>NC_037533.1:9414009-9429190 GCF_001531365.2 Cynara cardunculus var. scolymus
CCCTCCGATTTCTCCTTCGAAACTCAATGAAAGTTCGGTTTTCTTGAAGCAAAAATGTAGAGCAAAGTGTCGTCTACATGAATATATAAATTTTTTGTCGTAATAGTTGACTATTCAGGCCAATAGAGAGCTTCAAAGGAGATGTCGTTTTCGTATTTCTGAATTTTCAGGTCTGGTGCATATTTACAAAACAGGTCCTTCTGATTTGAACCTGTTCCAATCTGACCCAACCCCTTAACTATCGTGAATTTACAACTTTCACCCATATCTTGACTTTTTCKTTCACATTTGGTCCGATTTTTAAACTTCTTTTAATTTCTTTATTTATTATATATATATATATATATATATAAGTATGTGTGTGTATTTTATATAAAAAAATAAAAAAAATAAAAAAAATAAAAAAAATAATGAAGATAAATTATTTATTCCTCAAAATTTTTGGGTTTTACATATACAATACGGCCCAACGTCGTCTTTCCAAGTAATAAAGTGGTACAAGTACTAGATTATCGTCCATGGAGATTGTAGCCAAAGTATAATTAGAGTTCAATGAAATAGATGATTTCAGATGACGATTTTGAAAAACTTCAGTTTGATTGTGAGGTGAACTAAAACAGAATACAAAATTTAAAAAAGGAAGCAAGGGTGTAAGACTTAAGGTGAGACTCAAACATAAATTCCAGCAGCCAATGCTATAGGAATGCTACAGCAAGCAGTGTTTCGAAACTAAATTCCACCATCTATTTTGAAGGCATTCCTCTCGGACTTCACCATTGCACTATATTATAGCTTTCCACCCACATCTCTATGTGGTGTCCGGACCAGGGATAGTGACAAGATGGTTTTTTCAAAATATATGGATAAACAAATTTCTTTGTTAAAAATCACTCTCTCGAGTCGATTCCCATATCATTCGAGTTGGCGTGTGTTCTAGATAGTTCATCTCTGAATCTATCGCAGTTTGACACTTTCGAAGAGTGACCAACCCGTCGGGAGTTAAGTTTTGAAAAACATAAATGACAAGTCTCCTTGTCGGCAACTTTTTCAAGTATACCTCTTATGTCATTCAAGTTGAGGTGTTTATCAATGGCTTATCTCTAAGTCCATGGCACTTTAACACTTTCGAAGTGATCAACCCGTCAAGAAGTGTGCTTGGTTTTTATAAAAGCACGAATGAAACAATGGAACATCGTTTTCGAAAACACTTAGCTACTTTCGTTTGGTTTGAAAATCTCACCTTTCTGTCTCACACCCAAGCTATAAAAGCTTAGCTACTCATAACGGAAAGTAAATTACAAGAAAAATAAATGATGGAAAGTAAAGACATAAACGTAAATTGCGTAAAGTAAATGACGAGAAAATAAATAACGGGAATGTAAATGACAAGAATGTAAATTTGCGGAAATTAAATAACGGAAAGTAAATAACAATAAATGTAAAAGAACATAAAATAAAGAACAAAAAATTAAAAGGCAAGAATTAAAGATGAAAGCTTAAAACTCAAGAACTTGATTTCTCAAAGGATTCTCACAAATCAGCCCAAACAAGCTGATTTGCTCTTAGAAATGTTGTTAGAAGGTGTGTGGAAATGAATGCCCAAGCCCCCCTTTTATACACAAAGGTGGCACTAGACAACAAAGCTAATAACCAAAGGTTAATACCTAAAAGTTAATCTAATAGGATCTAAAGTACAAGATTACATATGAAGTCAAAAATCTCAGATTTTAAAATGTCTTCCAGCCATTTCCAGTTGTCCTCCAGCAAGCATCCAAAAGGCAGCGGCTTAATCATTAAGCTCCTCGCAAAGCCAATCACGTATCAGGTGGCCGCTGCTCCAATGCTGTAGCATCAGGCTGTTTAGCAAAAAATTCTCCATTAGCTTGTATCTTTGAGTCCCAACAGGTTAACCACAATATTTTAGCTCCATAATAATAACGGTATAAAGAAATTAATCAAAATGACTCAAAGTGGGAATGAAAGAAAACTAATTTTAACTAATAAGACGTAAAATGAGTGCATTATATGTTAAATTCTCAACACATATCAGGACACCAAGAGGCAATGGGACATAATTCCTAATATCAGCAACAGTTCACCACCTCACATCTGTATATCATGCAGATAGAAGATGTAATAGGCGATGAAAATTATGGATTATGGGTGATATCTTTTTGTTTGGGTGGAGATGAAGAAGATTGAGACATTAATTGTGATGAGTTGATGCTTGAATTAGTCAACTATCAAGAATTCTACTCGCGTTTGTTTGCTCAATAGTACATACGTGTTTGAGAAACATTGACGATCTTTCAAAAGGGTATATGCTTGCAC
Source organism: Cynara cardunculus var. scolymus (assembly GCF_001531365.2). Classification (NCBI taxonomy): domain Eukaryota; kingdom Viridiplantae; phylum Streptophyta; class Magnoliopsida; order Asterales; family Asteraceae; genus Cynara; species Cynara cardunculus. The sequence continues at coordinate 9,416,341 of NC_037533.1, forward strand.
CACTCCACCACTAGTTGAATATGCATGAAATAGGCATTCTAATTGCTTCAAGGTACAATGTAGTACTACACGTTCTTAGTATGAATGCAAGTTTAATGTGCTTATTGTTGCGGACATACCCATCGCCATCCTCTCAACACATGGTTTTTACAATAGGATACGTTAATGGTAACCATTACGTAAGAGTGATATTAGCAGGAGATTACCCAACACCCACAATTAGGCCACATTGGAGATCTTCCGAGGCAGCTACATAGATTACTCCGTATTAGTATCAATTAAAAGTGTACAAAGAATTTAGCTCGTAATAGTCTTTATGGATATGTGGAATTAAATGATTGATAATATCATAATATTATTTTATCTCTAATAATGTCTTTTATTTATGCTGGTATGATTGATAATATCACAAATGTTATTTTATAATGTTTAATCAAAATATAATCATAAAGGTCATTTTTAAATGTGGTTAACCTTAAAAATATAATTAAGTTTAGATTATTAAAAATATGTATTTTAGTTAATACATTATTAACTAATAAATATATTTAGGGTGCGTTTGGTTTGCAGGAATGGAATGGAATTGGAGGGATTTGGATTTAAAATCCATTCCAGTCCCGTGTTTGGTTTGCCAAGTTATCAGGATTTAAAATCCTGGTAATTCTTTAAAATCCCGCAAACAAGGGATTTGGAAATCCTTTGGAAATGGGCTGGATTTAAAATCCAAATCCGGACGGTATTTCTTCTTCGACACTTCATGCCCTAACCCCTGCCTCGCTTTCCCCATTACTCTCATCGGTGTTCTCATCCGCTTCCCCACTGCTCGTGCTGGTGTCTCCTCCAACTCCCCACTGCTCTCTCTGGTGCTCTCCTCCTCTTCTCCTCTTCGTCCCGCTTGAACCGGTGCTCTCATCCTCTTCGCCGCCTTCTCTCATCATTGCAATCGCCGGTGCTCTCTCCTCCTCTTCGTCGCCTTCTCTCATCAATCAGCAGGTAAGACTTCCCTTTCCAATCTTTTGGTTATTACATTACATATTACAACAGATGTTTAAACTAATTTCTCTCTGACATACCAAGCCTCAACTTTGCATTTTCTTAACACGTCTTGATCTCCTTCAATTTTGACACATGAGAACTGAACCATGGAATGCCTAATGCATTATTAGTATGGCATTAAGAATTGTCATCTGTGATTAGAAGATAATTTTCCCGTTTACTGTGGCTTACCCTGCTGGTAAAGGTGTAAATTTGGAGGGCACTAAGATATGACCCTTCTCTAATACTTCTGTCACTCAGGTGCTTCAACAGTCTATTTGTCAATTAGAAAGTTCTGTTATTGGATACTTAACTAATTATGGGGCACCAGATGGTAGAACTTCTTTGTTTTTGTCATTTATATGGTTTATTATCTTGCTAATTTGACATATTTCAGAAGTGATGTTGCTTGTGGCTTCTTGGTTTCCCGGGAATGTACAAATGCGTTTTTATTAAAATGAGGAAGATGGGACAAATTAAGGTGCTGTTTGTTTTTCAAAAAAAAAGCACTTAATTGCCTCTTATGTCTGAATCGGTCAGACATTGAGGGATTAAGTGCGTTTGTTTTTTTTTTTAAATTAAGTGCTTAAAACATCTGATTTCATCTGAATTATTTAGAGGTAAAATGCAGTCTGAAAACCTCTTAATCGCGTCGCCTCAAGCTCTCGCCTACCCTCCGCCATGTTCCTCTACCTCTCCTCCCCGCTCCCCTCCACCACCTCCATTTCTCTCCCTAAACCCCACCTCCACCCGCCACCACTCCGGCACCACCTCCCACCCATTCTCCACTCTGGTGTCGGTATCGTCGATCGATCACCGTCTCCAGTTCCTAAAGCATCGGATGCACTGCCTCCTCCTTCATCTACCTCCTAGGGTTTTTCGGCATCGATTTCGTTCACTCCTTCGGAATCGAAGCTTGGGGACTGCCTTAGGGCTACTTCGATTCGACGGCAAGCGTTGGAGAGGACGACGGGGAGGTCRTTGTTAGGGTTGCCATTGGAAGGATTCGATTACGAGTCAATTTTAGGGCAGTGTTGCGAGATGCCTAATGTTTTTCCATCTCCATCTTCAGAAATCCAAACCATTTATGGGTATTTAAACCAACCAAGCGTAAACAGGGGCTTTCAGTTCCTTAGCAGCTAGGGTTCTTCAATCTTCCCTTTTCCTTCATTGGAAATTGAAAAACATTAGGCATTGGAAACGATCATAATCAAGTTCATGATGTTAACAATGATTCCACTTCTGATTTCCATTGTGAGCTTGGATCGTTTGAACACCAATTTTGTTTAAATGATTGGATATTTCAGTTAAATTTAATTGAAATGAATTGATTCAGATTTCAGACGTAAAAACAAACAGTCTGACTGATTCAGATTTCAGACTTCAGCACCACCTCTTAAAATTCAGAAGTGAATTCAGACTTCAGACTTCAGCACCTCTTAAAAAACAAACGCCACCTAAAACTCTAGACCCTTCAAGAATTCTTTCACTTTCACCACCTGCCTTACTATCACTTGTGCTCAGTCCTGTCCAATCTCGTCTGGTTCATCACTCTCGTCTGTTAGGCTACGAAACAAGTTTTTATTAGCTAAAGAATATAAGCAGTTCACTGGTGTATCCAACCAATTCATTTATGAGCTTCTTCAATTTCTAGCATTTGTTGTACTTTTAATTTTCTTTAGCAGGGGTCTGTTTTCTTCTTCTATCTTGTATATAACTCAAAATTTCATTTATAAAAGGTGCCTTTTTTTGAAAGAATAAGTCACACGTGACAACAAATGTTTAAAATGAGAACTAGGACAACTTTTAACTGCTCTACTGTTTACTTGTTTCAAGTGACTAGAGAACCCTCTTTTTTGTTACTTTTTGTTTACATCATAGTTGGACAGAAAATAGTTGGAAAACTTTGTGAGGAGTTATACTCGGGGCTTGTTAATGCGGTTACTAAACTTGGAGCAACTTTGGAGAAAATGGTGAACAAACTTAACAAGGGTGTCGAACGAGAAGACGAACTTGATAAGAAACGTTCGATGATCACTTATGAGATATCAAAAATGCAGATATTGGCCCAACCAGAGAAGTTCAAAGTAATTTCATTGATAAGTGATGATCCTGAAAAGGTGAACATGTTTTGGGATTTGCAAGAAGCGGATAGGGAAGCTTACGTCAATTGGGTTTTAAATGAATGAAAATTTTGGTGGGTAAATGTGTGGTTTTGGAAGAACAATTTGGTAGTTAAATTTGTATTTTGGATTAACGAGTTTGGTGGTTAAATACGTATTTTGGATGAAAAAATTTGATTGTTAAATATGTATTTTGGATTAACATGTTTGTTGATTAAATATGCATTTTGGATGAAAAAGTTTGATTGTTAAATATTTAGGTTTGTTGGTTAAATAGATAGGTTTAAGAAAATGAAAGGGATTTTCGTGATCAAAATAATTACAAAAGAAAAAAAATCACAATCCAAATCCTACAAACCAAACATGATTTATAAAGGAATGAATTTCAAATCCAATCCAAATCCTGCAAACCAAACACAGAATGGATTTTAAATCCAATTTAATCCAAATCCCTCCAAATCCAAATCCCTCTGGCAAATCCAAATCCTTCAGAAACATTCCTGCAAACCAAACGCACATAGAAACTAGAAAAGTAAAGGGTGTATTAGAGAAATATGAAAAAGGTTAAAAATAACAAAATATAAAAATTATAAGGGCTAAAAATGAAAGTATGTAAAGATTTAGAAATGAATATAAATGCATTGTTTTTAGTGCAGGTTTGTTTTTTAGTGTATGGGGGTATGTTAGAGATGGCCAAAAACCGGTCCCGGACCGGGCCTAACCGGTCCCTACCAGTCCCTACCGGTCCCATCATAACCGGTCCCAGTTCCGGTCTCGGTTCCGGTGAAATACGTCGTAACCGGTCAAGCTTACCGATAACCGGTTAAGCATTCCGGTCTCGGTTCCGGTCCCATAACCGGTTACGGCCGGTCCCATGCAAAAAATATATTTTTTTTTTCAAATTTTTGGTAATTAATATGTTATTAATTATTTTAAAATATGTTATTTTTAATATGTTTTATTATAAATACGTTTAAAAATACGTTTTGTTATATATATATATATATATATATATATTTATAAATACATAAATACGTTTTGTTATATACGTCTATATAAACGTTTTATTATAAATACGTTTAAGAATACACTTTAAAAATACGGGTCACTCAAAGACATTTTAAAAATACGTTTTATTATGATTAAAGTTACATTGTTTTACAAAGCTCAAATTATAAAATTATTTGAAAATACATTTATTTATCAATCTTCATCGGTATCCCATGTCGGATTGACTTGAAGAGTTCTAGTCTGTTGAATTCTTCTAATAGCCACTTGGTCTTCAAGATCATCAATGTCGAGTTCCTCATCATCGTCATATTGGGAGTAAGTGCTCTCGGTATCGGTACTTGGTGTCGTGCTTAGTCCCATGGAGATTTCATTTATTCAAGATTTTCTTCCACCATTTCAATCTCCGTCTCTAATGATGTCGTGTGTTGAATCCTGTCAACGCTATCCAAATAATCCTTAAAACAAATGCAACACTCCACGGACTCCGGGCTTAGTCTTGTCCAACGTATCGAAATGATCCTGCAACTAAGAGAAAAAGCAGACTCCGAAGCTACGGTACTAGCTTGGATTGTTAGTACATCACGTGCGATGCACGCCAAAATAGGGAATTGAGGTTGTTTTTGTTTCCAAAAATCTAGTAAATCAATTTTTTTCAAAATCTTCGACATCATTTGCAGGACATGCGGCCATAAAGTTAGTATGCACATACATATTTAGTTCACCCAAATCGTTATCGTATCGACTTTTTTTACTTGATTCATTTAAAATGTCGTTCATTAAATTAGTCATCAACTCTTTACGACTTTGTAGATGACCACTAGAAGAAGAACTAGAACCCGCAAAACMACGTGAGGAAGGTGCTTGTGGTTGGTTTCCTCCTCCGTAAAAATGTTTGTAATGATCAAATAAATCTTGACAATTACGATTAAATAAACGTTTTTGTTCCATTGAAAAAGAATTATCCGTAGCGGTATCCAAACCAAAAGCCACACATATTTGTGTAATTAAAACTTCAATACCAACAATATTTAAATACGGGTTTAACGCCGTAGCACAAAGAAAAACAAATGGGATACCCATAAAATATTTTAACAATTTTTTTTTCATGCAAGACATCAACCTTCCCCAATCGTGATGGTCTTCGTATTGGGCAATTTTACTTGCCAAAATATAGATTTGGTAAAAAACTAAAGGGTTTGTTGGATAATAAATTCCTGATAAAAGTGTTGTGCATTTTTAAAATCCCCTAAAATGTCGTACAATCCTTCAATCACGGCCCGATCGAGATTTCCAATAGATTTTTGCGGGTAATGATTTCTATAAAAAGAAAAAATATAATTTTTTTGTTTTAATAAATTTTCAATCATAAAATATGTCGAGTTCCAATGAATGGGCATATCGTGGCTCGGTCCCAAAGCTCTAAAACCGACGTCTTGGCAATACTTTCTATAGGCCGCATGCATTTTTTACCTTTTGTGAAAATTCGTCGCAACATAAGTCTAAACTTATCTATTACGGGTTTACAAGTATTTAAACCGTCTTAAACGGCTAAATTTATTATACGGTCACAACAACGTGTAAGAAATAATTTACCGTCTAAAATAGGTGTCAAATGACACTTTAATTTTTCCACACAAGCATTGTTATTACTAGCGTTATCAAATGAAATACTGATTATTTTAGCGGTTAAATTATAAAATGCAAGGATTTTTCTAATAATCGAATATAGACGTACACCCGAATGTGGCGCACCAAACGGTTCAAATGCAATTACACGTTTGAATAAATGTCATGTTGTAGGCTCAACCCAATGTGCCGTTATGCATATATACGAAACCAACCATTTGTATGGTGCGCTCTATACATCATACGTTAAAGAAACATTGTTAGGCAAAGCAGAAAACATTTGTTGCATTTCGGATTGGGCAATTTTCCACATTTTTATAGCATAACGTCTAAGGGTTTGACGACTTACCGGCTTGTATCGTGGTTGTAGCGTCTTTTGAATTATCTTCGTAACGTGAGGGTTGTCGAAGTGTCCGAAAGGCAAACCAACTTGAATGACACATTGTTTTGTCATTTGTCGGTTCAAATCGGCATCGTAGGACCATATTTGACCTGGGTGTCAAGTATCGGTTGGCTTGAATCGCCCCCGACCTCAACCCCGGGCACGTTTTTTCGGTGTGCCACCTTAACGTAGAATTTCCTTCCGCCGTAAGGAGAGCTTGACACAATTTGCATTGTGCCTTTYGTTTTCCGGTCGTGAGAACCACCAAGTTGTAATGATTCCAARTCTCGGACTTTCGTCCGTGTTCGGCGAGAACTTGGGCAACTTGTTCGTTTGATGGTTGTTCACCGGCCATTTTGTAAGTAAAAGAGAGAAATAAACGAGAATTGTGAAGTGAAAACGAGAAATTAATACGTAACGAATTCACAAAATGGAGCGAAAAACCGAGAATTGAGAGCATTTTTTGCGTTTTTGAAGATGAGATGAGTTGGTATGTTAACTAGGAAACTCCCATCTCTATTTATACTAATTTGGTAGCTTAGAAGATGAAAAAAAGGGTCAAAATTCGTCCATAACGGCTAGTTTGACTATTCCCAACGGCTATATTGACTTCTAACGGCTACTTTGACCAGATTTGACTTTTGTTGACCAGGCCGGGCCAGTCCTATAACCGGTCCTGATCTTAACCGGTTTCGGTTTTAGAAAACGATAAAAACACTGACCAGTTCATAACCGGCGGTCCACAACCGGTCCCGGTCGGTTCTGGTCCCTCTTTAATTCCGGTTCCGATCCTCCGACGGTTACGGCCGGGCCGGGTCCATTTGGCCATCTCTAGGGTATGTAAACCTTAATAGGTTTATCTAGAAGGAGAATTTGCCTTTTCTTAAAACAAAATATATTGGATTATTTTTTAGTGGAAAATCCATGAAATATAATTAAAATTGTAACAAAACATAATCCTTTGAGTAAATTACACTTTTAATCTTTCTGATTATTACATACTATCAACTCTTGTCCCTCTTTTAAACTAATGACGGTTTTTGGTCAGTGTGGTTGTCATTTTGTTTTGGGTTTGGTACCTTTGACTACTCTGTTAAAAAAGTCCGTTAAACTCTAGGGCGTTTTGGTTTTCTATTATTTCCTTAATTGTTGATTAAAAATAAATAAATATGTCATCATGATTACCACAAGCACCAAACGTGTAACTTAGTCTTTTTTTTTTATCCATTTTTGATAATTGTTATGATTTTTTGGGTTCTTTTTAACGATATATTCTCGAGTTTTTTTTCTTAAAGAATGAAAGGAAATGTCAAGTAAAGGAAAGTTGAAGGAAAAGAAAACAAATTTGTATTCTCAAATTTTTTTGGAATGAATGGGAAAAAATAATAATATTAATTTCCTCTTAAAACTTTTCTCCCAAACTCCGAAATATAAGAGAAAAAAAAAAGAATATATAAAATTAAAAATATTTATAAAATTATATATTACTAATCAATTACATTTCACTATAAAATAAATAAGGATATATTAATTCAAAACATATCTTGTTTTCCATTTCTTTTGAGGGGGACGTTTGGTTTGTCGGGTTCTGATGAAATCTGATGGAATTGGAATTGTCAATTCCATTGACCAAGTTTCATTATGATGTTTGGTTACCTATGGAATGGAATTGAATTCCAAACATTCTTTCAGATAAGGCCATTCCTTCAAGAATTGAAATCCATTCCAACCAAGATTTCTAAAATAACAAAAAACCCTCGTTAAATCATTAAACCCATACATTAGACTTTTGCTTCATCTTCAAGTATCTTCCAAGATGTCAGATGTTTCTTCCCGATCAACTTTTGGGTTTTTGATTTGGGTTATGGTTTTCCTCATGACCCACAAAGCTGCTATCTCCTTCTCGATTTTCCTTCTTGATTTAGGTTACGATCTTGCTCAAGATCCACCAAACTGTTATATCCTTTTCGATTTTCCTTCTTGATTTGAGTTCTTGAAACCACATCGATCTGTAACTAATGTCGTCTTCTTCTTGTTCGATCTGTTTGCGTTTCTTGATGGAACCGTTCATGGATTTGTTTTTTCTCTTGATTTGTTTTATCGATTTTGGGGTTGTGTTTTCTCTTGATGGAACCGTTTATGGAATGACATCAGATGTTGACAAGTAAAAGGTCGGGCGGGAAAATGGTGTTTTGATGGAAACGTTCAAATTATTGGCTAGAAAAACGGCGTTGCAATGGGGGAAGAAGAAGAAAAACAGATGAAGAGGACGGTTACTAGTCAAACAATTTTTTAATTATCATCTTATTGTAATTCAATTACCAAAACTAAAAACAAATTAATAGAAATAATGGTAATTTACATAAAAAGATTCAAATAAAATTAGAGTTGTTCATGAAGGTACGACCCGCTAGATTTGGCTCGTCCAGCCCGTTAAAAAAGAGGGCTTGGACAACCATTTTAAAAGCTATTGTTGGACTCGGGCATGACTGTTCAAATTAACGGGCGGGCTCGGGTAATAAAAAAGAAATTTGGACAGGTCCGTCCGGCGCAATATATAATTATAATCAATTAAATTTTTATATAATTAATATTTTATTAAAAAAAGGTATAGAAGTGGTTTTGGGTTGGGCTCTCTCTACCGAGTATTAACCACCTCCCAAATATATAATATATGTAATTTATCATATAGTGTGTCTCGAATCTCGATCTTGAAATATTAGATGGTTAAATATTTTGTGGTTGAAGAATCCAAATTTAAAAAAGTGATAATTCTTGGATAAGAAAAGCCGAACTCCATATTTTATGAAAAATAAGTTTTTATCATGTTGCGTACATTAGTATTTTTTTTTTTTTGAATTTTTTATGTATTTTGGTTTTGGATAATATTTACATAACTTACATTTTATAAAAGTTTTTTTAATGTAAATTTTTAGGCCCATTGGCAAGCCCGACCCTCTCAAGCTCGAAAAAAAGGGCTCGAGTTTGTGTATTAAACCCGTTGGACAAGAAAAAGATGTTTGGCCCAGCCCAGACCAGTCCAAACACGTAAATAATCACCTCTAGATAAAATGTAAAATAAATAATATATATCAAATAAAAGGGTATTTTTGTCAATTTATTTGCAAACCAAACAGTCATATTACATTCTAATTCTATTAACCAAACACTTAGTCAAATCTGATAATATTTTGTAACAACCCACAATTTGGACTAACATGTATTACATAATAACCACATCTGATATCCAAACGTTATATTGTTTACAAAATATAAGCTAACAAAAACTTTGTTTAATACATATAATGTATCTAAACATAGTTGCTTAAACATTTCTCGTTGCCTTTGTCTTGGGTTGTATGATGACTTGCAAAACAGATAAGTCCAATAACTGAGCATTAGACCTAAAAGGTCTAGTGAGTGTTCAAAACAACTTTTATTCCAAACTAGAAGTTTAGAAGCAAACTTGTACAGACATATGTACTTTATCTATATTCTATTATAGAATCTTTTTTTTTGCGGTTACACCGCCATTACATCTCTCTCGCGGTTACACCGTCATTACATCTCTCTCACGGTTACACCGTCATTACATCTCTCTCGCAGTTACCCCGCCATTACATCTCTCTCGTGGTTACACCGCCATTACATCTCTCTCGCGGTTACACCGCCATTATATCTCTCTCTTGCTAATTTCATATTAAGCCAAAACCGATAGTGGATTTAGTCAACTTTAGCCGGATATGAAATCCGGTTACTTCTGTTCGGATATGAAATCCGGTCAACATATTGAAAATAGAGAACCTGGGTGATACTTGATCGATTTAGCAATAAACCGGGCGACCCTTGAGCGGTTTAGCTCTAATCCGGTGACACCTTGAGCGGTTTAAGTGATATCCAGTCAACACTTCATCCGGTTTAGGATGAATCCAGACAAACCTTTGTCCGGTTTAGGGTAATCCGAATGATATGCAAAAACAGTTCATCATATTCAATTTTTAACAACAATTGATATATACACACATGATTAATATATGGAGCATAATACATTCACCTTTGTTGAGAATTTTGACCGGTTTAATGCCTGCGATTTCTTTCAAATCTTCACTCTCCAATTTCCAAAGAAAAACTTTCTAAAAGAAGCAGAAGCTTTTCTTTCACATACACTTGCTATTTATAACAAGTATATGGCCGCCTTTTACCAAAAGCAAGCAATTCCTACTTCAACACACACACACATCACCATGCTTACTTACATACCATAAATATGTAACATAAATTTAGAACTCTTAAAATACTTAAACCGAATATTACAATATTCCCTCCTTAGAAGAATTCCGTCCCGGAATTCCATTAAGCAAATAGGTAGGGATATTTCATTCGCAGTTCTGACTCTAATTCCCATGTGGCGTCTGGTCCTTTGTGATAACGCCACTGAACCTTTACTAACCCAATCTCTTTATTTCGTAATTTCTTCACCTTGAAGTCAGTAATGAGTTCAGGGGTTTCTTCAAAGCATAATCTTTCGTCAACCTTAATTTCAGGTAGCGGTACTGCTACATATGGGTTTATTAAACACTTCCTCAAATTGGACACGTGAAACGTATCATGAATTCCTCTTAGCTCCAAAGGAAGCTCTAATTTGTATGCCACTTCTCCAACCTTGGCAATAATAGGGAATGGTCCAATATATCTTGGACTTAACTTTCTCTTTTTACCAAAACGTGTCATTCCTTTCCAAGGTGATACTTTTAACATCACTTTATCACTTTCTTGGAATTCAATCGGCCTTCGATGTTTATCTGCATAACTTCTTTGTCTATCTTGTGCCACTTTCATTCGTTCTCGAATTAAGCTAATTTTATCTGCGATTTGCTGAACTAACTCAGGCCCAGCTAACTGGTTTTCACCTATTTCGTTCCAACACAAAGGAGTTCGATATTTTTGTCCATATAGAACCTCGAAAAGTGCAACTTGAATACTTGAATGATAACTATTGTTATACCCAAATTCCACCAAGGCCAAATGACTATCCCATGATCCTCCAAAATCAATTACACATGCTCTAAACATATCTTCTAAAGTTTGGATAGTTCATTCACTTTGTCCATCAGTTTGAGGGTGATAAGCTGTACTTAGCTTAATCTGTGAACCCATCTCTCTTTGAAAACTTGTGATAACTGAATCCTGGTTATCATTTGAGGTAATTAATACGTGATTATTTGTTATATGCTTACATGACAACTTGATAAATTGATACAGTTGATCGTGTAGGAATGTGTGTTTTATGCATGGAATGCATGTATGAATATATGAAGAAAGACATAGCCAAATATGTGGAATAGTGTCTAACGTGTCTACAGGTTAAGATTGAACATCAAAAGTCGTATGAAAGCCTTCAAACTTTGGAGATACCTGTATGGAAATGCGATCACATTACAATGAATTTTGCAATGAAGTTGCCTCGAACTCCAAAGGGATATGACGCTATCTGGGTAATTGTGGATCGTTTATCTAAATCTGCGCATTTTCTGCCAATAACAAAGAAGTACTCTTTAGAAAAGCTAGCACAGATTTATATCAAAGAAATTGTAACCAGGCACAATGTTCCATTATCTATTATCTCTGATAGAGATAGTCGGTTTACTTCAAAGTTCTGGGAAGGATTGCAAAAAGCTTTGGGGTCTGAAATCCGACTAAGCACAGCTTATCATCCGCAAACTGACGGGCAGAGTGAAAGAATTATCCAGACTCTCGAAGACATGTTGAGAAGTTGTACTATTGACTTCGGGGGATCGTGGGAAGATCATTTGCCATTGATAGAGTTTGCATATAATAACAGTTACCATTCCAGCATCCAAGCGGCACCGTATTAAGTATTGTATGGACGTAAATGCCGAACGCCGTTATGTTGGAACGAAGTAGGAGAAAGGCAATTGACGGGTTCTGAGATTGTCCAAGAAACTTCTCAAAAGATTGAACAGATCCGTGAAAGAATTAGAACAACACAAGATCGCCAGAAAAGTTATGCTGATAATCGTTGAAAGCCGATTGAATTTTGTGTAGGTGATTTTGTGATGTTGAAAGTTTCGCCGTGGAAGGGTGTCATCAGATTCGGAAAGAAAGGTAAGCTCAGTCCGAGGTATGTTGGACCATTCAGAATATGTAAGCGAATTTGGACAGTGGTTAGAGCTACCAGAAGAATTAAGTCTGATTCACAACACTTTCCACGTATCGAATTTGCGGAAACTTTTAGTTGATCCGAGTCTAGCTGTACCGCTTCCAGAGATTAAACTGGACAGTAAGCTAAACTTTGTGGAAACACCGGAAGTTGTAATTGACCGAAAAATCAGAGTGTTGAGAAACAAAGAGATCAATCTGGTTAAGGTTCAGTGGAAGTTTTACAAAGGACCAGAAGCAACTTGGGGATTGGAGACAAAAATAAGATCAGAATACCCGTGGATTTTTTATTAAAGGAATTTTGGGACAGAATTCTTTTGAGGGGTGGATAATGTGATAATTGAATCCTGTTTATCACTTGAGGTAGTTAATACGTGATTATTGGTTATATGCTTATATGACAACTTGATAAATTGATATAGTTGATCGTGTAGGAATGTGTGTTTTATGCATGGAATGCATGTATGAGTATATGAATATATGCATGCATAAT
>NC_037533.1:9429290-9430503 GCF_001531365.2 Cynara cardunculus var. scolymus
TTAATATGTCACCCTTATTTCTTCTTCAAAATCTATGAACTAGTTCGGATGAAGGACCACAGTCACAACCATCTTATCAAATCCTCATTCATAGTTTTATCCATAAAATATATAGATTAATTCCAAATGAAGACAGATCAAAATCACAACCGTCTCAAAAGAATATTATTTATAGTTTTCAACCAACAGTAGTTTCAAAAACAGTTTTATCATCAAAACTCTAAATATCCAAGTACAACCGGATCTTGCAATGCTTTCTCCAAACTAAAATTCTTTTGTATCTTCTCACCGTATATTATTTCTAAACTATTTCTTTTAAAGAAACAATCTTTTCTTTTACTTTTCAAAACAATTTTCTAAACTCAGATTCACATCCATAACACCTTTAAACTGTCAAAAATAGTTTTACAAATCTTTCTTCAAAATCAATATAACTCTGCAGTTCATATAACAACGAATATAAAGATTTTTAGTTTATCAAAACTCACCTTAATAATCACAGATTCTGCAGAATATAAACACACAACAAATCTTCAATTAGCACAAAATCTTCAAATCACCTTTGTGTATTAATCTTTCTCAAGAACTCTTTCACCRTCACACACTTTCTTTTTCTCAAAAAGGTTCATTTTCTAAAAAAAATAAAGAAAAGATAAGATCTTATCTTTTCCTTCTTTATATATTTTTTTCTATCAAAGGCGGTGATGACTTTAACCAATAGARGTAATTTAGGCGGTGGGTTTTTCATTATAAAAKTCATGATTTCTTAATCATGAAAGTATAAGTTCTTAAATATTATAATAATGTCTCCACCAGAATATCTTATCACATATATGCACCACCTCATGTATGCTTCACACCACATGCATTCATGTATAAATCACATATACATCATGTCATCTTTTCAAATATATGCATGCACAATATCATGTTCACATTTCACATATATAGTTCATGCATTTGTAATTAGACATGCATATTTCACGTAATCCACATAATAAACACGTATAAATTACCTCAACCCATGTTGTCTAAAACCTGGTTATAACAGTTCATGTTTGACCCTATAAATAGGATTTATCTTTTGTAATTTTGTAAGAGATTCATTGTAAAAATCAGATACGTAATAAGAAGTTTGACTACTTTGACTTTCTCTCTTAACTCTCCTCTCATATTGTTCTTACAAGTTCTTAAAGATTGCCATGAATTCTTA
>NC_037533.1:9431513-9440024 GCF_001531365.2 Cynara cardunculus var. scolymus
TTAGACATGCATATTTCACGTAATCCACATAATAAACACGTATAAATTACCTCAACCCATGTTGTCTAAAACCTGGTTATAACAGTTCATGTTTGACCCTATAAATAGGATTTATCTTTTGTAATTTTGTAAGAGATTCATTGTAAAAATCAGATACGTAATAAGAAGTTTGACTACTTTGACTTTCTCTCTTAACTCTCCTCTCATATTGTTCTTACAAGTTCTTAAAGATTGCCATGAATTCTTAGTAGATTTGTTGAAGATTGATCTTTATGACCTATCATTTTACAATTGGTATCAGAGTTTTTTTTTTTTTTTTTTGCTTTGAGGATTTCACTGATTTTTTTTAATTGTTTTTGATCTGTTTGAGAATTTTGAACTGTTTTGTGTTGCGTAAACTGTTTTTAGTCAGTTTTAACTGTTTTTGAATGTTTTCAACAGTTTTTGACTGCTTTCAACAGTCTTTGACTGTTTTTACTGATTTTTGACAGTTTTCGTTGTTTTTCTGATTTCTCAACAGTTTTTGKGTTTTTCTGATATTTTTTTTGAGCTTAATTGATTTTGATTTCTTTATCTGATTTCACAGCATTAGATTCATTGATCAATCTGATTTTTTAATGGCAGTTTTTTACGCGAGAGAGTACAAAGAACTCAAAGAGAAATACGATAAACAGAATTTAGAGCTTAACAAGAACATATCGTGGACAATTCATTTAACTAACTATAATGAGAGAGAGAAGGAAGAGAAGAGAGTTTTGCAAGAAAAGCTGAATGAACTTATGAAGACTGTTTCTAATCCACAAGAGATTGATAGATTGAAGAAAGAGATTGAGSACTTAACAGCTAAACTAACTGCATAAATCTGAAAGTGAACTGCAGACTGAGAGAAACTYTCCAGATAGGAAAAATACAGAGTCTGAGAGTGATCTGGTTGAGATTAGAAAATTACTGGATTTAGAGAAGGAGAAGGTTTTGAAAACTGAACAAAGTTTGAATACTGAAATATCAKAATTTGAGAAAGAGAAGAAGAGATTTATTGAAATAGAGAAACGGTTCGGTGCTGAACGCATAAATAATATCTTTTTCGGTGATAATACGCTCGTTAGTAATCAAAATTTGTTTTTTTCTGATTTTTTTTTACCTTGATTGATATAYACTTCATATTTTTTTAATCATAATCTGTAAACTTATTYTTACAGATCTTCATTCGTTTCTCTAATTTTTTGAATAATCTGATTTTCCGTATCACTCCTTGTTTAATTGTGCTTAAAAGTTACATCTGATCAATTTTTTATCTGATCATTGTGCTTTATTTGCAATATCATCTTGATCAACTGTTGTGATCAACTGAGCTTACAGTAAATTTAGGAGGGACTGAGTGCTTAACAGAAATACCTCTATGGAATGTCAAAACCGACAAACCTACCCAGAGGACAACCATATCTTAGTGAGCATTAAATACAAAAGGGTTTGTGTGCTGAGACTAAAATGAAAAAGAGATGGGTAGTTGTTGYGAGCCAACAGAATTGATGAGAGTTGTTCACGAGCCAACAGAATTGATGAGAGTTGTGTCAGGATCAAAAGAATAAACAKAATCATGTTCCAAACATCAAAATGTCGGGCATACCACGTAATCTATTAGTTCTCAATTCTTTCGAGACTAATATTGAAAAAGGCAAAGCCCAAGCCAATTCTTGTCACAACCCCACCAGCTACTCATTTATCTCTTAACAGATAAGTGTTTCAATAACACTTAGGGAACGCAACTCACAATCTATCAATTTCTCATTCGGAGAAAGTTGATATTGAAACAGAAGGATATATGTCCCCCCTTCAAGTTTTTTTGATCATGCATTGAGTCTGATAAATTTATGTAGTCCACACGGTTTATCTTTTTGAGCCTAAACAGAAGCATATGTTGCTTTATCTTTCTACACTACACAGATTTTGCATTTTATATGTTATTTTGCCGAAACATTCATAGGTTTGCTATTATTAAGCTATCGATGATTAAATAGAAGACCTGGTAAAATGAGCCTTAAATTGTCTCATATATACARTACATCYGTTTTACTAAGTATATATGTTATACTCACAGGTCAATCTTTTTATAAGATTGAAAACAATTTCATACGTTGAAATTGGTTGTTACCTTCCCATTCCCTTAATCTGATTATACAAGTGGATTTGAAAAGATCTGCTTACATTTTTTATGAACTGATGGTTCTCGCTGAAGGTTTCATTCATTCTGAAGTATGATGTAATGATTCTCATTTCATCATAAGGGGGAGTATGTAATAATGAATGAAATGTTCAATTCCGAATGATATAAGCGGAATATGTTGTAAAGATCAAGGGGGAGTAACATCAAAGGTCGGCAAAAGACTCAAAGGAGTGTGACTGAAGATATTACTAAAGATTATTCTTGTGCTACATTGTCTGAGAGTTTTTGAATGAGAAGATCATCCTTACAAAAGTTTACTGAGAAAGATTTCTTATCGAWGAGAAAGTTTATGAATATTTTTGTCTGAAAAAGTTCGTTTTTGGACAGGATATTAGAATTTGTTTGTCTGAAGATTCTTTGAAGATCACATCTTGTAGATTGTTTMTGAAGATTATTGCTGATACTATTCTACATTGTTAAAAGAGAAGATCGTCGTTGTTYTACATTCAAGGSGAAGAATGTTAGAAGATTTTCTCAACTAATGATCATCTGAAGATTTTCAAGTAAAGATTGTTTTTGAAGATTGTTTTGAAGAAGTCATAAAGAGCTTAAAGAGACAAAGTTYAAACAAGATTCAACACGCTCAAATTCTTTCAAGYCTGAATACAAAGRGGGRGAATGTTAGGACTGAAATTCAGTGTTAAATTGTATTCGTCTTGAAAGATWAATTTTGTCTATAATTGTTGTAAAAGTCATCGTGTTTGACTTTCCTTTGAAGTTTGACTTTGACTTTGTGKGTTAATGTTTGACCCTATAAATAGGATTTATCTTTTGTAATTTTGTAAGAGATATTATTGTAAAATTCATACGTATCATATTGAGAAATACAAGAGCTCTGACTGTTTGACATTTTCTCTCAAATCTCTCCTCTCATGTTCTTAGTGAAAATCTAAATYTGYCATGGATTCTTGAAGCTTATCAGAAGATTGATCATTTAAGGGACTTACAAAAACTATTTACATTATGTCTTTTTTTACGGTTTGAACTGTACAAAAATATATTTTTAAAAGGGAACAAATACGTATTAGTTTGAAATGTATATTATAGTTTATCATATTATAAGTATGTTATTAAAMAAAATAAGATGGTATTTAAAACATAATTTCAAAAATTATAATGTGCAAAAAGTATTAAATAGGACTACGTTTAAAAGCCTTRTATTAATAAACTCAAAATGTTCATAGCATAACAATGGATGTGTGGGGCCGCTTGGTTCCTTTATGCCAAATTGTTATTGTTTTTATAAGAAAAAAATGCACATTGAGTTTGATATGTTAAAAGAAGTAAAATCTGTTAAAACTTGACAAAAACACTCATAGTAAGAACCACTTGGTTATGGCATACTRGTTGGTGGAAAATCTTGTTATTCCGGGTTCGAAATCTAAGCACTGTCACAACCCTTCTGGCCATGGGGGTTCACCTATTGCTGRTCTCAGCCGGATCTACAATAGTTTAAAAATAAAAGTCTGTAGAAGAGGGGGGGGAGATGAATATAAACACAATAACTTTCACTTTTAAAAATCATTTATTGATAAAGAAGATCAATATAGAAATTTACATATTGTTTGCGGAAAAAATAAGATACAKAACTTATCTAAAAAACAAAGAAACACACAAGATACAGAAAGCAAGAAAAAAAAGACTTGAATAAAAAAAGCTTAAGAAGTCTTGTGYTTGGGAAAAACCTTTCTCTTCGGTAGAGAGTTGATCTTCAAGAAGTAATAATTCTTGGCAACAGTTTTGCTTCTTCTGGTTGGAGTGAGATACTGAGAAGGAAGAGTTTCTTAACTATTTATACTCGTTGCATTAAAAGCAAATCAGACGGTACAAAACACATTAAATGGCAAGCTTCTAGAGGTGAACTTGTTCTTTGTTACAGATATACATGTTTTTGCCATATATGAACAKTAATCTTTCATAAAGTAGGTAAGCATGCTTGGAAACAATAGAGTGACTCCTTACAGWACTTTACTTTGAGAGTTATAGGTTTGTCATTTGTGTGTAGAAGGACAAGACAAAAACTAATATTGTTCAACAATATTCATTTGATCGTTGACACTGGGATAAYATTGAGGTTTATTSAGTGTTCACTRAATCTTGAGTAGATTTCACACTTGTGTATAYAGACTTTTTRTCACTGAAAAACCGCATYAGATTGCSAACTTGTTTGTCTCTGTCTTTAGCTTTATYTTCGATATCACTAAAGGTTCTGTAGTGTGAGTTTTGTCTTCTTGAAGAATACTTGTCTCTGAGAGAATTACAATACATGTTCAGCAATCACTGAACAGACTCAGTGATGATCGCTGAAGTTGAATAAAGAGATAGTACACTTCGTAAGATAAAAAAGATCTTCATCAAATCACTAAGAGAGARCATGAATGCCTATGATGACTCCAGGTCATTGGTGGTCGCCCGATAAGATTAGTCGGTGTACGTAAGCTGACTCAAAAATTCATGGTTACAAAAAAGAACAATATTAAAAAGATAAATAACAAATAACTAAAATTGAGATGGAATGTAAATGTTGGGATTATGGTGATATGATAATTTGAAAGAAGATATGGTCAAATTTATAAAATATGTTAATAATATAATTAATGTTAGAATTTTTGAAGAAAATATTTATTATTTGGGAAAAGTCTAGAAAAACCCAACAAACAATACATTTTGATTGGTTTAGTTCCTAAACTATTTTTTTTAAAAAAAACCATAAACTATCTCAGAATGATTAAGTCCCTTAACTATTTTTTTTTAAATGAAAAACCATTAAACTTTCACATTTTAAATGATTAAGACCCTAAATTTTTTTAAAAAAAATAAACCATCGAATTTTTATTAATCGGGTTAATGTATCTTTTTTTGGGGTTAAAATGATGTAGGTAACCAATTTTTAAAAAATACGATACTTTAGTTATTAAAAAAATATTTAGAAACTTAATCAATCAAAATGATAAAGTTTAATGGTTTTTCATAAAACAAATTAATGGTTTTTCATAAAATTTAAAAAAATAATTAAAAAATTTAATCATTAAAAATAAAATGAATTGCTGGATTTTTTTGAACTTTTCTCTTGTTATTTTAGAGATTTAAAGCTTTGTTTTTTTATAGAAATTTTAGAATAGTAGTTAGGGAATTAATGCTTTTGAGCCATAAAGAGAGAGGGTCAAGTATTTGGGTTGTAATTTGAAGAAAGACATGAAGATGATTAGGTGAGAGTGAGACATCAATTAAGAGGAAGGTTACTTAATTGGATTATATATTGATAAGGAAAACTAAGAAGGCATGATTGGGTGAGATTAAGGGRAGCTTAATTATACATTAATCAAACAATTGGTTCAAACTCCCCAATTTTAGTTGCATGGATTCAAACATCACTAACATATTCTTTTAACATGTTTTTATGATTTAGTTTTATGTTTGTTTTTARAAAAATATAAAAATAAAAAGTATACGTATCCCTTTAAGTTTTATGCAGAAAAATCAAATATCGATTTACAAAACTTTGTGAGCATTAATTATAAATAACCCACAAATCGTTTCGTTGAAACCTTTTCAGTTTTGTTTGTTTGTTTGTCACTCGATGTTCTCTGCTCAATTTCTATATTTGCTACACGAACTTGCACATTTATCTGAATCTTTTGATATTTAGTCAGGTTTCGTGYTTTTTCATGTCTTCTCGTCTCCCTGTTAGACTACTCTTCTTTCTCCAATTCATTTTTTCCTCTCTTTCTTTTTGTGTTCCAATGGTTTTTTGGCCTCATGAYGAAAATATAAAAAACTTGGCTTTCTTTTCTCTTTTTGTTGATGATGATAGGGGTTTGATAGGAATTGGATATATATGTTTAATTTTATATAATTTATTAATTGAGCTTGAGATTGACCGATTAGTTCGATGGTTACTCGATATTTGCACATTTGTTCTGATTTGCATGCTCTATGGAACTTGATAGGTTTCATTYGTGTGTTGACGCATCAATGCAATTGATCGTCTTACAAATATTGATTACTCTTAATAACATAAGACATTGATTCTGAGGAAACTAAGAAACTTGTTGAGCCTGCAAAACTATAGAGTTGGTGAAGCCCTATTAAATCAAGAATAAGATTGTCACAATGTTGGAAGATTTTGCATTACGATATGAAATCTTAGGATTCAGTTCTTTACAAGTGGTCGTTGATGCTAATGAAGATTAGTATACTCTTCAGATTGTGATTGTCAAACGAAATAGGAGCCGCACCCAACGAATATGAGGAGGCTAAAAAAGGATCGTTCATCAAGACTTTGGGAGCTCAATAATAGTTCGATAGGAACTCGATATTGCATTAATATATGGCTATGATTGGATATACTGAAATGGTCGAGGATGTTAATTACTTTAATAGGAAAAAATTCATTTAAGTGAAAAGGACTTGTGATCTTAAAAAAGTGCCAACTAGGATATGAAATTGTGTTAATGATGATATTTTCAGAACTAGTTATCAAGAAAACACAATTGGAATCGCAATTGCCATTTTTTTAGTTTTAAAGCATTTTTCACCTAAATGGGTACTTACTGTTGGAAAAATCACGGTCCTCAACCATCTTCAACATATCCTCCATAACCATATATCAAACCACAATCTAGTTCCTATCAAACTATTATCGAGCTCTCTATATCTTGGTGACGTATTTCCCTGAAAGACATTGCAAGACTTTTCCGTGTTACAGCTTAATACGTTCGGTCAATACTCGCYAGATACGATATTATTTTTATCACTTTAATTGGATGTATTAGTTCGATTGTGGCTTGATTAATTATGTATGTGGAATGATCATTATTGAAATTTTAACTTTATTCAATTGATCAAAGAGTTCRAATTCATATATTATTACATGTTTTTCTCTGAAAATAATACTCGATGGATTTAATAGTTATTGGATAGTTGTTCTAATAGTTTTCAATTTATTTTAACAAACWGTCTCAAGTTCGATAGTTGTTTTCAGTTTATAATATATAATAATGAAAAATTATATGAATGTGTATATATCTATACTATATTATAAAGTATTTGACAAAAACTCTTGAAAATCATTTTTTATGCATGAATTGTTGTTTATTGATGCATATTACTTAAAATCAAGGTTACAAACAAAATGTATGTAAGTACAACTTATTAAAGTTTCATGTTTGAATTTGTGCAACTAATTACAGATAATCATAGTCAAATACAAGATAAGCATTTCATTTTAAATATAAAAAATCTAAAATATAATTCGGATAATCATTGAGTTCTAACAGAATACTTAATTATTAATCTTATAAAAAATTATATATTATTAAATCAAAAATAAATTACTCCGTTATCAAATCTAAATTAAACTATAATAAACAAGAACTTTTAAATAGTTATTTTGATACTAATATTGATGTATTTATTTTCGAAATTTTATGATATCTTCAAATTTATATTTTATTCAAAAATAAAAATATTATCCATTTCTCAAAACCACATAAACCATATTAAAAACATCTACAGAGACGGAATAAAACGAAACATTAAAGTCGAGATATATCTCGCTGTATTGCGCGAGTACCCTTCTATAAAACATTTGATAAAAACTCTTAAAACCATTCTTTATGCATGAAATACTGTTTATTAATGCGTATTATTTAAAACTTAAGATTACAAGTAAATTGTGCGTAAGTACAACTTATTAAGGCTCAATTTTTGATTTCGTATAACTAATTGCGGATAAATCTATACTATATTATAAAGGATTTGACAAAAACTCTTAAAAACCACTTTTTATACGTAAAGTACTGTTTATTAATGCGTATTATTTAAAACTTAAGATTACAAGTAAATTGTGCGTAAGTACAACTTATTAAGGCTCAATTTTTGATTTCGTATAACTAACTGCAAATAAACATAATCAAATACTGAATAAACATCTCATTTTAAATTTAAAAAATCTAAAATATAATTAGGATAATCATTATCTTTAAAAATTATATTGTTAAACCAAAAATAAATTACTTCGCTATTAGATATAAATTAAATTATAATAAAAAATTAAATTAAAAAATTGTTCAAAAAACGAGAGCTTTCAAATAGTTAATTTGATATTAGTATCGATATGTTTTTTCAAATTTTTATGATATCTTCAACCCAGAGCTGACAATATCACGTGGGCGGCTCCCTAGTGCAGTTACCGGTCCAACAGATACCAATTGTGAGTCCCTAAAACACTGATCAATCTTCATTTTATCTTCACAATATGGCAGATCTGATATTGCATTCAAGAA
>NC_037533.1:9443969-9445631 GCF_001531365.2 Cynara cardunculus var. scolymus
AAAAACACTAAAACTGATGAGAATTTAGTAAAACGACGAGAAACTGTCAAAAATAGTAAAAACAGTCAAAACCGTTGAAAACAGTTAAAAACTGTTAAAACAGTCAAAGACAGTTAAAACTGATAAGAAACAGTTTACACGACGCAGAACAATTCAAAAATCCTCAAACATTTAAAAAACACAAAATAACACAGATAAACGATGATCCAAAAAAAAAATCTAAAAAAAAATAAAACTCAAACAATTATAAACCTAAAAATCAAACTGTCCAAGTCCAAAACAAACTAATTCAAGCCCAATTACAATACAATCTACGCTTTAAACAGTGAACAATTATCAGGTCCAAGCTAGCTTGAGATGTCCTTGATAYTGTATGATTCTACAACTTTAAACAAATAGCAACAACACTCTAAACAGGCTGTTGTGACTTCTTGTTGCTGTTCTTAATCCCAGAGAGCAAAGTCAAGACAATTGAAAACACAGTTGTTGCTGTATAAACTGCTTCTGTGCCAGTCCTGTGTAGCTGCTGTTTCAGTCCTGTATAACTGTCAAGATGAAACAAAACAGAATCCTTAAAAAAAACAGTTTGAAATCTGTTTTAATGTTGTACATTACTAAACAAACAAAGCAGAAACAGCAACACCTCACTGCATAAACTGTGAAATTCAACTGAAAACAACAGCAGGTTTGATGTTGCAGTCAAATGATTTAGCTTAATAGAACCTGTGTAGCTGCAGATAACAATCTTCAAGTCTCAAGTCTGCTCAAAGCTAGCAGTCAAAATGAAACTGCTCAAAACAGTCTCTTAAGCTTCCTGTTATGACAGCAAACTTCTGCTCCAGTGCTCAAACTCAATCAAAACCAGCAAATAAAAACTAAAAAAACTAATTCAAATCTGCACTAGTTCAATAGCTGCAGATGGGTCTGATAAAACAACAATCTTCAAGACTCAAATCTGTTCAAAAATAGTTCAATAAACCTGCTGCTGTATCATTCATTAGAACCACAAACACAACAATTTCATACACCAACAGTAACAAATCAGATAGATTCTCAAATTAACCAAGACAAAATATTTACTTGTTGTTGCTACTAAAGTGTTAACAATCCTCAAAACCTTAAAGAAACATCAAGAAAGTTCAACCAAGACAGTTTACACAACAACAGTCTGCTCAAACAAATCAAACATCAATCAAGTTTGATCTCTCAAAATGCAGCAAGCTATAGAAACACTCAAACTGTTTTAAAGTAGTTCAAGACAGCAGATTAAACTAATCAAGATGCTGACAGTCACCTGGGCTGCTGTTCCAAAATTTCAATATAACAGCAACTCCCTCTGCTTCCCACGCTGTTTCAATGTACTATCTTCACACCAATGGAACAACTAGCTATTTAACCTATGAGAACCTGTGTATCTTCAAGGCTGTTACAATGATTCAAAACAGAAAATTGTTGCACAGTGCACAGCTAAAATTACACTTCACCAGCATTCCTACCAGCTTCTGTTTAAAACAGTTTAATGATTTGTAAATTGCTCATCACACTCATCACAGACAAGAAACAAGTTCAATGAACAAACATTACTAAGCAGTCTCTAAAACACACCACTAAACTGATCTAATTCAGTCAAAACATGATCTTAAATCACTCTCAAACAATGAA
>NC_037533.1:9447531-9449831 GCF_001531365.2 Cynara cardunculus var. scolymus
ATATTGAGAGAAAAGGTCAACACAAGATTTATTGGTCAAACCTTACTTTACGTAATCAGATTTTACAAATGAGCTTTCCTACCTTCAATTACAAAGACTAACCATATTTATATGGTCAAAAACCTACTAAACATAGTCAAAGTCAAACTCCTATAAGAAAAGTCAAACACGCTGACTTTTACAATTATAGACTATATTTAACTTTCAAGACGAATACAATTAATACTGATTTTTTAGTCCTAACAATTCAAAGTTAAAATATTATCTTTTTCAAAACCAAATAAACCGTATTATGTCAACAGATACAAAAAAAATAAAACGAAACATTAAAATAAAGATGTATCTCGTTGAATTACGTGAGTATCCTTCTTATATATATATATATATATATACTATATTATAAAACATTTGACAAAAACTCTTAAAACCCATTTTTTAGCATAAAATATTGTATATTAATGCATATTACTTAAAATTCAAGATTACAAGTAATTATGCATAAGTACAACTTATTAAAGCTTCAATGTTTGAATTCGTATAACTAATTGCGGATAAATATAATCAAATAGAGAATAAACATCTCATTTTGAAATATAAAAAATCTAAAATATAATTAGGATAATTATCGAGTTCTGACAAAATAATTAATCATTATTTGTAGAAAAAATTATATTATTAAACCAAATATAAAATTACTTTGTTATTGAACCTAAATTAAATTATAAAAAAAATTGAATTAAAAAATTGCACAACAAATAGGAATTTTAAATAGTTAATTTTATACTAATATCGATATATTTTTTTCAAAATTTTCTGATATCCTCAAATTTATATTTTATTCAAAAATAAAAACATTATCGCTTTTTCAAAATCACATAAGACCATACTATAAGATCGACTAAGATAAAAAATAAAATAAAATATTAAAATTAAGATGTATCTATGCATTGCGCGAGTACCGTTCTAATATATATATATATATATATATATATATTGTTAGGACTGAGAAATCAATATTAATTGTATTCGTCTTGAAAGGTTTAGTATAGTCTACAATTGCAAAAAGTCAGCGTGTTTGACTTTTCTTATAGGTTTGACTTTGACTTTGTCTTTGTATGTTTGACCATATAAATAGGTTAATCTTTGTAATTAGAGTTAGAGGAGCTTAATTGTAAGATTACATTCATAATAGAGAGTTGACTGAGATTTACAAGTTTGACTTTCTCTCTCATTGTTCTTAAAGTTCATATCTATGTTCTTGATGATCTTAATGCAATATATGAATCTGCCATTGTTGTGACGAAGAAATGAAGAATTGATCAGCTATTGTGGACACACAATTGGTATCAAAGTTGGAATGCAAGAAATCAGAGTCAAAAAGAAATCAGATAAGTTTTTTTTTAACTTTCTTTCTGAATTTTTTTTTTTTGTGTTCTTCGTGTTCTTGAATTTTTCTTTGATTTTGATCCGTTTTTTCATTAAAATCTTGTGTTTTTGCGTTAAAAACAGGATCAAAATGCTCGAAATTGTATTGTGAATCTTTGTTATTCACAAACTTTTTTGATTTGATCATTTCATATCAAGATTTAATTGGTTTTTGAGTTTTATTTTTTTTGTGTTCTTGATATTTTTTTCGTAATCAGTGTTTTTGATCCATTTTTGTTAAAAAAAATTATGTTTTTGTGTTTTTAATAGTTTTTAATCTGATTTTCATTTTGAATTTGTTTTTATTTTTGTTAAACCGTCCAAAACATCAAAGGCCCATCAATTTTTTTTTAGCCCATTATATTCTTGACCGGACTAAGAGTCCGCTTACAGACTCTTATCTTAATCGTTCGGACTCTTCAACATTGAACATTGCTTGAAAGTGTTCATCGATTCACTTGATTTCTAGACAAAGGGTAAACCGTACAAGACATCAACGGATTATTGAGCGGTGTTCAAGTATACCGATCATCATTCAAGCGGTATTCATCTTCACCGCATATCACTTGAGCGGAGAACGAGCGGAGAGGTAAACCGATCAATCTTGATTTGTGTTCGGATTCGTCTAAACAGGTAAGATTCTGATTTTATCTAAGTCTTAACCGTACAACCCTTGACCGGATTAGTGAGTGGTTTAAGTTTAGTCTTGACCGGAGTGTGATCGGTTTAAGTTTAGTCTTGACCGGAGTGTGATCGGTTTAAGTTTTAGTCTTGAGGGGTTTAGGACTTAGAATTTGTGCTTTGAAGTATTTTGAGCGGACTTCTACTCCGCTCAATCAATTTTACCCAGATTCTTGATTGTTTGTAGTTTCTTG
>NC_037533.1:9450126-9451639 GCF_001531365.2 Cynara cardunculus var. scolymus
AGCAGCAACAGAACTTGCTAGCCTGTTGTATCTCGATCATCATAACCATTTTGACAGCAAGCAGCAACTGCTTCATTTTGGAACTTTGTTTGCTGTTGTCTATTGTGTTTGGACATCAGCAGGTCATTAGCATTTTGAAACAGTGCAAGCTTCTAGATTTTGTCTTGCTTCATCTTGACAGCTTCATCTTGACAGCAACAGCATCGCAAGAGCAGGTTTAAGCTTTTTAAAAGAAAGCAGCTGGTTAAAACAGCAGTTGACAGGTACAGGTTTGAAACAGATTTATAGTATTATTGTCCCATAAACTGTGGTAGATTGAAACAGAAGAAAAGAAAAGAAAAGAAGCATCAACAACAGTTGGTTAATACAGAAGTGTGCAGGTCTTGCCAATAGGTTTCAAGACAGTTGAACTTAACTGTTTTGATCTTGACTGTAGTTCAAGTTCTCGTAACAGCAGGTTGTGCATTGTGTTTGGTAGCAGTTCTGTGTGCATTTTACTGTTATTTTGTTGTATTGTTATTTCACTGGTATCTTGCTGTTATTTTGGTAAAACAAAAGAACAGATTCTTAACAGCAGCAATCTCAAAAACGAAGAACAGCAGCAAAAAGAAACAGTAGCAACAGCAGCTTTGTAACAGCTACAAATTTTATTTAGAACTGCTATTTCCTATTGTTTACAAATTTTGTTTACAAATTATATTGTAACAACTACAAATTTTGTTTAACAAACGCAGACTTAAACAGAAGTGCAACAAACAGAACAGCAGCATAAAAGCAGTGTGCAGGTTTAAGCAGTTAACAGCAGGTCTTGCTGTTGTGTTTGGAAAGAAGACAACATTGTGCATTACTACAGAAATAACAGCAAAGCAGCCCAGGTTTAGTATTTTTTTGCCTTCGGTTTTAGATGCTTTGAAAGAGTGCTGTTTTAGAGCTGTTTAGAGTGCTGCTTACAGTTTTGTGTTTCTTATTAGAAGAGCTTTTGTTTGGTTGATTGTTCCTATTTGACTTGTTACTAGGACTGTGTTTGTTGTTTTGTAACAGCAAGTTCACAATAGCAGGTCTTAACAGGTGACTGTGTACATAGACAGCAACCATTTTTGACAGCAGCTGTTCATAAACTCAAGTGCAGACTGGAACATAAGCAGATTTGAACAGCAGCAACAGATTTAGGACCAGTGCTCACACAAGTTTACACAAATTTGGTTGATTATTCTTGCTGTAAGAAGTCTAAAACAGCAGCTCACAGTGAACAGGCTGCAGAGTTAGCTGGGTATTGCACAATTTAGAGCTGTGAGAAGTGGCTTCATAAGAGAAGCATTCAAGTGGATTTTTGGATAGATTTCGGGCGCATATAGTATATTTTTTGTTCCATGTCTGTATTGTAAAAAGTGGTTATTGTTTGTTTTGGACTTGACTCAGATTGATTTGGCTTASACTGTTTTTGGATTTGGTTTATTGTCTTGGACTGTTTTTAGTTTCTTAGTTCATTTGTGTTTAGATTTTTTTTGGATCA
>NC_037533.1:9456159-9458976 GCF_001531365.2 Cynara cardunculus var. scolymus
TTTGACTTTTCTTATAGGTTTGACTTTGACTTTGTCTTTGTATGTTTGACCATATAAATAGGTTAATCTTTGTAATTAGAGTTAGAGGAGCTTAATTGTAAGATTACATTCATAATAGAGAGTTGACTGAGATTTACAAGTTTGACTTTCTCTCTCATTGTTCTTAAAGTTCATATCTATGTTATTGATGATCTTAATGCAATATATGAATCTGCCATTGTTGTGATGAAGAAATGAAGAAATGAAGAATTGATCAGATATTGTGGACACACATATATATATATATAGAGAGAGAGAGATTTGGGATCATGTGAGACCAAGGGTTTTTGGTGAAACCCGTAAAAACAATTCTCAACCCTTGGATTAGATCTACAATCTGACAATCTGAATATTCATAAACGACACGAGACTTCTCAATAAATTAACACAAAATTGTTACCGTGTATCTTTAGACCATTAGATCATTAGCTTATAAAGTTGATCAATGAACATAAATTGGTCTTACGAGTCTCGCGGAAAACCCTATATATATATATATATTGTAACACCCACGTCCCGCGTGATCAAAGACGGGAGATGTCGCAATTGGAATAAAACCAACATGTGCTATATAAAACAGAGCGGCTAATAAAATTTACCAAAAGATAATTACATAACCACAAACGGAGATAACATGTCTCAAAATACGGTCCCAAAATACCAGCATGTCTACATTAGTCATCAAAAGTTTAACAAAAATATGACTTAATGAGTTATCTTCAATATTGTCATCTCCATAGCTCTCATCCCAAAATCCCTGCTAAGTCATGTACCTGCCGAGGACAAGAAAATCTCGGTTGAGCTTAATGCTCAGTGAACGGATAATAATATAACTAAATAATGAATATGAGATAACAAGTTCAAAAACAATTGATAACGCCAAATGATAATCCAAAAGAAATTCAAAATGCCCCAAATTATTCGGAATTTATCACAGATTATCCGGATTAGGAAGCCTTACGCAAATGGCTATCCCCGTGTCAAGTGAGATATGAAATCCGTACCTTAACCGAATTTGACAATTAACGCACGATCAAATGTAAATTCACGATCAAGTTTGATTTGTCCGCGTGCCTAACGAATGCATAACTGGTTACTATTTACAAAGCATAAAAACCGAAACATAATTATTCTATTAAAATTACTTAGGTTTTAACGTACTTAAACAACGTAGACTTCAAGAAGGACAGCTGGATACGAATTGAAAACTCAAACGTAACACTTAACCTTATTCTCTTTCGATCCAACCGTTTCCGACCCTCTTATTTCTAAGCATTTTTACCTACCTTAGAGACCAATCCAGACTATACTGTCTAAATGAAAGTTGTAGGTTGGTATCATACAAGTCTATTGCTTTTGAAATCATCTCATTTGGATCATCCATCTACTTTATATGAATTTTACAAAACTGCAAATTAATCCCGGATACAGTGTAAACAGCCCCGAAAACACACTGTTTCGAGCCACTTAGAGTCATAACTGGAATTTTGACCCTTAATGAAAGTTGTAGTATGCAGTATGATCTTCCTGACTGCAAAATACGAGCTTATTCCGACTTACGGTTTGTGAGTTATACACTGTCAAAGTACGGGAGTTACATTGTCGGTAAAATTCGATTCCGTAATTCCCGACTAACTTTTATGATCCAACTTTCATGATTCGCTACATTTACATGCTATAAACATACTTCAACATACTAAACAGTAAAACAAGTCTAATGGTCGCTAACCTAAGCTTAATCATGCATTTTTACTCCTTTTGACATTTAACCGAACAATTGGTGTACGGTTAAACATTTACCCACAATCTAACCATATTGAAACTATAATATACCCTTTTCATTTCTACATCAATATAACCAATTCTAGCATTCTAAACATCAAATATATCATAAATATGACAATATCAATCTGTAAACTTAGATATAAACACAGTTTATAAACCGGTCTAAATAATCGTAAAATAAACACCCTAATGAAACTGAATGAAACTTATACCTTTAAGAAGGGTTCGGAGAGTGGATTCCGAATATATAATTGTTGCCTTGATCCCTTTACTAATTTGACGTAAAATCTAGAGAGAAAACGACAGTTTGAGAGAGAGAGAATTGAGAGACGGTGAAATCACCGCCTCTATATAGTATACATACATGCATATATATTTATTTATTTTTTTTTTGTAAATTTTTTTTTTAATTTACACCGCCTCATATATATATATATATATATATATATGTATGTATGTATGTATAAAGTTTGACTATTTGACGGTTTTTACCCTTCAAGTTAAATTCTCAACTTTACGTCAATATAGGTATAAACACATTTTGACGTAAAACTAGCCTAGGGTACAAATTGGTTAAGCATAGGGTACAAATATATCATGTATAATTCTACTAAAATTCTCTTAACCCAATTTGTACGAGTTAACGAAACACGGATATTATATATATATATACACACACACACACACACTATATCATAAAACATTTGACAAAAACTTTTAAAAACCATTTTTTATGCCTAAATTACTGTTTATTGATGCACATTACTTAAAATTAAAGATTACAAATAAATCGTGTGTAACTACAACCTATTAAAGCTTCTGTTTAAATTCGTGTAACTAACTGCAGATAAATATAGTCAAGTACAAAATAAACATTTTATTATAAATACAAAAAATCTAAAATATAATTAGGATAATCATTGAGTTCTAACAGAATACTTAATTATTATTCGTACAAAAAATTATATTATGAAATCAAAAATAAATTACTTC
>NC_037533.1:9459726-9466036 GCF_001531365.2 Cynara cardunculus var. scolymus
CTTAAATTAAATTATAATAAAAAAATAAATTAAAGAAATTACATAAAAAATTAGAACTTTTAAATAGTTGATTTAATATTAACATTAATATATTATTTTTTCAAATTTTTATGATTTCAAAAATAAAATCATTATTGTTTTCGTAAAAACACGTAAAATCGTATTATAACATCGACTTAGACAAATAAAAAAAATAGAACATTAAATCGAGATGTGTCTCGCTGCACGCGAGTACTCTTCTAGTATTAATAATTAATCAAAGGCTAATTTTGCAAGATAAAATTTATACAAACTGAATATAAATGAAATCTTTTATGAGAACAAAAATCATTATAAACATACCAGCTATGAACTCGTGTAAACATCTTCTGATCAGTATTACTGAAAATATCTATCAGCATTGGTTGCTGTTGATAGCAAGGGATATCTAATAATTTAATTCTAGCTTGTAGAGCGGCATACTGAAAAAGAAGAAGAAATAATTCGTTGCACTTCTAAGTACAAGTCATCCTCATACCAGGCTTGGATTGGACCATGCATTCAGACAAATTCAAAAACACTTCGCAAAGACAATATCAAATATCGAAGACGAAATGGGATCGGGTATTCTAACCTCTCATCTTGGTGCCTAGATTGTCTTGATTTCTAATTGATGATCAAGAAAGAAAATACCAGTTGCCACTGATGACAAGTGTTGCTGCTAATGGCATTCATTGCCACAAACAGCAAATTCAACATTGTTTCTGAATATTGATGAATAACCACTCATCAACAGCACCCCCTAGGACCCGACAAGGATGCGTGACCCCCTTTTGACTCTGCCATCTAGTGCCATCTAGCGATCCCGGGTTCTAGCTAGCTTATTAATACGAGTGCGTACTACGCATCTCTTAACCCTTATTATAGCTTGACTACCAACTCCTTCATTCTTTTGTGAATCCAACTACACAAGTAGCAAGATAATTCACTCAAATCACCAAAATTGGTAGAACTATAAGGACGAGTTGGAGGGAAGGAGGAGGTGTATCGGTGCCTAAATGACGTAGACTATGTGTACTGCACGATGCAACTAGATGTAAATTTCATCGTAACCGAAAATGAAAAACTAAAATGAAGTCATAAAAAATAAGTAAAACCCAGAATATTATAAAACCATGAAACATGACATCTTGATAATGCTACAAAAAGTTGGTCGATTTATATATCATTACTCAAATAAAAAAAACACTTGGTCTTATTTCATATATTAAGAGACCATCCTTACTATCTTCAATCTATTACAATATATCTAGAGTGTGGACATTGAAAATACAAGAATTTGTTTTTAATTGTAGATATATACTTTGCATTATAATTTACACTTGCTTCATCTCCTAACGAAACACCCGGTTGCCTTCAAAACCAAAAGTAGCTTGACAGATATGGGCAACATCGTTTTTAAAATTTCAGTAAATTTTAACAAACAAAATAATGTTTCAAAATTTTAGGAATTTTGTCAATTTTTTTAAACCTAACATTATTTTCCACCTTTCCTAGAATTCTAGGAACTTGGGTTCTGGAGGCTCAGGGGGTGTACTAGAAAACTCATCTTTTCCAAGTTCAAATCTACGAGCCGCTAAAGCCGTTATGACCATGGAAGTTCACATGCGATGCGATGACTATACATTATTCCTGTTAGCCTGAGGGATTAGTTGGTGGGTATAAGCTAGTGTTGGTCCCAATTGGATCTATAAGAGTTATAAGATTAGTTTGTAGAAGGGGTGGAGGATAAATACAAACACATAAACTTTCACTTTTAAAAATTATATATTGATAAAGAAGGATCAATACAAATTTTACAGATTGTTTACGGAAAAGATAAGATAAAGAAACTTATCTAAACAATCTAAAGATACACACTATTACACTTAGTAAAGAGAAAAGATTAGCTGTAAGAAATAAAGACTTAGAAAAGTGTTCTTCACTTGTTCAAAGTGGTTCTTTCTCTTTAGAGAGAGAGTGGTGAGAGAAGTAACTTCTTGGGTAAGTTTCTTAGAGAGAAAGAGATATAACTGAGTAGAGAGCACTCAGCTATTTATACCCATTGCATTAAATACAATTCAGAAAGTACACAACACGTGTAAAGCTTTTGAAGGAAAACTTGTCATTTGCTACAGTGAATAGTCCTATTGCTATTCATTAGCAGTCTTCTTTTCATAAAGTAGGTAAGCACAATAGAGTCAATTGAGTGGCTCCGTACTGTACTGTACTCTGGAAAAGGTATGAGTTTTTCTTTAGTGTGTGGAAGGACAAGACAAAAATAATCGTGCATGGTAAAATTCATTTGTTCGCTGGATGTTGGGATGACGCTGGAGGTCTCTTCAGCATTCGTTGAAACTTGTTCAGTCTTCACACATATGTAGACGAGCTTGTAATCACTGAATGCAGCTTCAAATCACGAACGCGCTAGTCTCTAATCTTCGACGTTGTTGAAGGTTCTTTGGTGTGATTTTGTCTTCTTGAAATATAACAGTTACTGGAGAGTTACAATACATATTCAGCGATCACTGAACAGACTCGGTGATGATCGCTGAAACTGAATGAATAGAAACACTATACTTCGACAGGTAAAAGAGATTATTATCAAATCAATGAGAGAGGATCAACAGCTAGATACTCACAATTACCAAAAAAAGAAAGAATTCTAGCAACTTAGTTTATGTGCATATTTACAAGCTCCTCTTAGTCCAAAGAAAACAAAATCAATAAACTCCTATGTTTAAGTGAATAGGATTGTTCACAATCCCGTCTCTGTAAAATAACCGGTAGAATGAAAAAAACAAAAGGACATCCGTCAATTTGCTTATGTTCACTGTAATATGGATAGGTAGAAAGAACGATGTATGAGTTTACTTGAATAAGATTTGTTACCTTAAATTTGGTTATGAAAATCTTTTCTTCAATTGAACAAGGATTATTCGTAAGTTCCTCTCGGTTTTCTCTTGCACACCTTTTTTTCCTTATCTGCTACTCGATTCTCAACTGTTCAATTACCATGCAGAGTTGAGGAACACATTAGACATCTTCACGAGTTAGCATTAGAAGATGCGAAGATCCATGATTGTGTCAAGAGCGTGCTTAATACCAAAGTGGCTACGTATATTGAGATGTCCAACGCTTTCGTGACATGTTAAATGGTAGAACTTGCAAGAATGTGTTCATAACTGGAGGGAGCTCACTACTTTTTAGTAGCTAGTAATGAAGTCAATGACAAGAGGGTTGTAGCTAGCAAATTAAGGCCTACTATGGCTACCCCAAGAATTGAAGTCACAAAGCCTATATAATATGTGGAAAAAAATTGAAGGGTTTCAAAGGTCAACAAGAAAAGCAATTTGAAACATTTTATGGTGACTTCAACACGTTGTGATATATACAGTGGTTTAATCGTCTGAAGACTTAAAAAATTTGTGAGATCCGTAAAAACTTCTATATTAGAGGTTTGTTTCATATGATTTTTTCCAGTCTAAATATAGCATTTGGTGTATCTATTAACATATATTTGTTTCATAATTTGTTTGTTTCATATGTATTTGGTTCACATTGTAAAACTCTTTTACGTGTACATGTTTCACAAACACGTAAAAATGATCACATTATGAAGTGAGTACATGTGAAACATATACATTGTGAAACAAATATATGTTGATTAATATTCTAAATTCTAGTCTCAGATGAAAAAAAAATAATAGGAAATAACACATGATGCACAAGTTCTCAAAGTTATCACAATTTCATCGGTCCTCAAAAGAAGAGCCCCTATATACATACATATATATATATATGCATACATATATATATATATGCATACATATATATATAGATATATATATATATATATATATATATATAAAGGAGGGATCAATTGCAAATCACCCTCATTTATGAAAACCTTACAAATCAATCTCATCCATTCATTTTTTTCATCAATGATCAGTATTAAGTGATTTTATATTAGGAAATAAAAAATAATAATAGTTCAATTTTTAACTAAAAAAAGGGCAAATTTGTCAAATCCCGAATACTATTAATTATAGAAATGTATTAATGGAAACATTTCATATGGAATGAGGTAAATCTTTTTTCTTAATATAATTTTCTTACCATTAATATTTTTTATTAGTTTATTAAATTATACTTATTAAAATATGAATTGTAAAACCAGTAGAATATGAAATCTGTGTTCGTTTCATTGAAAAAATATATGTACTTTGAGTAATGAAACAAATGTTATATTCAATAGTGATCATGAACACAACTTCACTGATTAATTTAATTTATTAATATTTCGGAACGTTTTATGCATGAAAAACGTTCATTAAATTAAAAAATATTCAGTTTTCAAAATGTTTCATTAAATTTTTTAAAATATTTCATTCTTTATATGTTTCATCGTTTATTAGGATTTCCTTTGTTTTAAAATTATTTTGATTAGAAATTATTAATAGTCCAATATTAATTCAATAACCGTTAATGAAACAGTTTCAATTATCGTCCAACACTACATGACAATCGGTCCGTCTTTCATTATAGGTGACAAAAAGTCACGTGAGTTCATTCTATAAAGGGTGAAATAGTTTCATTTCTTGTCACCTACAATGAATTAGGTATATCCTAATAAATTATGGAACATAAAACATAATATAATCAACAAAAAATAATGAAATATTTTGAATACTAGAGGAAAGATTTTTTTTTAATTAAATCAAGAAATGAAACTGTTTCATATACTTAAAGTTACAGTCATGCATTACATGGTTTCACTGTTTGCTTCCATTAATCATTTTGTGGTCAAACTATTTCATATTGTTTAAGTTTCAAAACTTCTAGGAAACAAGAAAACAAGATTATCCAAAAAAATTAAATTATGCAACAATTTCATCCATAAAAGTTTTGAAATCTGAACAAGTTTCATTAAATTAGTGTCCTTTTTCAATTAAATTAGTGCACTTTTTTCAATTAAAAAATATTTTGTATCCTTATAAATTATGTAACAGTTTCATCTATAAAAGTTTTGAAATCTGAACACATTTCATTAAATTAGTGCATTTACCATACCATACAAATTCATAATCATTAAGGGAACAAGATCACCCAAAAAAATTAAAGATTTAAAACAATTTCATCAATAATTGTTGACAAGATCAAACAATGAACTGATTTTAAAATTGATATTTTTATTAAATATAATTGTAAAAATAAATAAAACGTATTAATTGTGAAAAAGCTAAATTAAGAAAAAGATTTAACTCCTACCATATTAAACGTTTCCTTTCTTAAGTTTCTAAAATTAACAATATTTATTACCTTCCAATATTAATAAAAAAACAATGAAATTACTATTAAACCCTTACTAATTAAAATTAAATTAAAAAAAATGGAATTTGCTATTGATCGAAATTGGTTTGCATGGTTTTTACGAACACACACACACACACACACACACTCTCTCTCTCTCTCTCTCTCTCTCTTAAAAACCATTTTTTTGCATAAAGTACTGTTTATTAATGCATATTACTTAAAACTCAAGACTACAAGTAGATTGTGCGTAAGTACAACTTATTAAAGCTCCATATCTGAACTCGTGTAACTAATTGTAGATAAACATAATCAAATACAGGATAAACATCTCATTTTTAAATATAAAAAAATCTAAAATATAATTAGAATAATCATTAAGTTCTAACATAATACTTAATTATCATCTTTATAAAATTTATAATATTAAACCAAAAATAAATTATTTCGTTATTAAACTTAAATTAAATTATAATAAAAAAATAAATTAAAGAAATTACATAAAAAATGAGAGTTTTTAAATAGTTGATTTGATATTAACATTGATATATTTTTAAAAAAAATTATGATATCTTAAATTTTATATTTTATTCAAAAATAAAATCATTATTGTTTTCTTGAAAACACATAAGCTATACTATATTATAAAACATTTGACAAAAAAATTCAAAAATCACTTTTTATTCGTAAAATGCTATTTATTAATGTATATTACTTAAAACTCAAGATTGCAAGTAGATTGTGCGTAAGTATAACTTATTAAAGCTTCATATCTGAATTCGTGTAACTAACTGCAGATAAACATAATCAAATACAGGATAAACATCTCATTTTAAATATAAAAAATCTAAAATATAATTTGGATAATCATTAAGTTCTAACATAATACTTAATTATTATCTTTATAAAATATTGTATTATTAAACCAAAAATAACTTATTTCGTTATTAAACTTAAATTAAATTATACAAAATTG
>NC_037533.1:9467290-9504170 GCF_001531365.2 Cynara cardunculus var. scolymus
GGGGACGGGGACGGGGACACATACGGGGGATCGGGGACGGGGACGGGTATTGAGGTCCCCGCCCCATTGCCATCCCTAATCAAACCCATTGAAGATACACAGTAAGCTAGGTAGGGCAGTGTGCTCATACAAGAGGAGCACCCAATAGGCCATGAATGCAGTAAGTTAATGGAAGGAGGCATACCTTTCTTGGTTCTCTATTACTTCCAGATACAGGAGAAGCTAAGCTAAGCCCTCAATGGTAGGACTTGTTAGCAATCAGCTAGGGAAGAAACATACATGTCATAACAGTAAGTTTATCAAAATAAGTTGATTCCAATTCTCAATCCTAGACTACACTACACTAAATCAAAGGCATAAAAATCTCATCCTTTTCCTTGGAGAAGATGTAGTTGCTATTCTCTAAAGGTGACCGATTCCATGTGCCTAAGGGCCCGTCTTACCAGTCACCGTCTCACTTACCTTGTCTGATAACATTCTTGACCAACAAATGGTATTGTTGGCAAGTGCCTCTAACCTGATTAGCGCTTACCAACAAAGTCTTCTCCTTCACTTACCAGGTAAGATCCTTGTTCCATGTTATACCTATTACCGGGTAAGATTCTTGGTCCCTGACATACTTACTTGATTAGCACTTACCCAGTAAATGTTCAGTAAACGGCCTCCAAGTTGGTTACTCAAATCATCCAAGGAACAAAAGGATATTACCGCTAGTGGAAAGCTCCTATTATGGTCATGCCTACCCGATAACGTAGAGACATTTGTATGGACTTGCTTGGTTAAACGGCAATAAGACAAGATTGATCCATTGCCAATGCCCAAGGGTCCTTGAGAAAACATTTCACGGACTTGAGTACATGTTTGCCCAATTCAAAGGTGGTGGGAGTATCATTATTGGCATTGGTTTGGCTCCCCCATTCGTCACCGGTTCGAGTCCCTCCAAGGTCATTAGACTTTTCCCGGTTGTTAACATCAAGAGATTAGTCAAGTTAAGCCACATACCCACGGTTTTATACAACACGGCACGCACACACATGACATGACATCAATTTATTCTTGAGGAATGTGATCAAGTATCCTGTAAGTGATAATGAACGATAGGCACCACCAATTAAATGGGGATGGAATTGGGTTGAACCTAAATTTGAAATACTAAAAAAACCAAAACAATTTCTACCTACTTTTTCACACATCAAAAATATTAGAAGTCTATATACATGACCAATAACAAAAGCTTTACCATCATGAGATAATTCAACAAATGCATGATCACATAATCAACTTTCAAGTTCTAACAAAGGATTACAACAAAAACAAGATAGTAATATGATGACTTATAAGTTTGAGAAACTTGATTCACAAAGATGCATCCTATATTCTGCTTGCAACTTACTTCACAGAAAGTCCTTCATTGGATCATCATGATGGACCTTTTTCATCCTGTATGCTTCCATGTCTTCAGCCGTCACCTGCAAACACAAAATCATTCACTTCCTTTCCATACCCCTCCCTCTCTATCCCTACTAAACTTAACTCTAACCCAACCCATCTCTACTTTCTGTGATATATACCAATTCAAATACATCAATACAAAAAGATATGTATATTTAGGGTTGGGTTCCAGTGAGAAGCATAAGAAGGGATGAAATACATTAGGATGAAATACACCAAGACGCACCGGATTAATCTCCGTATCATGCGCGATTCATGGGTAGGTTTGAAATTAAAGGTGATCAAGAGTCTACATCTCTTCTTACACTTCTCACCTTAACCCTACTTCTCACACGATCCTCCGCCTATATATATATATATATATATATATATATATACACACACATATACACATACATATACACACACACACACATATATATACACACACACACATATGAATA
Organism: Cynara cardunculus var. scolymus; assembly: GCF_001531365.2. Lineage (NCBI taxonomy): Eukaryota > Viridiplantae > Streptophyta > Magnoliopsida > Asterales > Asteraceae > Cynara > Cynara cardunculus. The sequence continues at coordinate 9,469,186 of NC_037533.1, forward strand.
ATGAAAATTATACATACCTCATCATTCCACTTGACATTGTATTTACGTTTCCTTTCGTCTTTTTCTTCTCTCCTCCTCTGGTCCTCCTATCCACATCAATAGCAGCAATTCAGTAACATTAACAACAACTTACTTGCTACACGTTTAAACGTCATAAATAAACAGCTTTACATGTCTAAGATAACAAATAAGATAAAATAACTCACCTTCTTAAGAGATTCAGCAAGTTTCCCTTGGTCCAAAACCAAATCATCAGGTATGTCGGTTCCCCAGGTAGCAAGCTGCTTCTCCTCGGTAGGGGCATTCACATCTTCAGAGGCCTCTTTACGAGCAATGTTGGCCTTCATAAGATCCGCTGCAGCTTCGGCAGCTTCTATTCCGGCAGCACCGGTACAGTAACTGTTCCTAACAAACTGCTTGCAACACTTATAGCCCCACTGATGATCCTTCCACCATGAACCCCAAACACTCGTATGGTTATTGATGTAAACATCTTCTTCATATTTGCTCTTGGGAATGGCAATTTCCTGGCCCTTAATGATCCTACCAGCACGGTCATACTCGACTTCCTTCTCACTTTGTCCAAGTAACAGCTCTCGCGGAAGCACTTCTGCAGTAGCTGCATTGCCATACTTCTCCACAATCGTYTCCTTCACTTTGGACTTCAGTTTCTCTTTGTTAACCTTAAAATTCTTGTACAATAATTCAGCTTGAGATGGAGCTGCTTGCATATGCACATCATTTCCCTTCTCAAATGCTTCCCAAGCATGTATATTCAGTTGCTTGAACTCYAAAGCTTGACCACTTACTCTGTTCTGATTATCACCCTATAATGAAAAATAGGAAAAATAATAATCAGAATACAATTGAATTAATAGAAATAAATCCAACATGAAACGATTAACGCCACTCACAGCATAGAACTTTTCATTTGGATCCATATCTGGAAGAGGATCCTCACGCATGGACCGTGTTTTAGGATCATAATGGGCAGAATTGACATCAAGATTAAGCAAATACTTTGCTGTATCTTCTCGAATACGCAGATTCCTAACAGTCCCTGTGCTCCCACCACCAGTAGTACGCACACGTTTCTCAACCTTAGCAAAGTCCATCTGTTTACTTTCATCAACCTTGGCTTCATCCACCTTTAAAGCATCTTCATTGTCCTCATCATCACTAACTTCAACATTTTCACTATTATTCTTCTCCTCTAGCTTTTTTAGCTGCTGGTCCTTCAAGAATTTCTTCCGAGCTTCATCCCTAGCTTCATATCTTTCAATAACATGAGCATATGACGCAGCATCATATCCATTCCACCGGTCCCTTTTTCCATCATAATCAAGCTCAAAAGTCTCTATTTTCTCATCGGCTGCTATATTTTTGCTCGTCCACTTTGCCCCCAACTTTCTAGGCCTCTCCATGCATGTCTTGGTTGTGTGTGTCATGGCTCCACAACTGTCATAGTAAGCCATATATATAAAGGTTATCAACTTGTATTTTATAAACAAACCTACAACCAATAAATATTTTGTGAAAGAGAAAGTACTGCCGCCACAACAAACGAAGCTTAACAACGTAACAATTATATATCAAAATAAGAAAAAGACCAGCAAAAGATACAAAACAACCATCGGAACACAGAATGCAGTAACGAATTAATGAAGTAGAAGACATTTTCCTTACTTTTCACATGCACCTTTCCTGTACTTGTCAGCCTGGTATATTTTTGCGCCCCTGTCGTACCATGATTTTGTATAATTTGGATCAGATTTCCAATTCCTTTGATGTTTCAAACTCTAATAGAACAGAAACACAAGTTTCAGTTACATGACCTATAAAAAAGAACAAAAAGTGTACCAAGCAACAAAAGAACAAAAAGCGTACCGGTCTTTCTGCATTAAGATACCAAGGAGCAGATGACATATACTGAGGAATATGGGGATTGATTTCTTTTCCATCTTCATCAACCTCAGCAGGTGCAAGTCCAGCTTTGCGTGCTTCTTCTAGTTCCATCTGCTTCCGGTGGTCCTCTCGGGATTTGAATGCCACTGATATAAAAGCAAATATAATATACAACATCAATGTAATGGAAAAGGGAAGATATTACAATTTCCCTAAGCTGACCTAATCCAAAAATATAACAGGGTAATTAAAAGCCTGTATCATGATATCTTGGCGGCAAATCCTACAGCAGAACATAGTATTCTCTTCAATATAACTGAATTGTACTCCTTGAGTTGATCAACTTACATCAGCATATAGCAAGTCGAAATAATATCGCAAATATGTTGGGATTCAAAATACTTCCAAATCAAATTGCAACATACTGATCTCACATTATATAGGGTTTACTCAAAATTGAAGGAATTCCTAATTGGTAAAATAATTAGCTTTAACTCTACAGGAGGATCGAAGATAAGTATTTATTGTGTAACAGAAATTTTTCCCAAACGTTAACTTAAAAGAAGATTTTACATGTTATGACTTGAGAATAAAAGCAAACTCAGACATCTTAGAAGAACCACAATAACACGAAGTGTTATAGATCATTTCATAAATCAGTAACAATTTGTGTCTCGATTATGTTGTTGCCTGCAGATGCCCACTAGTTTTAGTTTCTGTTCCGACACATTCAAGCAATAGATTTGAACCCTTTTCCTGATCCTTGCACAAATCAACGGACTTGTCTTTTTCTATTGTATTAAATGGAACAAACAATAGGGATTTCTTATTGGCACGGAACTTCAACTCAATAGCAATCAAAAGAAGGTTGAACAAAAGTTGGTATTTTCATCGAAGCCAGTGGAGGGTTTCAAGGTTCAAATGACGAAACCCTAAAGTGATCAGTATAGAAATCAAACTTTGTGAGGGCCTTAACTGTAGCATAATATCAACTCAGAAAAGAAAAAACCCATAAAGAACATAAATTTTTTGGAGATCCATGGAAAGACAAACAAACAAACAAACAAATTTGAGGAGCAAGTAGGAACCTGATGCCGTCGCCATGTTTGATATCCCCTACTTGAAAAAATGGAGATTCGTATGCGTAGCAAGTATGTAAAGAAGAGATCTGAGTGAATCTGTGTGTGATTTCTTCTTCTATGCCCTTGCGAATTGCGATGGAGGAGGGATTTTGTGTTTATAGATTTCTTCCTTCTTGTGCCGCCTCTTCCCTATTTATTTATAGATTTACTTTAATCATTATCCAATATTATATTATTTCCTAAATAAATCAATACTATCTCCCATCTATTTACAAAAACATTTCCTATTTTTAAGTTTTAAAATGATTTACTTTCAAATAATCATTCAACCAATTATACCATTTTTTTTCCTCATTATCCTCTTATCATTGTTATTTCTTATACGACTCGGATGCTAGAAGCGGGAAGATATTCAAACTATAGAGCGTGATTTTATTTATAAAAAGAGTAGGTTTTCATAATTTTTACAATACAGCGGAAACCAACAAACTAAGCTAAAAAGGAGGAAGCAAAAGAGATTAACAAAAATCCTACTTTATTAGAACCTAGACTTGGTAAACAGATTACTCCGTCAAACATGCATCCCAAAGGGCATACCACGTGCATCTCATGAGCAAATGCAACACATCTTCCCCTAAACTAAAACTTCTTCCTCTTTTTAGTTTAAGTCTAGCATAGACCTTACTCCCAAGCATATTTCGAAGCCTCTCCATATGTCTCAAGCTTTCAGGGGTTTCATTAGAATGTCTGCAATTTGATCTTCTGTTCTGTAGTGAATTAGATCAACTGTACCATCATTGACAAGATCCTGTAGAAAGTGAAATCGAACATCAATGTGATTGCTTCTCTTATGAAGCATTGGCTTTTTAGACAGCTTTTTGCTTGACATATTGTCACAAGATATTGTAGTGGCTCCTTCTTGTGGCACTCCAATGTGTTCAAGTATTCTGCCTAACTAAGGGGGTGTTTGGTTCATTTCAAGGAATGAAAATGGGATTGGTAATGATAATAAAGTAGAATGGGAATCATTATTTTTGTTCCATTCTATTATATTATTGATGATTTCCTTCCATTAATAATGTTAAAAAAAAGCTTCCTCATTTCCAAGAAAAAATCCTTACACAACATCTCTAAACCACCATCTTCCCCATTTCATCTCTAAACCCACGAGATAGGATTTCTAKGGTTAGTAAAATCAAACTGTGTGTAAAATCGAACACATTCGAACTRAAGAAAATCAACAAACCCAAAACTGAAGAAAATCGATTATTGTGAAAGCAAAATCGAACTTAAGAAAATCAACAAACCCAAAATTGAACACAATCGAAGATGATGAACAAAAACAATCTGATTGATACCCGTGTGTAAAATCGAAGATGATGAGCACAAACCCGAACACATTCGAAGATGATAAACGCAAACCCAAAATCGAACAAAATGGAAGATGAGGAACACAAACCCAGAAACAAACAAAATCGAAGATGATGAACAAGATCTATGCCTGTATGTAAAATAGAGTATTGAACAGAAGATGATCAGATGATCGATTGATTAGAGGAAACTAAGATGGTTAGAGGATTGATTTTGTCGACGTATTGAGTGAAGATGGTCAGAAGATCGATCGATTTTGTGACATGTTGAGCGAAGATGGTTAGAGGATCGTCGTTCATTCCACCCAATTTGGAGTGGAATGGTTTTTACCCCTTTCTATTATAATGATTGATTAGATTACTTGCAACCAAGCATCATAAATCATTCCATTTGCATTCCCTTTTTGAACCAAACTGATACAGTGAGTATCATTCCCATTGATTACCTTTTAATATATCCAACCAAACACCTCCTAAATCACTTGGCAAACACAACCTACTGATGATACAAACTCAACCTCAGTTATAGATAGTGTAACCACGGGTTACTTCTTGGACGACCACGAGATTGTAGCATCGGATAACAGCATCACATATCTAGAAGTGCTTCTTCGAGTCTCAGTATCTATTGCATAGTCCGAGTTAGAGAAGGCAATGAGCTTCATGTTTCAACCCTTCTTGTACCACATCCTATACTCCATGGTACCTTTAACGTATTGAAACACTCTCTTGACAGCCTACGCATGAACTTCAAAAGGATTATCCATGAATTTGCTTAGTAGACTGATGACATATGTTAAATCAGGTTGTGTTGTTACTAAGTACATCAAGCATCCAACCATTTGCTTGTTTGTAGGTGTTAGCATCTATCTTCCTTCTTTCGTCTTCTTTCATCAACTTGACTCATGGAACGATTAGATTACGGACTGAATTGCACGGCCCCAGTTTAAACCTTTTCTAGTATCTCACCAGTATCTTTTCTTTGACACATAAATATTTCATGCTCTCTTTGAGTAACTTCAACCCCGAGGAAGTAGCACATTTCTCCTAGGTCTGACATGTCAATTCAAACTTCATGGATTGTTTCAATTCCTCAATCGTAGTGGTCTGACTTCCTATCACAATAAGATCATCAGCATAAAGTGACACAATGAGTACAATACCTTCTTGGTTAGATTTCAAGAACATGGTATGCTCATGGGGCATTTCCTGAACTCGTGCGCGGTGTGCTTAAGTTCGTATAATGCCTTCTTTAGCCAATAGACCTTATCCTTTTGGTCGGGCTTCTCATAACCCTAGGTTGCTCAATGTACACAGTCTCCATAATTTCTCCATACAAGAATGCATATTTAACATCAAGTTGGAAGACCTTGTAACTTCATTGGGCAACTAGAGCAAGTATGGACCCGATGGTGTCCCATCTTGCTATAGGAGCAAAAACCTTGGCATAATCGATGTTGGATTATTGTGTGTAACCCTTTGATACAAGATGAGCTTTATACTTATCAATATCCTCATTTTCGTTAAGCTTGGTCTTGTATAGACACTCCACTCCAATTTCCTTGACTCCTCTTAGTAGGCTACATAATTCCTATGTGTCATTCTTATATATTGCCTTCATCTCTTGATCTATAGCAATACTCCACTTTACTTATTTGCAGGCTTCCTCGAAGTTGGTAGGATCGACAACTGCATTGAACAATGCCATTTAACTTATACTTGAAGCAAGTGATTGATGTCTTCTTTTGTCAATTCTTTTCCACTAACATAATCCTTATCCATTGTGGAGGTCTTCGATGTCTTTCTTGTTCTTCTTGAGATAGGTCAGCAGTTTAAGTGTGTTGTTGGCGGGATGATCTATTTGACTAGCAACAACTTCATCTTGAGGTGAATCAATAGAACATAGTGTCCTGTTGTCGGGTTCTTGTCTTTGTTCAGCAACAACTTCATTTCGAGTGTCTAACTAATCACTTTTTTCCCAATATAGAGTGGTACTTCTGCTGGTTTCATTTTCATTCCAAACCCATTCTTTATTCTTTTCAAATAGAACATCTCTACTAATTATGATTCACTTGTCAACTCGATCATATAATCGTAGGCTTTGGATTCCTCACCGACTCCAAACATGGCATATTTCACACTCTTATCATCAAGTTTGGTTCTTTTCTACATTGGTACGTGAGCATATGAAAACTCTAAGATAGTGTACTTCAGGCTTCCTGCCACTCCAAGCTTCTTCTAGTGTTAGGTCTTTTACTGCAAGTGTTAGACTCCTGTTAAGAAGATGAATGGACCATGGCACTACTGCTGGCCAATGTTTCTTTAGGGTATTATTTGCTGCTAGCATGCTACGTATGAGGTTCCTAAGCATGCAATTCTTCCTCTTTGGCACTCCATTTTATTGAGAAGAGTATGTCATTGTTAGTTGACTCTTGATTCCATGTGCACTACAAAATTCTTAGAATGTAGTTGAGTTATATTCTTCACCACGGTCAGTTTTGAGACACATAATAGACTTGTGCCTGTTCGGTTTATGCAACCTTAGATTTCAACACAAAAATAAAACTCAGTGCAAACACACACCTTGAACTAATATTGTCTTGTAACAAGTAATAGTGGCATTACCAGATATCATTCCCACAAAGAAAGCTTTGTAAAGTTCTTCAAAAGTCCAGTCTTTAAAAACTAATTTCGATGATGAATTCGAAGGATTGGGGTATGTTGATATGCAATGCTTTAAACACATCCAAAAATTTCTTAAATTGCAGTTCTTCCTTCTGATTCCTTAACCTTTGGAAAAAGGGCACATATGGAGGAACTGGTTTTATGACAACATTGTTTGAATGTGTTGAGCAAGATGAGTCCTTTATGCCTTAGGTGGTCTTACTCTCTTGTGGTATGGATGAGGTTACAACATTGGTCTTCGGGTATGCTCTAACTTCATTTTCTAATGACTTTTTCCTAGTGGCCTCTTCTAGAAACAGTAAAGGGTAGTCTGATCTTGGGGGGACAATATTGGTGACCTTAGATGATTGGTTTTCTAATGGTTCCGGTGGTTTTTCAATAACAGAGGCTAATGTTGTAGCATTAGTTTTTGACAAAATTGGTTCACAGTCTTTTTGCACTGCCTCTGTCAATTCCTTCCCACTTCTCAAGGTCACTGCTTTCACATGTTCCTTTCCTAAGGCTCTAGGGACTTCAAGCAGCAGCTGAATTCATAAAGTCCTTCCAAAAAGCCGCTTCTTACAGATCAATGTTGGTGGAATGCTGCAGCATAAAACAATAGACTTTCAAGTTTAAGATTTAGCTACTCTAATGGTGCAAAGAAAAACTAATCACTTAATTTAGCTCCAAGTATAAACAAATGGAAAATAATGTAATAAAAAGGACTCAAGGTTGGGATAAAAGAAAATAAACTACCTAAAAGTAAAAAAATACGCGCTTTATGCCTTGAATAATCAATGCATATCAAATATACTTAAAATTTAAGAAGTATGGATAAGTTGTACCAAATGGTTGATGATGAAAAATAAATTATGAGTAAACTAGAAAAAACAACATATTCAAGGTTAAGAGAAATATTTTGACGTACCAAAGTATGACTATCTCGACCAACTTGTACAGTTTGGAGTGGGTCGGGTTGCACTTTGGTTTGGGTTTGGTTGGGTTGGGTTGAGATTTTTCAAACCGTAAGCATTGGGTTGGGTTGTTCAAATGCCTTCAAACTGATCAACCCAACCCATGAAAACCCTTATTTCCAACCAATATGAAAAATGGACTAAGTCTTTTGGTGGTCCAACTTCAAAAACATTGTTTTCCATATTCCACATAACAAGTTAACAACCACAACATGCTTACATGGAATTTCATTCAATTCCCATCTTTTACAAGAACAAGATCTATTCTGGTAGTCAACAATTCACTAGGCATAACAGGGACCACTAACCTCATACATCTCACCCCCATTCCCTATAATTGTATATGATAGAGTGTAAATCGTGGGTTTTCCCCTTCTCATTGATCTCATTATATAATAATACAAATTACATTTAGATACCTCTAACTATTCATAATTACATTAACGTATAACCTAGTCTAATACACCTCCTCAGTCTAAGGTGGAGGATCTCGTAAGCTTAGACTGGAGCGGAAATCCTCAAATAAAACCCGTGGTAGGCCTTTAGTAAATATGTCTGAAAAGTTATGCCGAGACGGAACATGTAGGACTCGAACATAGCCCCTTCGAACTAGCTCGCGAACAAAATGAATATCCACCTCGACGTGCTTGGTCCGTTGATGTTGAACAGGATTACCAGACATGTACATGGCGCTGACATTATCAGTGTAGACAAGCGAGGCACGACGAATGGGGTAATGAAGTTCGAGTAGTAAATTACGAATCCAACACAACTCTGCCACAACATTAGCTACCCCCCGATATTCAGCTTCAGCACTTAAGCGCGAGACAACGGTTTGACGTTTGGACGACCAGGAGATCAGATTGTCACCAAAGAAAATGCAATATCCGGATGTGGAGCGTCTTATATCTGGGCAACCTGCCCAATCGGCATCAGTATAAGCAATGAGGGTAGATAAGGAGGACGGCCGCATCATGATCCCATTGCCAAGTGTGCCTTTGACATATCTCAAAATCCGTTTAAGAGCATTAAAATGACCAGTCCTGGGAGCATGCATAAACATGCAGACCTGTTGTACCGCATAGGAAATATCCGGGCGTGTGAATGTGAGGTACTGGAGTGCGCCCGCAAGGCTGCGGTACGTAGTGGGATCATCAATCAGATTGCCAGAACTGGCGCTAAGTTTCCCTGTTGTGTCAACAGGAGATAATACCGGATTGCAATCTTCCATTTTGGCCCGTTCGAGGATTTCTTGAGCATACCGTCTCTGTGATAAAAATAGACCATCAGGGGACCGCTGGACCGAGATGCCAAGAAAGTAAGATAAAGGGCCCAAGTCTTTCATGGCAAATTCGGTAGACAAGTGAGTCATGAAGAAGGCTTTCAGTGCTGGAGACGAGGTGACCAAGATGATGTCATCCACATATAGAAGAATGTAGGTAACAGTTTGTCCCTGATGAAAAATGAACAGTGAATTATCACTGGAGCTAAGTCGAAATCCCAAGGTACCAACATAATCTGTGAACCGCTGGTACCATGCCCGGGGTGCCTGCTTGAGACCGTATAGAGACTTCTTTAACCGACATACATGATGTGGAAAATTAGCATTCCTGAATCCTGGTGGCTGATGCATGTAAACCGTCTCATGAAGTGTACCATGTAGAAAGGCATTCTTTACATCAAGTTGAGAGATATCCYAATGATGATGCAAAGCAATAGTCAGAACGGTCCGTATGGTTGCGGGTTTAACCACAGGACTGAATGTGTCAGAACAATCAACTCCTACCTGTTGAGTGCGGCCATCCCCAACCAACCGAGCTTTATACCTTTCCAACGACCCATCTGATTACAGTTTATGTTTGAAGATCCACATACACCGAATAACATTCATATTGGGGTCCCGCGGTACAAGCTCCCACKTCTTATTATCAATAAGAGCAGAGAACTCCTCTTGCATGGCATGGTTCCAAGTCGGGCTGGCTAAGGCATCTGGTAGGTTTTTGGGAAGGGGTGTGATGGTGGTAGAGGTTTGAAAGGAAAAAGGTACCCGTGGCTTGGAGTGGCCCGTCATGCTACGGGTTTGCATGGTGCGGGCCGGTGGTGGCGAGGGATTTGGTGATGGAGGTGCAGTACCGGGAGCCGTAGGTTCTGGTATGGTTTCGGTTGTGGGATGGACCGAGTGAGGCTCGGCAGTGGATGTGGATGTCGGCTGGTTGGCATTAGTGTGTTTGGTTCGGTGCCGTGAGGAAGTGTGGCCGAACCGGGCTGGGGTTTGGGTAGTGGAGTTTGGGTGTTGAGGTTCGGAAGTAGGAGAAGGTGAGGGATTTAGATGGTAGTAATGGCGAATGGAAGGATGTGGATCGTCAGTGATGTTCTTGTGAAGGAATTCAGAAGACTGGGTAGGGGCGGAGGAACGAAACAGAAAAATCGTTTCGTCAAATAGAACGTGACAGGAGATAAGAATCTTTTTGGTGGAAAGATCAAGACACAAGTATCCTCGGTGATTAGGAGGATAACCAAGGAAGACACAAGGTGAAGATCTGTTTTGAAGTTTATGAATAGAAGTAGTAGGGAGAAGAGGATAGCAGAGGCATCCGAAGACGCGAAGATGAGAATAGGTAGGAGATTTATGGTATAAAAGACGAGTGGGAGTGAGATGGGATTTAGTTTTAGAAGGAAGAATGTTGAGAATATACGTGGCCATGGCAAGAGCATAATGCCAATAAGATGGTGGTAGAGACGAGTGAGTAAGAATGGTTCGAATGATGTTATTAATTGAACGAATTTTACGTTCGGCTTTGCCGTTTTGAGAAGATGTGTAAGGACACGAGAAACGGAAAGACATGCCACTTTGTTTACAAAAAGTATGAAAAAGTTGGTTGTTGTACTCARTTCCGTTATCACATTGAAAGGTTTTAAGCGGACGGCCAAACTGAGTACGGATATAAGCATGAAACTGTAAAAATGTGGGGTAGACATTAGATTTATTTGCCAAAGGAAACGTCCACAAAAAATTGCTAAAATCATCTAARAATAAAATATAATAACGATGACYRCCCGTACTGGTAACGGGTGAGGTCCACAAATCACTATGAATTAAATCAAAAGGTAATAATGTATTGGAAACAGAATCATGAAATGGTAGTTTAATATGTTTTCCAAAAACACAAGATTGACACAAACGGTCATTATTCAAACTAGAAACAGAAATAGAGTTTTGTTTTTGCAATAAACGTAATAAAGAAGCGCCCGGGTGACCCAATCGTTGATGCCAACGGTCTTGAGTGAGAGCAGCAAAAGTCGAGGGAGAAGAAGATGTAGCCGATGAAAGAGAGAGCGGATAAAGGTCGCCGGAGCTGTTGCACCTAAAAATGGGGAGTTTGGTCTGGAAATCCTTCACAAGAAAACCAAAACGATCGAATTCAATTGAGATATCATTGTCAGTGGTTAAACGTCTAACAGAAAGAAGGTTTTTAATTAAAGAAGGTGAAACAAGGATATTGGGCAGTTTTAAAGGTGGGTAAGGTGGTTTGAGGGTTGTTTGGCCAATACCGGAYGTYCGAATATGAGAACCATTACCAACAACAATGGGTGTCAAACTGCTATTATTAACATAAGCGGAAAGCATACCTGGGGTGTGTGCCATATGAGATGTAGCTCCGGTGTCCATGTACCAGTTTTGATCCTGATTCAGAGACATGGTGTGCAATGCTTGTTCTATATTTGTTGGTGCAACTGAATACTCGGACGAGGCATAGTTTGCTGATAGAGCCGCACCAAGAATGCCCGGGGCAGCCCTTGCCGGAGGACGGTGCTGTGGAGTCGTGGGGTATGGGCAAGGAGGCGAAGCCCACTGGTTCATTGACCATGGGTGATGTGAAGGTTGTGGCATCCATGGTGACATAGGAGAGTACCCGTGTGGTGTAGGCAAATAACCTGAAGAGTTATAAAAAGGATGCGACCCACGTCCCCGTGACCGACCGCGGCCTCCGCGGCCCCTGTTGCCACATCCGCGGCCCCGTGAGCTGTCATAACCCCTGCCAGTTGAGCGATTCTGGGACTGTTCTGGGGTAGCAGCGTCATTCTGTGAGGTAGAGCCAGTAGTGTGTAGGGCAGCCGGTGCATCAGCAAGTCGTTTGGCCTTGCTGTCCTCTTCAAGAACGAGTTTGGATCTGGCTGTTTCAAAAGACGGAAACTTGTCAGCCTGTTGTAGAGTGGTTGCAAAATTGTCATACTCGGGACTGAGGCCGGATATCAACTGCAGGACAAGGGTCTGATCGATCACCGGAGCATCAACATTCGACAACTGATCAGAAATATGTTTGAGTTCCTGACAGTATGTTGTGGCAGAAGTAAACGATGCTTGCTTGATGTTGTAAAGTTTCTGCTGAAGATGCAAGGCACGTGTAGGTTTGCTATCCAGAAAAAGGCGTTCAAGAGCAGACCACGCCTTCGCAGCCGTGTTGTCAACCTTGAGAATCGTCGTTAGTAAATCAGTGGATATAGTACCGTAAAGCCACTGTAACACGATTGCATCAATACGCTTCCATTCTTCATCGTGTTCTGAGGGAGCGGTAGCATCCGGGAGAATGTGATCCAAAACCCGACAAACGGTGCACTGTACTTTAAATAAGGCGACCCAGGAGTTGTAGGTATTGCCATCAGTGGTGAGAGTGATAGGGATCTGATTCTTGATGTTGGTTACGGTTGTCGTAGGGTGGAGCGGTTGGATGATGGGTGGCTGGATTTTATCGCCGGCCATAAGGATTAGAATCGGAATAAAGGTGAAAAAGAGAAGAGAAAATCGAAATAGAGAAGGGGGGGGCTACGATTAGAGGAGATCGCAGATTGAAGGGAAAGACACAGCAACGAAGGGGAAGACAGCAGCGATCCAAAGGCGGAAGTAGGTAGGGCCGGCTAGGTTGGGAGCTCTGATACCATGATAGAGTGTAAATCGTGGGTTTTCCCCTTCTCATTGATCTCATTATATAATAATACAAATTACATTTAGATACCTCTAACTATTCATAATTACATTAACGTATAACCTAGTCTAATAGTATACTTTGTAGCTTCTTTCTTGATTGAACTCAACATCTTTGTGGTTGTTGGTGTAAGAGGACCATTAGTAGCATTTATCAACTTGTGAACTTTAGCTATCTTTTTCATCAGATATTGTCTAATGAATTCTAAGGTTGTGGTGATGGGTTTGTCCCTTCCATCCACTAATTGCCTGTTAAATACTTCACACATGTTGTTTAGGAGAACATCATTATGACACCTTCCTGTGAACATTTACAAATAACATTAGCAAATAGCAATTTCTCAATTAATTGCAACCATTTCTAAGTATATACCTGTGAAATTTGATCTGCTCCAATGTTGAGGGGGGATTTTCCTCAATCACTAATATATCTTTTGTCTTCAAACTCTTTATTTCTTCCATGGCTTGTTCAAAATGTGGTACAATAATGGATGTGGCACACTTCCAGAGTTGGTCTGTGAATAGCTTGCCCTTCTATTGAAGTTTCATGTTTTCACTGATATGCCTAACATAGTACATGTGCTCAGCAGAAGGGAATATCTTTGTGATTGCTGGTAGGATGCCCTACAATTGAAAGATATAACACATTAGTGATGGATAAAGTATATATATATATATATATATATATATAACCTAGTAGCATAAACTTGGAAACATGCATACCTTCTATTTGTCTGAGATAAATATGAAGTTATATTTAGGGGACAAATCCAAGTCATCTCTAAGTTATTCTAGCAACCATCTCCATGAACTTCTTGTTTCAGCCTCAACAACGCATAGACCATTAGATATATTCCATTATTACCATCAACACCAACTACAGGCATTAATGTCCATGAAATCGTCCTTTCACGAATGCTCCATCTAACCCTAATATATCTCTCAATCCAGCCTTGAACACCTTCTTTAATGCCCCTAGGCATATGTAGATCCTCTTAAACTTTCGTGTAGTAGTATCAGGATTAGGCTCAGTCTCTACTTCCAACTCCATAGTGGTATCGGGTTTGGTTCTTTGAATCTCACATAGGTAGTCCATTAGAACACTGTATTGACCAACATAATCTCCTCTGAGATTGCTAAGAGCCATTGTTTTAGCTTTTAGCTCTAAAATACTTCATATGGGAGATCTTCACTTCATACTTTTACTCCAAGGACTGTTTAAGGCTGAATTTGGAGTTTTCTAGGTCATGCATCAGTTGGTCAATGATCTGTTGGGAGAGGAAAGATGTTGTATAAGCTGTGATTTCCCTAGGGGGAAGGCATTTATGTGTATCAACACATGCCTTAACCATCCACATGTCATCATGTTTTCCTTTAGATATGTATAGGACCCATGGACATGGTTTCCCACTTGCCCTGACATTTGTGCCTTTACTACTCTCCCCTTTGTCTTTATGCAATGATGGTATTTTCCCCTACGCACTACCTTAATCCTCTTTTGGTCATTCTTCACAAGTCTTATTTGTCCTCTAGTTTTAATAACATGTATTTGAACGGCTTTTTTAATCCCTTGTTTTAGGCCAAAAACTTGTCCAATATACAAACCACAGGAACTTGTACTTCCCTGTTTTGGTGCCTTTTCCCTTAACTTTCTCAGTCCTCTTTCCCTATCACCCTCATAATCATCATCCCTTAATGGACTCTCAAAGACTTCAAGACCAGCTGTAAGAGCATGGTAATCATCCCTTAATGGACTCTCAACCACTTGTTGTCTTCTGTCACTCCAAACCACCCTGCATCTATTTCAAAATTGTTCTTAAATCATGTCAAGTCAATCTCTATTTCATCTGTCTCAATGGCATCTATTCCAAGTTCATCACTTATGTCCATGATGGCATCTGATCTAGATTCATCACCCATGTCCATGTCTGTATCTGATCCAGGTTCATCACCAAGGTCAATGTCATCTAAACTTATCTTATCAACCATGTTGGCATCTATTATGGGATCATTACCCATGTCATTGTTGGTACCTTCAAAAGGATTAAACTCATCAAAAATGTCAAAAGAACTAAGGTCTATGTTAGTATCATCAATATTGCTTCCCAACCCACTGTTATCATTTAATCCAAGCTCACCTATTGTGATAACCGAGTTTCAGACAACACCGGGTGAGGTAACTATATGTGATTGTTTTGATAAAATACGTGTTCGCATGCATGTTATTTAATTAAATGCATGAATCATGTATATATGTGAAAACATGAAAAGCTATGCATACATGAGAGGATGCTGATATATGTGTATATGATAATATGCGTACATGAAATATGATTAAAATAAGTGAAGGTGCATGTGTGATATGTTTATGTGGAAACTATTACTAAAATAAGATATATGCAACCTTCACAATTAAGCAAGGTTAGTTTTAAAATAATAAACCCACCGCCAAGTAAGAGTTTTATATTATTAAAACTACACCGCCTTTAGTAAGCTCATAAAAAGGAATTAAAAGATAAGGTTTATCTTATCCTACTTTTGAAAAAGTATTTTGAGAGAAAAAGGGGTTAGTGTGGCGGTGGAAGTGTTCTTGACAAGAATTATTGCTCAAAAAATTATTCGAGGAATTTGTGTTGTTTGAAGAAATTGTTATGTGTTTGAATTTGCAAATTTGTGGTTATAAGGTGAGTTTTTGATACTAAAGATCTTTAAATAATGATATTTGAAATCTGTGGTTTTGATGTTTGATTTTTGAGAAAAAGAATAGTGTAAACTGTTTCTAACAGTTTAAAGATGAGCCTTTATGAATATGGGTTTTGGAATCTATTTTGGAAAGATAAAGCAGATTATGTTGTTTGAAACAAATTTGGAATGATATCCTGTTTCAAGGATACAAAGGAGATTTTGGGTTTGGAAATAATATTGAAAGAACTGGCTGTTCTTGAGTTTCAAAAGTTTTAAGATAAAACTATTTTTAAGCCATTATTGGTTAAAAACTATAGAGGATATTCCTTCAAAACGGTTGTGACTTCGGTCTGTCTTCGTTTGGATTAATCTATAGATTTTGCGGACAAAACTATGAAGGATGTTTCATCAAGACGGTTGTGAATTTGGTATGTCTTCGTTTGGAACTAATCCATAGATTTTGATGAGGAAATAAGGGTGGCATATCAAGGAGAGGTGTACAATGGGATAAGGGTGGCATACCAAGGAAAGGTGTACCTTCGGCTATAAGGGTGGCATATCAAGGAGAGGTGTACCTTTCGATATAATGGGTGGCAATTGTGTGTCGTTATTATAGCTCTTGCTATTATGTCTCTTAAGATTACAAGAGATTTGAGTTCTTACTTCTTTGTGATTTGAGGACTCAGAGATGTTGCTCTTATTAGAAATGATAGTATTGATATTATTGAGGAGGGAAAAACTTGGCTTATGGCCAATGGTTTTTGGATAAACTCTGTTTTGGAAAAGTGTTTGATTTATGAGGAATCAGAGAGGCTCTGGTTGTTTCTTGAAAGAAACCAGAGGGGCTCTGGTTGGTCCTCACAAAAGAACCAGAGGGTTCTGGATGATGAATGAAATTTTTACAAGTCTTTTTGCAAGCTTTTATTTAAACCAGAGGCTCTGGATCTAGATAGGAGCTCTGTGTCAAAATTATGTTTTTAAGGATGTTTTAAAGATTTTTTATACTTAGAACTTTTCTCACAAGGAAAACAGACCAGAGGGGATCTGGTTGGCCTGCGCGTTGAACCAGAAGCTCTGGTTGGTCTTACGAGCTAGAAGCTCTGGCTTGTAAAACCAGAGCTCTGGTCATACAAGATCATTTTAATATATGTCTTTATACTTGGGAAAGCTATTTTAACTGTTTATGGTGTTAGTCTATGAACATTTATGAGGATTTTATTTGAGTAAGAAGCTCTGGTAGAGGAACCAGAGGAGCTCTGGTCCTTTTGCTTTATAAAATATTTTCTAAGTCTGATCCTTGGAACCAGAGGACCGATGAACACAAATAGAATGTGGATTTACATTTTATTATGTGAAATGATTTATTTCAATAATGTTTTGGTGATTTTCACCCTGCAATTACATGGAAAAAGGGATCTCACTAGACCTTCAGGTCTAACCCTCATTTTGTGTTTCAAATATATATTGCAGAAAATGCAGAGTATAATGATAGTAAGGGAAAAGGAAAAATGTGATTTGTTTCCCTATGTGCATAGCTATATGAAGACCAATGGATGTGTTTTGGAAATTAGATATTATGTAGTACTAGAGCACGTATTTTGAAATTTTTGGGTTGTGTATTTTGTAATGTAGACTCTTGTACTTTGCACCTTTGTGGGGAGTAAAAATGTATTCTCTGTTTAAGTTATATGTTATATACAATGTGAGTTGGGGGTGTTACAGAAGTGGTATCAGAGCCTGAGTTTAAGGGATGTAGGTATTCACTTGCATGATACATAGACTTAAACTGTTTCATTGCATATTAGGGGTCTCAGACATAGTTAGCACCTTTGAAAATAAATATGATAAGTTAAGAGATCAGTGTGTAAGGTATATTCGGATTACAACTAGCCAATGTAATTTTGAATCTACAGGTACATAACTGAACTTGGACAGTTCATATATATTTGGCAATGTGGAAATGTGTTTCTTAACATATAAATTTACAGATGACTAGTAGATCCAGAAGGTCTGAAAGGATCACTCGTCCCAATCCTAATAATGAAGAGGATTCTCCTATTCTTGCTCCCATTGGTACATCTGAGGGCAGAGGGAGAGGCAGAGACAGAGGGCAAGCAAGAGGCATAGATAGCCAAACAGAAGCCCATCCAAACCAAGGAGAATCAAGTTCTGAGAACATGAATCAAGAGCAGATATCTCATCTTGAATATGTGACCAGAGTCATGTTGGAAGAAAAAATGGGAAAGCTAAGGGAAACCTTGACTTCAATTATGGGGATTCCTGCCAGAAATGAAACTGGCAGAGTTGAAGTTAATCCATCAGTTCCAGTTATCAATAATAGAGAAGGAGATATCAGCATGTTATTGACTTGTAAACCACCAACCTTTTTAGGGGAAAGAGATCCAGTCAAAGTTATGTGCTGGATCAAGGAGATAGAATCTGTATTCAATACCATCCAATGTGTAGAGACAGATAAATCCAAATTTGCAGTCTCTGTATTGAAGTCAAATGCATTATTCTGGTGGGAGGTAGAATCACTAGCCAAAACAGACATCCTACATACATTGACCTGGGCAGAATCGTTAACAGATTTAAAGAGTAGTTTTGTCCTAAAGCTGCTATATGATAACTGGAAGAAGATTTCTTGAAGTTAGAGCAAGGAACCAGATATGTTCACGAGTATACAGAAAAGTTCATTAAATACTCACGGTTTGCTGAGTACTATATTTCATCTGAATCAAGAAAGGTGGAGAGATATATTTGGGGATTAAAACCCTCAATCCGAGAGTTTGTAATAGCCATGAATCCGGCTACATTCTCTTTAACCATGGATGCAGTAGAAGTAACCGAGAGAAATAAAAATCGACAAGAGGAAGGGAAAGTGATAGAGAAGAGAAAATGGGAAGGGCCATCAACAAGATATAGAAGGCCGAAAGCTATGGAATATGGAAACAAACCTGTATAAAGAGTTAGTGAAAAAGCTTGTCCACGATACCATCAAGTTCATCAGAATGATTGTAAAACAGACCCGAGGAAATGCTACCAGTGTGGTGAGGCAGGTCATTTGTCCTGATAACTGCACTATTATGATTGAGGGATGTGAGCTACCGATCAGACAGTTTCCTATGCCCATGAAAGAATTTGATATAGTAGTAGGGATGAATTGGTTGACAGAAAATCAGGCCAACATTTTTTTGTGATAAAAAGATGATCAGAATAATCTTGCCAGACAGAGGGACAATTGTTATATATGGTAATCATCAGAATCATCATACCGGTCTGTTAACCATGATAAAAGCCAGGAAGTGTATTCAAAAGAGATGTCAGGGGTTTCTAGCCTATGCAATTGATACCAAGAAAGAAAAGAGGAAGCAAGATTGATTCCGATTGTGAATGAATATCCAGAAGACTTATCCGGATTACCACCAGACAGAGTTATTAAATTTGGGATCGATTTGATACCGGGAGCAGCACCAGTAGCCAAAACACCGTACCGATTAGCTCTATCTGAGTTAAAAGAATTGGTTACACAGTTAAAATATTTGCTCGGTAAAGGATTTATCAGACCTAGCACTTCGCCGTGGGGAGCTCAAGTTCTCTTTGTAAAAAAGAAAGATAATTTTATACGCATGTGTATTGATTACCGAGAGCTGAACAAACTGACAATAAAGAACAAATACCTGTTGCCAAGAATTGATGACTTGTTTGATCAACTAGTGGGAGCTAGTTACTTCTCAAAGATTAACTTACGATCGGGCTATCATCAACTCAAAGTTACAAAGGAAGATATTGCTAAAACAGCTTTTCGAACCTGGTACGAACACCATGAATTCTTAGTTATGCCATTTGGTTTAACTAACGCACCTGCAGCCTTTATGGATTTGATGAATCGGGTGTGCAAATAATATCTTGATAAATTCGTTATTGTATTTATTGACGATATTCTCATATACTCTAAGACCAAAGAAGAGCATGCAAAGCACCTTCGATTGATACTCGAATTTTTGAAAAGAGAAAAGTTGTACACAAAGCTGTCAAAGTGTGAATTTTGGTTAAGGGAAGTTCAATTTCTTGGGCATGTTATATCAGAGACAGG
The DNA here is from genome assembly GCF_001531365.2 of Cynara cardunculus var. scolymus. Lineage (NCBI taxonomy): Eukaryota > Viridiplantae > Streptophyta > Magnoliopsida > Asterales > Asteraceae > Cynara > Cynara cardunculus. Next base: position 9,488,946 of record NC_037533.1, read on the forward strand.
GATAAAAGTGGATCCGGCAAAGATTGAGGAAGTTGAAAAATGGGAAGCACCAAAGACTCCATCTGAAGTCCGAAGCTTTTTGGGACTGGCAGGCTACTACCGTAAATTTATTCAAGATTTTTCCAAAATAGTCATGCCACTAACCAAATTAACTCGGAAGAATGTCAAGTGTCAATGGGAGGAAGAATACCAGAAAGCTTTCCAGTTACTGAAAGATCATCTTTGCAGTTCTCCGATATTATCCTTACCCAATGGAACAGAAGATTTTGTGGTATATATTGATGCTTCAAAGTTAGGTTTGGGTTGTGTCTTGATGCAAAGAGGAAAAGTCATATCATACGCATCCCAACAACTGAAGGATCACGAAAAGCAATATCCAACTCATGATATGGAATTGACAGTGGTGGTTTTTGCATTGAAAATATGGAGACATTATCTCTTGGGAACCAAATGCCAGATTTATACCGATCACAAGAGCTTGCAACACTTGTTCAATCAGAAGGAATTGAATATGAGACAACGTCGATGGATTGAACTCGTTAATGATTATGATTGTGAGATCCTCTTTCACTCGGGAAAAGCCAACATGGTAGCCGACGCTTTAAGCGAAAAAGAAAGAAGTGGAACTATCAAAATCGTAGCGATGAGAATAAACTTAACTCCCGATCTTCATCAAGAGATTTTGAAAAATCAGTAAAAGACTGTCAAAGAGGATCAAATAAAGTCAAAAAGATTGGGTAAAATGATTTCCACCCTGGAACCAAATGATAAGGGAATTTTGTGCTTCCAAGGTCGGATATGGGAACCATGTTATGGGAATACACGAGTAACCATCATGAACGAAAGCCACAAGTCTCGCTACTCAATTCATACAGGTACCAATAAAATGTACAAAGACTTGAAACCTTTCTATTGGTGGCCAGGATTAAAGAAAGATATCACGAAATACGTGGAACGATGCTTAACTTGTTTTACAAGTTAAGATTGAGCACCAAAGACCCTATGAAAATTTGCAATCCTTGGAAATTCCAGTCTGGAAGTGGGATCACATCACGATGGACTTTGTCATGAAGTTGCCCCGAACCCCGAAAGGATATGATGCAATTTGGGTAATAGTAAATCGTCTAACAAAGTCCGTGCATTTCTTGCCGATAAAATAAACCTATTCTTTGGAAAGGTTGGCTCAAATCTATATCAAAAAAATTGTAACCAGACATGGTGTTCTGCTGTCCATCATTTCTGACATAGACAATCTTTTTACTTCAAAATTTTGGGAAAGTCTGGAAAGAGCTTTGGCATCTCAAATTCGGTTAAGCACAACTTATCATCCTCAAACAGACGGGTAAAGTGAAATAACTATCCAGACTCTTGAAGACATGTTGAGAACCTGTGTTATAGACATCGGGGGATCATGGGATGATCACTTGCCATTGATAGAATTCGCTTACAATAATAGTTATCACTCCAACATCCAAGCGGCACCGTATGAGGTATTGTATGGAAGAAAATGCCGAACGCTGTTATGTTGGAATGAGGTAGGTGAAAGGCAACTGATAGGTCCCGAGATTGTTCAAGTGACTTCTAAAAAAATTGAGCAGACTCGTGCAACAATTAAGACAGCCCAGGACCGTCAGAAAAGCTATGTCGATAAGCGACGAAAACCGATTGAATTTAACGTGGGTGATTTTGTAATGTTGAAAGTATCTTCGTGGAAGGATGTTATGAGATTTGGGAAGAAAAGTAAGCTAAGCCCAAGGTATATTGGACCATTCAGGATTTGCAAACGGATTGGGCCAGTAGCTTATCAATTGGAACTATCAGAAGAGCTCAGTCTAATTCATAGCTCCTTTCATGTGTCAAATATGCGCAATTGTTTGGCCTATCCAAGTTTAGCAATATCGTTTCCAAAAATTAAACTGGACAATAAACTAAATTTTGTGGAGACACCAGAGGCTGTGATAGACAAGAGAGTCAAAGTACTAAGAAACAAAGAAATCAGTTTGGTAAAGGTACAGTGGCGTTATCACAAGGGTTCAGAAGCAACATGGGAATTAGAATCCGACATGAGAACCCGATACCCTTGGCTGTTTGGTTAAATGAATTCCGGGACGAAATTTTTTTGAGGGGGAGATAATGTGATAACCGAGTTTCAGACAACACCGATTGTGGTAACTATATGTGATTGGTTTGATAAAATAAGTGTTGGCATGCATGTTATTTAATTAAATGCATGAATCATGTATATATGTGAAAACATGAAAAGCTATGCATACATGAGAGGATGCTGATATGTGTGTATATGACAATATGCGTACATGAAATATGATTAAAATATGTGAAGGTGCATGTGTGATGACATGTTTATGTGGAAACTATTATTAAAATAAGAAATATGCAACCTTCACGATTAAGCAAGGTTAGTTTTAAAATAATAAACCCACCGCCCAGTAAGAGTTCTATATTATTAAAACTACATCGCCTTTAGTAAGCTCATAAAAAGGAATTAAAAGATAAGGTTTATCTTATCCTACTTTTGAAAAAGTATTTTGAGAGAAAAAGGGGTGAGTGTGGCGGTGGAAATGTTCTTGAGAAGAATTATTGCTCAAAAAGTTATTCGAGGAATTTGTGTTGTTCGAAGAAATTGTTGTGTTCTTGAATCTGCGAATCTGTGCTTATAAGGTGAGTTTTTGATACTAAAGATCTTTAAATAATGGTATTTGAAATTTGTGGTTTTGATGTTTGATTTTTGAGAAAAGAATGTAAACTGTTTCTAACAGTTTAAAGATGAGCCTTTGTGAATATGGGTTTTGGAAACTGTTTTGGAAAGATAAAGCAGATTATGTTCTTTGAAACAGTTTTGGAATGATATCCTGTTTTAAGGATACAAAGGAGATTTTAGGTTTGGAAATAATATTGCAAGAACTTGTTGTTCTTGAGTATCAAAAGTTTTAAGATAAAATCGTTTTTAAGCCATTATTGGTTAAAAACTATAGAGGATATTCCTTCAAAATGGTTGTGACTTCGGTATGTCTTCGTTTGGAATTAATCTATACATTTTGCGGATAAAACTATGGAGGATGTTTCAACAAGACGGTTGTGACTTTGGTCTGTCTTCATTTGGAATAAATCCATAGATTTTGATGAGGAAATAAGGGTGGCATATCAAGAAGAGGTGTACCATGGGATAAGGGTCGCATACGAAGGAGAGGTGTACCTTCGGCTATAAGAGTGACATATCAATGAGGGTGAACCTTTGGATATAAGGGTGGCAATTGTGTGTGGTTATTATAGCTCTTGCTATTATGTCTCTTAAGATTGCAAGAGATTTGAGTTCTTACTTCTTTGTGATTTGAGGACTCAGAGATGTTGCTCTTATTAGAAATGATTGTATTGATGTTATTGAGAAGGGGAAAACTTGGCTTATGGCCAATGGTTTTGGATAAACTCTGTTTTGGAAAAATGTTTGATTTATGAGGAATCAGAGAGGCTCTGGTTGTTTCTTGAAAGAAACCAGAGGGGCTCTGATTGGTCCTCACAATAGAACCAGAGGGTTCTGGATGATGAATGAAATTTTTACAAGTCTTTTTGCAAGCTTTTATTTAAACTAGAGGCTCTGTATCTATTAGATAGGAGCTCTGTGTCAAAATTATGTTTTTAAGGATGTTTTAAGATTTTTTATACTTAGAACATTTCTCACAAGGAAAACAGACCAGAGGGGCTCTGGTTGGCCTGCGCGTTGAACCAGAAGCTCTGGTTGGTCTTACTTTTTGAGCCAGAAGCTCTGGCTTGTAGAACCATAGCTCTGGTCATACAAGATCATTTTAATATATGTTTTTATACTTGGGGAAACTATTTTAACTGTTTATGGTGTTAGTCTATGAACATTTATGAGGATTTTATTTGAGTAAGAAGCTCTGGTTGGCTTAACTAGAAGCTCTGGTTGGCTTAACTAGAAGCTCTGGTAAAGGAACCAGAGGAGCTCTGGTCTTGTTGCTTTATAAAATATTTTCTAAGTCTGATCCTTGGAACCAGAGGACCGATGAACACAAACAGAATGTGGATTTACATTTTTATTATGTGAAATGATTTATTTGAATAATGTTTTGATGATTTTCACCCTGCAATTACATGGAAAAAGGGATCTCACTAGACTTTTAGGTCTAACCCTCATTTTGTGTTTCAAATATGTATTGCAGGAAATGCAGAGTATAATGATAGTAAGGGAAAAGGGGAAAATGTGATTTGTTTCCCTATGTGCATAACTATATGAAGACCAATGGATGTGTTTTGGAAATTAGATATTATGTAGTACTAGAGCATGTATTTTGAAATTTTTGGGTTGTGTATTTTGTAATGTAGATTCTTGTACTTTGGACCTTTGTGGGGAGTAAACATGTATTATCTGATTTGAATTATATGTTATATGCAATGTGAGTTGGGGGGTGTTACACCTATTATGTAAGTTTCATCAACATTGCTTCCCAAACCATTGTTTCCATTTAATCCAGGTTCACCTACTATGTTAGTTTTATCCACAATGTTTCCCAACTCATCATTGTTATTTAATCCAGGTTCACCTACTATGTTAGTTTCATCCACAATGTTTCCCAACTCATCATTGTTATCTAATCCAGGTTCACCATCCACATGACTTGCATTTGCATTGCTTCCCACACCACTATTTGTTGGTCCCTTGAGGGTCTACAAGATAAGTAAAACAGTTTGTAGAAGGGGGGGATGAATACAAACACAATATTTTCAAATTTACAATGTATATTGATAAAGAAGATCAATACAAATTTTATAAGACTGTTTGCGAAAAGATAAGGTAAGAAAACCTATCTAAACAATCTTTGGTTACACACAAATTCTTAGCAAAAGAGAAAAGAAATGCTGTAAAGAAAAGTTCCTTTACTTAAGCTAGGAAATGCTCAAAGTAAAAATTAGGTTTAGAGAGTGAGTTGCGCGCACTCTACATGGAGAAGAAACACTCCTATTTATACCCAATGCATTAAATGTTCCTTTAATACAAAATGGTAGGGTTAGAGTGCGTGTCAAGCCTTAAGAGGAAGACTTGTTCTTTGCTACACTGAATAGTACAAAAACCACTATTCATGAGCAGACATCCTTGCCTAAAGTTGGTGGACAATAGAATCGACTAGTCGGCTCCATACTGTATTAACTATTAGAAAGGGTATGGTTTTGTCATTTGTGTGCATAAGGACAAGACAACAACAATCGTGCTAAGCAAGCCTCCTTTGATCACTTAATGCTGGAATAACCTGAAGGTCTCTTCAGCATTCGCAGAGGCTTGAGTAGTCTTCACACATATGTAGACAGACTTGTAATCACTAAGTACCGCTTCAGATCACGTACTCGCTAGTCTCTAATCTTCAGTTTCAGTCTCCGACATTAGCTAAAGGTTCTTTGGTGTGAGTGTTGTCTTTTTGAAGTATCGTTGTCTCTGATTGAATTACAAAATCACTATCCGAATAACCGACTAGGTCAAAAGCTGAACCTTTAGGGTACCAAAGACCCATGTTAAGAGTTCCCTTAAGATATCTGAATATGCGTTTGACAGGAATCAGATGGGATTTCTTTGGTTCAGCTTGATATCTTGCACATAAGCAAGTGGAGTACATGATATCGGGTCGGCTAGTTGTTAGATACAGCAGGGAGCCGATCATTCCTCTATAAACAGTAACGTTTATAGGCTTTCCATTTGTATCCTTGTTGAGAGAGAGTGAAGGAGCCATTGGAGTCTTCAAAGATGAACTGTTGGATAGATCAAACTTCTTTAGCATGTCACGAACATACTTACTTTGATTGATAAAGGTACCTTTATCTGATTGTTTGATCTGGAGACCTAAAAAGAATGTTAGTTCTCCCATCATGCTCATCTGATATTCTTTCTTCATGCGTTCAACGAACTGAAAACATAAAGAGGGATTAGTGGAACCAAAAATAATATCATCGACATAAATTTGGACTAGAATGATGTGACCCTTAACTTTCCTAAGAAATAAGGTCTGGTCAATCTTTCCACGAGAGAATTTCTCAGAGATGAGAACAGATGAAAGGGTATCGTACCAGGCACGAGGAGCCTGTTTTAACCCATAAAGAGCTTTATCCAACCTGTAGACRTGGTTWGGATACTTAGGGTCAAGAAACCATGGAGGTTGTTCAACATAAACTTCCTCTTGAAGTTTTCCATTAAGGAAAGCGCTCTTTACATCCATTTGAAAGACTTTGAAGTCTCTATGGGCAACAAAGGCTAGAAAGAGTCGAATTGCTTCGAGTCTAGCCACTGTTGCGAAGGTCTCGTCATAGTCGATCCTTCTTGTCTATAACCCTGAGCAACAAGCCGAGCCTTGTAGCGGGTTACCACACCATCTTCATCCAACTTGTTGCGATAGACCCATTTGGTGCTTATCACTGATTTGTCAGATGGACGCGGGACAAGGTACCAGACTTTGTTCCTATCAAACTCAATGAGCTCCTCTTGCATGGCAAGGACCCAACTTGGGTCAGAGATAGCATCATTGATTTTCTTGGGTTCAACTAAAAAAAGAAAGTTGACAAAGAGACAGATATTACCTAGACCACGACGTGTCTTGATACCTGCATCTGGATCACCAAGAATTTGATGAATTGGATGGTCTTTAGTCCATCGCTGAGCCGGTAGAGGAATTTCATCTGAATAAGCGAGTTCAGGAACAGAAGATGAGACATCAGCTGCAGTATCTTCAGCAATAGGGACTATCGCTAAAGGAGCCTCAGATTCAGCGACTGAAATGGATTCAGAAACTAAAGGCATTTCATTCACTGAATGATCAGCGTTTGAAGTAGAAGGAGGAACACAACTAATGGGCACGACAACGATTTCTGAAGAAGATGCGTTGGAGTGACCAGGTGTAACTGGAATGATGAGTGGATCATCTTCAGCTTCAGGAGATTCATTGTTGAGAGGGGCACTGTAGGAAGCTTCAGGTTGTCCATAGTGAGAGAACATCCAGTTTTCTAATTCATCCTCATAATTTAAGATGGGTTTTGAATTACCTGATTGGGATTCGTCAAAGGTGACCTGATTGGGATTCGTCAAAGGTGACATGAATAGATTCCTCTATCGTCTGTCTTCGTTTGTTGAATACTCTGAAGGCTTTGGATACTGAAGAATATCCAAGAAAGATTCCTTCATCAGCTTTGGGATCGAACTTTCCAAGTTGGCCGCGATTGTTGAGAATGTAACAAGTACAACCAAATATGTGAAAGAAAGCTTATAGAAGGCTTTCGTCCATGGAAGAGTTCATAGGCCGTCCTCTTGAACCTCTTTACGATCAGCGATCGATTTTGAGTGAAACAAGCGGTGTTGACAGCTTCAGCCCAGAATTGAGTAGGGAGATGGGATTCGCTAAGCATTGATCAAGTAGCCTCAATGATTGTTCGATTTCGTCTTTCAGCGACCCCATTCTGCTGAGGAGTTCTCACTGAAGAAAAGTTGTGAGAGATTCCCTTGTCCTCAAAGAAGTTATCCATAGTAATGTTTTTGAATTCAGTGTCATGGTCACATCTAATAGATCCTACAAATAAGATTCTCGATCCTTACCATGCTCAATCGATAAGATAGGGGTATCGACAAACGCTTACTCGGAGAATGTTTTACTTAGTAAATCTTTAGTAAACACCCCATAGGTTTGATTTACTTTGAAAGAAAATCACACATGTTGTATTCCCAAAAAATGCACTTGAATTTTATGCATTCTCTTTATTGCATTTATGAAAGAGTTTTGGTCATTCTATTACTATTGAAAGAGAGGCTTGCGTTGGAAGAAGGCATGTATGTATGCATACATCTTCAATGTGAGTACAAACAACTGTTTTCTAGTAAATATCCACTTAAGGTGTGTTGTATTCCGAAAACTTCCACCCCATTCAAGAAAGACTCTTCTCCACATGAAAGAGGATCATAACATGTACTTGATGTTTCTAGAATGTTCCTGCGTTAACCTTACCTTGTATGTTTATAAGCCAAATCTTAAGTAGATACCAACAACATATAGATTTGAGTAGTTCATTCATTACATTTACATAGAAGAATAGAAGAATGAATACATTTCATTAGACCTATTCCATTATTATGCCATTAGAAATGAATCCATGATTCTTAGTTTAGATAAAGTCCTTCATTGGATCATCTTGATGGACCTTTTTCATCCTGTATGCTTCCATGTCTTCAGCCGTCACCTGCAAACACAAAGTATATGTGTGTGTGTGTGTATATATATATACATACATATTATATAATCATTCAATTCCATTCCATACCCCTATCTATCCCTACTAAGCTTAACTCTTATTCTCACCGCAACCCAACCCATCTCTACTTTTTGTCATGTATACCAATTCAAATACATCAATACAAGAGGTATTATATATGTATATACATGGGACTAAACCATATGAATAATGAAATAATATATACCTCATCATTCCACTTGACATTGTATTTACGTTTCCTTTCGTCTTTCTCTTCTCTCCTCCTCTGCTCCTCCTATCCACATCAATGGCACCAATCAGTAACATTAACGACAACTTACTTGCTACAGGTTTAAACATCATAAATAAACAGCTTTACATGTCTAAGATAACATAACTCACCTTCTTAAGAGATTCAGCCAGTCTCCCTTGGTCCAAAACCAAATCATCAGGTATGTCGGTTCCCCAGGTAGCAAGCTGCTTCTCCTCAGTTGGGGCAATCACATCTGTGAGAACAATATCAAATCATAAGCAAATGATTTTTTCAACATCCTCTGGCAACGAATAGTAATAACAAGTGCATATATAACAAGTATCTGGTATGAGCTTCGATTTAATTGTAAATGAATCAGAATAAAAGTTACGGTTTAAACCAAAACCCAATTAAGACATTGTTGCCAGTACACTTATTAATAGTATCAGGCGTGGCTTGAGCCAGTGAAAGTAAAAGCCCAACCTTCGGTAGCCTCTTTACGGGCAATGTTGGCCTTCATAAGGTCTGCTGCAGCTTCGGCAGCTTCTATTCCAGCAGTACCTGTACAATAGCTGTTCCTAACAAACTGTTTGCAACATTTATAGCCCCATTGATGATCCTTCCACCATGAACCCCAAACGGTCGTGTGGTTATTGATGTAAACATCTTCTTCATATTTGCTCTTGGGAAGGGCCATTTCCTGCAAACACAAAAAGACTCACATCTATACTACAAACTATGTCACTTTATGATGAAGACTAACTGTTTCTCCTTTGGAGAGTGAACTAATTTAGCAAAGTTATAAAAGAGAGAGCTGCAAATTAAATTAAAATTATACAACATAATCAACATGCAGTAGCTAGCTGGTCTCTTTATCAGACCTTCGACAGGCTTCCATCAGGCACAGTCCACAAAGACATTAGCAGAAAACAAAAATGAAGATTCAAAATATACCTGGCCCTTTATGATCCTACCAGCACGATCATACTCGACTTCCCTTTCACTTTGTCCCAGTAAGAGCTCTCTTGGAAGCACTTCTTCAGTAGCTGCATTGCCATACTTCTCCACAATCGTCTCCTTCACTTTGGACTTCAGTTTCTCTTTATTAACCTTATAATTCTTGTACAACAATTCAGCTTGAGAAGGAGCTGCTTGCATATGCACATCATTCCCCTTCTCAAATGCTTCCCAAGCATGTATATTCAGTTGCTTGAACTCCAAAGCTTGACCACTTACTCTGTTCTGATTATCTCCCTATAATGAAAATAGAAGAACAATCAGAATACAAAATTGATCAATAGAAATAAATCCAAGACAACATGAAACTATTAACACCACTCACAGCATAGAACTTTTCATTTGGATCCATATCTGGAAGAGGATCCTCACGCATGGATCGGGTTTTAGGATCATAATGGGCAGAATTGACATCAAGATTAAGCAGATACTTTGCCGTATCTTCTCGAATACGCAGATTCCTAACAGTCCCTGTGCTCCCACCACCAGTAGTACGCACACGTTTCTCAACCTTAGCAAAGTCCATCTGTTTACTTTCATCAACCTTGGCTTCATCCACCTTTAAAGCATCTTCATTGTCCTCATCATCACTAACTTCCACATTTTCACTATTATTCTTCTCCTCTAGCTTTTTTAGCTGCTGGTCCTTCAAGAACTTTTTCCGAGCTTCATCCCTAGCTTCGTATCTTTCAATAACATGAGCATATGATGCAGCATCATATCCATTCCACCGGTCCCTTTTTCCATCATAATCAAGCTCAAAAGTCTCTATTTTCTCATCGGGTGCAATATTTTTACTCGTCCACTTTGCCCCCAATTTCCGAGGCCTCTCCATGCATGTCTTGGTTGTGTGTGTCATGGCTCCACAACTGTGATAGTCAGTCATATACAAAGGTTATGAACTCGTCACAAGTATATTTACACAGAGAGACAGATGACCAAGTAACACAAACTTTACATTCATTGATCCAAAACAAAGTCAATAAGAGCAAAAGCACAGAAAAGAATAACTACCAAAAAAGTCAAGAGAGGAAGAGTGAGAAACAAAATCATAAAACCATCCCTGAACCATTAGCATATGATATTTTACAAATAAGCACACAGTCAATGCAACTAGTCAATATGTTGAGGCGCTGAATAACTTCAAAGAATATATCCACACAGAAACACACAAGGGTAACATCAGAATACAGGTAACCAAGAAGAAGTGTAGTAAGGACTAAAGACCATATACATAAAACAACTCGCTTATTCTTTTTTATAAACATGAGTGGTCATACATAAAAAATGTGCTAATGCCTAGGCTACACAACACCAATAGTTGATACCACAGAGACACTCAACTACATGATCCCATAAATTTGTATCCAGTCGCTGATGATAATTAAGCTCAATAGGTATGGGGTTCCTCTCCTTATTGTTCCAGCAACCTGAACAAATACAAACTGATAACAAGAAAGTTCCAAAAGAGGTAAAAAAAACTGTTTTTATTGTCTTTTCAGGGTAAACTTAGAAGAGCTTGAACAAATTGATAATATCTTTGAGCATGTACAATTGTCGACCAATTTCTCCACCTCCAAATAGAAAATTAATTTTAAACGGGGCCATCTATTGCTTCCCACTCTTTCCTTTGCCACCCAAAAGCCATAATGGCAATATTGAAAAAACTACGATGACAACCATAAGATATAAGAAAGGATAGTAAAGTACACTAAAATTTATGCAGGTTGTCAGAACTTTGTGTAGTCCGTCAGAAGTTCACATAAAACACAGTACACAATTATGCAATTTTTCCTCTTCAATTCTCACTTCCTTGCTTCTCAGTTGACTATAATCTAAGATGATAGACAAAGGAGACCCTTTGGCTAAGATCCTCCAACCATCTAACCAATACCATATAACATCTGGATTTCCCATGTTCGCATTTGAAATGATAATTACCTACAGATGTACAACAATCCCAAAACCCCCCCCCCACCCCCTTTTCAAATTCAAAATAAATCTACAACTAATAAGCATTTTGTGAAAAAGAAAGTAATGCTGCCACAACAATCACAAGTTAACATTGTAAAGAATATATCAGAATAAAATAAAAATACAAGCGAAAAGTACAGAACATCCATTGGACAAAGCACACAGAAAGCAATTAATAAGGTAGAAGACAATTTCCTTACTTTTCACAGGCACCCTTCCTGTACTTGTCTGCCTGGTATATTTTTGCACCTCTGTCATACCATGATTTTGTATAATTTGGATCTGATTTCCATTTCCTTTGATGTTTCAAACTCTAATGGAATAGAAAATGAGTTTCAGTTAAATGACCCACAAAAAAATGTACCAGGCAACAGAACTAAGAGCATACCGGTCTCTCTGCATTGAGATACCAAGGAGCAGATGACATATACTGAGGAATATGGGGATTGATCTCTTTTCCATCTTCATCAACCTCAGCTGGTGCAAGTCCAGCTTTACGTGCTTCTTCTAGTTCCATCTGCTTCCGGTGGTCCTCCCGGGATTTGAATGCCACTGAAACAAAACCAAATACAATATACAACATCAATAGATTTGAAAAGGAAAGATAGTACAATTTCCCTAAAGTTTTGACCTAATCAAACAGGTAATTAAAAGCATAGATCATAGCATCTTGAGAGCAAATCCAACAGCAGAAGTGCAGAACATAGTATTCTGTTCAACATAACTGAATCACATTCCTTGAGTCAATCAACTTACATCAGTCTATGGCACGTTGAAATAACACAAAAGTGCTGAGAATGACAGTTCTTCCCAATCATCAAATCACAACAGACCAATCTCAGTGTACATAACTGTTTGGCAATTGCTGAATGGTTTGGTGCAGAATGATTAAGTTGTCAGAATGATTAAGAGGCTCTCATGATATAGAGCAAAATGAAATATAATTGTTTGGTAATTGTGTACAATGAAATTAGGGCTCTTAATGGTTAAAGGAGATCCAGGATACAAAATCATTCAGAGGGTTTTAGAACCATTAAGAGACAGACTTTTTTCTTGCCAAACAAGATTCACCGATTCAGAGGTTGTCTCTTAATGGAACTATTAAGAGGTAAACAAACAACCATATATTTAACTAGGAAATTCTTTTTGTTTTTAGTCTCATCATTAGACAATCTAGTCTTTGTTTCAAGTATATTTAGAGAAAGAAATGATTATATTTACTCTGCGCAAAGTTTCCTCCCATGATATGAGTTACTAATCCTTGAGGTGCGATGATTTACTTTACGGGCGAGGTCTCTGGTTCAAGTCCAGGATGGCCCCTCTCTTTCAAGAGGATTTGCGGCATGTCAAGCCCTGGTAAGGTTAAACTAAAAAAAAGACTATTTAGAAAACTAGTCAATGGTGGCCCTGGTAAGGTTCTTTGCTTTGCATCGAATTAAACCACATGCTCCATCGCTTGTGCGGGCCCCCGTCAATTCCTTTGCAGCCGTTTCCAGCTGTTGTTACCCTCCCAAGGGCAGGTTCTTACGCGTTAATATTCAAATTGTTCTTTTTTAAATTACAAGAATTCTTGGCTCGAGGCATTTTCTCCACCCCTTCTTACCCTGAAAAAACAGTGTCACCTTACGTCCTTGAACCGATAACCATCTTTCGGCTAACCTAGCCTCTTTATTTCTGTTGGAATTTTCTTGGTTACCGTCTTTTTTCTTAAGACTGAAATAAAGGATTTTTTTGGAAAGTGTTAACTAATTACTAGTTACCAGAGTAAAACATAGTCAGTAGCTAGATATGGATAAGGGGGCATGGCATACATATGGTGAGCTACAACAATGGTTTTTCGATTTTTGGCAAGTCTCATGATCATCCAATAAGAAGGGTTTCATAGGGCCCTCCCGGAATTCCTTCTAGAGCCTGTTGAATAATTTCTATGTACCAATAGGCAGCAGAGGGGAAGAAGCACTACACCTAGGAATCAACAACACGAAATTTTTTCATATTTCTAATATTAAACAAAAGGATTCGCAACGTTCCATCTGTTCCTGAATAGCTTCTTTCAAAATGACTTCTACTTCCCTAATAAAAAATATAGCTCCATGAGCAAAAGCTCCTGTCATGATGAATCCTGTAATCGGACCTGCTTTTTACATATCTCTCGTTATTTGGGACCCTATTCACCTCTTTGGGCACTCTAAATTGAAGGAGCTCTTAATTGGTAAAATAATTAGCTTTAACTCTACAAGAGTTTCAAAGGTAAATGTCTATCGTGTTGATTGTGTAACAGAAAATTTTGCCAAAACTTAACTTGCAAGAAGATTTTACATTTCGAACCTGATAAGTTTAGAATAAAAACAAACTCAAATAGCCTAGAAGAACCACAAGTAAGACCGATTGTTATAGTTTATTTCATAAATCAGTAATAATTTATGTCTGTATTATGTTGTTGCCTGCAGATGACACTATTGTGAGTTTTTGTTCCAAAACCTTTAAGTAGTAGATTTGAACCCTTTTCTGATCCTTGCATAAATTATCCGACTTCTCTTTTTGATTGTATTAAAGGGAACAATCGGAATTTCATATTGGCACACTACATTTTGTTCATCTCACAGTTAAATATGGGGAACCTTCAAGTCGTTTCATGACCAAAAGGCCATTTAGACTAGAATTTAGAGGTCAAGGTCAACATCTAACTCCCTATCTGACATCACTGAAGCAAGTAGAAACATATAAAAAATACGAACTAGAAATCAATTCCGGTTAACAAACTTTCGCATCTTCTTCACAGACAATGGAGGTTTTCAAGGTTCAAATGCCAACTGCAATATCTCACGAAACCTTAAAGTGAGTTACAAGAATTATACGTATCAAACTTTGCGAGGGCCCAAACGGTAGCATGAGAAATAATTAGAACAGGAAGAACCACAAACAGCATAAAACTTTAGAATCTGTGGATAGAGAAACAAATTTTAGGAGCAAGTAAATAACTACGAACCTGATGCCGTCGCCATGCTTAATTTCCTTCAGGAGCCGAGGCGGATACAGATATCTTTTACCTGGTGGCACAAAATAATCTTTTCACATTCAAGAATTGAGAGCTTCAAAAATCAATAGTAATCCAAAATGCTAATTACATAGATAGTAAACAAAACAATACTTCTTCCAAAAGTAACAAAATTGTTTTGGTACCTTCAATCAATTTATGGTTTTTAGCGATTGATCGATTTATGGTTTCAGCAACTGAACCATTTAGGGTTCAGCAACTGAGAGACGAGGGCTGGATTGATGATGGTGGTGATCGTCGGTCGGTATTGGTGAAGGAGAAAGCAGTTTACAGGTAACGGGGATTCGTAATTTGGTAACGATACCCCTATCCTACAAATTTCGTAATTTTTAGAGTGAATTACACATTTGGTCCTTATAGTTTACTAGGGGAAAAGGACTCTATGGTTTACATTTCATAACGTACATTTTGGGTAGGTATGAGAATGAGACCCGCCTCATTGGGGAACCCGGTGTACCCGTCCGACGAGAATGAGAATTCCTTACGAAACCGAGGATGAGGGATGGGAACAAGGATCTCTGAAAGTTAAAAACCAAGGATGGGGACGGAGCCGTGTAACGTGGTCCTCGTCCTGTAATACATGAAGAGAACAAGTAACATATTTGATATATTCATATATATGACCAGTTGAATTATGTAAATTAAGAGTTGATTTATAATACGTATA
>NC_037533.1:9504285-9509727 GCF_001531365.2 Cynara cardunculus var. scolymus
CTGCATATCCTTATCCATCAAAAGGGCAGATTATGGTGTGAAACTGGAAGAAGTCGATGGAACAACAAGCACAGGAAACAGCATCAAGCCCCACTATACCAGGTTAGATTTCGTTCATTTTTCAATCTCGTTTTCATTGATTTATGTTTGATGGTTCACTTATAGAATCTAACAATTGATATCAGAGCAATGAATCCACCAAAATGAATCAATATTCATAAAATCATAACAGTACCTAATTGATTTCAACAAAAAAGGAATATATAACCATGATCCTGTGTTCAAGAATCATGTAAATATCACCACAGTGATTGAAGATGAAATTCGATCCAAGTACTATCAAATTAGTCATGGACGAAATCAAATGCTGGCAATTCAATTAGATTAAGAAAGAGGAATTGAATTGCGTTATCATATACTGTAACAACAGTCTGATTAACACGAATGAAGAATTTGACAACCCAAAAATCTGAATCGCATAGTATTTCCATAGAAATCGATCTGATTCAGATTGCTATTTCAAAACTATATTGAAGAATTGATCGAATTAAGTAAATAGGGAAGCAATACTTGTGTATATTGAATACGTACGATAAGCAATTTCACCAAAATTGAATTTTAATTCGATTTTGACATGATGCGATATCCTTGTCGCAYAAAACCCTAAAATCGAATTCTTCAAATTTCTGATAAATCCATCATTTAGACAGTAATATATGAGGCTTATTAGAGATATGTTATATGACTATACAGGACAATATTCTATGAGTATTGTAAATTTTGCACCACTGAATGGTGTAAATTACAAGAAATGGAAGGAGGACATCAAATTGAATCTGAGAATTTTAGACTATGATCACGTACTCAAAGAAGACCCACCGACAGAACCAGCAGACAATGCATCTAGGGAAATCAAAGCCAAATACCTGGAATGGCATAAACACAACATAATTGCCCTCATCTATCTAAAGAAATGCATGCCTAATGCAGTTAAGGGAGGGATACCTGATTCTGATCTTGCTAAGATCTACTATGCATCAATTGCTGATAAATACAAAGTATCAGACAAGGCTGAGACCAGTTACCTGATGAATAAACTGATTAGGATGAATTTCAATGGACAAGGAAGCATCAGGGAATACATTTTGCAGGGAATTGACACTTCCTGCAAACTTAAAGAGATGAAGGTTGAAATAGACAACTATTTCCTTGTGCACTTGTTATTGAATTCATTACCTGATCAATATAGTCATCTAAGAAGTCTGTATAATACATAAAAGGAAAAATGGACTTTAGATGAACTGATATCCATATGTGTTCAAGAAGAATCTGAAATTAAAAATAAAGGAAAAGCAGTACTGATTAACCACATGGGAAAGAGAAAGAATAAGAAATTTCCCAAGTTTTATAAAGGGAATTCTTCAAAACATTCTGTCAAGACTGACAAGAATAAGGGAAAATTCTCAAAGAACAATAAGGAATTGAAATGTTTTTTTCTGCAAAAGAGTTGGACATTTCAAAAAGGATTGTGAAGGATTCAAAGAATGGATGAACAAGAAAGGTAATCTTGATCATTTGTTTTCTTTAAAACCTATTGACAATAAATGTATCAATTCATGGTAGTTTGATACTGCTTCACCAATACATATTGTAAATTCATTTCAGGGATTATCAAGGATAACAATCCCAAGACTGAATGAATCAAGGATATGCACAGCTAATGGACAAGCTTTGAAGGTGGAAGCTGTGGGGGAATGTAGGCTTCTATTTAAAGACAATTATATTATTAATTTAAGTAATGTATATTGTATTCCTAAAATAAAGAGAAACCTGATGTCAGGTTCTCAAATTGTACAGGAAAATAATGTTAGCTTTTATGCAAATAAAGACTATATGTTATTCGATATAGATAATTTTTGTTTTGGGAATGCATCCTTAGTAGATGGTTATTGGCATTTAAACTGTGTGAATAAATCCAATAACAAAGGCTTCAAAAGGCAAATATGTTCCATAAATCAAGTGACAGGTGTTAAGAAGAAAGTTAAACATAACACCTCATCCTTTTTATGGCATAAGAGACTTGGACATATTTCCAAATCTAGAATGAAAGAATTAGTCAGACAAAATATCCTACCATAATTGGATTTTAACGACTTTGAGACATGTGTAGATTGTCTCAAAGGAAAAATGACTAATACAAGAAACTTTCATTCTAAAAGAAGTCAGTGCATACTTGAATTAATACACACAGTGTGTGTGGACCATTCCCCATTGAAACAATATGTGGAAACAAATATTTTGTCACATTCATAGATGATTTCTCAAGGTTTTGTCATATATACCTCATAGCTGAAAAATCACAAATTGGAATATTTCATACAGTTTAAGACAGAGGTAGAAAGACAAACTGAAAGAATCATTAAGATAGTAAGATCAGACAGAGGAGGAGAGTATTTTGGTAAATACTCTGAAAAGGGACAACATAAAGGTCCTTTTGCAATTTATCTAGAAAAATGTGGAATCAAAGCTGAATATACCACACCCTATACCCTGACTCAGAATGGAGTTTCAGAAAGGAAGAATAGGACCCTAATGAACATGGTTAGGAATATGTTTGCAAGATCAAGCCTGCCAGAGTTCTTATGGGGAGAAGCATTAAAGACTGCCAATTATATATGCAATAGATCACCATCTAAGGCTATAAAAGGTACACCTTTTGAACTTTGGAATAGTTACAAACCTAGCCTTAATAATTTGCATGTATAGGGCTGTAAAGCTGAAATTAGGGAGTACCATGTAGATAAGTTAAGTAAACTAGATCCAAGATCCTTGTCAACATACTTTATTGGATATTCTGAAAAGTCAAAAGGATATAAATTCTTCAATACAGGGAGAGGTCAAAGAATTTTTGAAACCAATAAAGCAGTATTTCTTGATGAAATGTTTAATCAAGATGATGATCTAGCAACTTCCTCTCAAAATATAKATAATAAGATTGATTGGTTAGAATGCCTTGATGACAATCCAACTTTAGTAACTGGGACTGATAATACATTTATTCAATCCCTACCAGTAATTGAACCTGCTATTAGTGAGAATGTGATTGAAGGTTTAGAACAAACAGTTGAAGACTCCCAACTAGAACCAACATTAGATCACTCACATGAATCGGAACCAATGTTAGACCAATCACATGATCCAACCCCTAAACAAGCACAAGTGGTGGAACCACTTAGGAGATCCATAAGGCAAAGGAGACCTGCAATATCAAATGACTACCATGTGTACTCAACTGAGATATAATTTGACTCGGGTGAAGCTGAAGACCCAAGGAGTTATAAAGAGGCCATGGAGTCTGAGAATAAGGAGAAGTGGTTAAAAGCCATGGAAGATGAATTGATAAGCATGTTAAACAATAAAGTTTGGGATCTGGTTGAAAAATCAGACTCTATAAAACCAATAGGATCCAAATGGGTTTTCAAAACCAAAAGGGATGCCAATGGAAAGATTGAAAGACATAAGGCAAGACTTGTTGCAAAAGGATATAATCAGAAGGAAGGTATTAATTATAATGAAACCTTCTCACCTGTACCAACTAAAGATGCATTTAGAGTCATTATGGCCTTAACATCACATTTCAATCTAGAACTTCACCAAATGGATGTGAAGACAGCTTTTCTAAATGGAGAATTAGAAGAGGAAATATACATGCTTCAACCTGAAGGCTTTGCCATAGGTAATAATCAARTRTGCAGGTTAAGAAAGTCAATTTATGGCTTRAAACAAGCATCAAGACAATGGTACTTGAAATTTGATAAAGTGATGACTGCCTTTGGATTTGAAGAAAACAAGCTGGATGAATGTATATATTTAAAGACCAGTGGGAGCAATTTCATATTTCTGATATTATATGTAGATGATATCTTRTTAGCTACTAATAGTAAGAATCTTTTGCAAATCACAAAAGCATTCTTGATGAACAATTTTGACATGAAARACATGGGGGAAGCACATTATGTGTTAGGGATTGAGATTATAAGAAATAGAAATAGATGTACACTAGGCTTATCTCAAAAGGGATATATAGAAAAGGTGCTTAAGAGATTTGGGATGGGCAAATGCAAAAGTGGTGAAACTCCAATTTCAAAAGGGGATAAATTGCACAAAGGGCAGCGTCCAAACAATAATTTTGAAAGAAAAGGAATGGATAACATACCATATGCAAGATTGGTGGGGAGTTTGATGTATGCACAAGTCTGCACTAGGCCTAACATTGCCTTTGCAGTCAGCATGTTATCTAGATTTCAATCAAACCCTGGTCACCTGCATTGGATAGCCGGCAAAAAGGTATTGAGATACTTGAAATGAACAGCAGACTATATGCTTACATATAGGAAGTTGGATGATCAAGAATTGAAAATAGACTGTTATACAGATGCATCTTATAAACATGACTATGATGACTTGAAATCCACTTATGGCTATATTTTCATGTTAGCAGGAGGGGCTGTTTCATGGAAGGCYAGTAAGCAATCATTGACYRCAACTTCTACYTTTCAAGCTGAGTATGTGGCAATATTTGATGCYACATCTCATGCTATCTGGTTAAGAAATTTTGTTTCTGGGTTAAGAATTCTAGATTCAATAGAAAGACCTCTAACCATATACTGCGACAACTCAGCTGCTGTGTTTTTCACCAAGAACAACAAAAGGAGCAGTGGATCGAGGAACATAGATGTGAAGTATTTTGCTTTAAGAGAGAATGTGAGAGATAAGGAAATCGAAGTTCTAAAGATTGGAACAAAGGATCAGCTAGTCGATCCATTCACGAAAGCCTTACCAGTTGAATGCTTCAAGAAACATGTCAAAAACATGGGCATCTCTAATGTTATTGATTAAGTGGATACGTTATATCCTTGAAGTAAATGATATTTTTATYTTATCATTGACTTATGTATGCATGTTGACATAAGATGTTCTAAAAATTCTTCAGTTTCTAAATTTGTACAAATAAGGATGATAATGCATTTGCATTCGGTATTTGCTCTGAATTTTTAGTGATTAAACATAAGTGTTTAACATTGAATTAAGTTATGATCAAATATCATCAAGCTGTGACATTGATCAATAGAGGATGAGATACCACATATTGCATTATATGTATGATTGATTCTTAGTCATCATGACTATGCGAGTCTGCTCAATATCATTGAGTATTAAACTCACATATTCTGATAAGTAAGAATTTGTTGATAAGAAAATATAAATCAACAAACATAATCATAAATCAGGTGCACACTTAAGATGGTCAAGCTAATTCAATATGTTATCTTGTTCAGTGGGAGATTGTAATACATGAAGAGAACAAGTAACATATTTGATATATTCATATATATGACCAGTTGAATTATGTAAATTAAGAGTTGATTTATAATACGTATA
>NC_037533.1:9509917-9511483 GCF_001531365.2 Cynara cardunculus var. scolymus
CTGCATATCCTTATCCATCAAAAGGGCAGATTATGGTGTGAAACTGGAAGAAGTCGATGGAACAACAAGCACAGGAAACAGCATCAAGCCCCACTGTACCAGGTTAGATTTCGTTCATTTTTCAATCTCGTTTTCATTGATTCATGTTTGATGGTTCACTTATAGAATCTAACATCGTCCCGCCACGTTCCCGAGTATTAAATATATTATATATTTATTATTAAATATATTATTTACAAATAATTAGATTTAATATCTTTTAGATTTAAAATTAGTATTTTGACATTTCTTTCTTGTATACATTTTTCTGAGTTGACTACTTTTTTTTTAATAAAAGACGTTAAAAAGCCGAAAATGTTTAATCAAACAATTATGTATGATGTTGTGATATTGTTCATATGTGAATATTTAATACTCTATAAAAGCAAATTTTGAAAATATATAAGATTTAAACATGGACCATTATCGATCAAGTGTAGTTTTTAACACATTTGATTTAAAATATCTTATACTAACAGGGAAAAAAAATTGATTCCTCGTTAGGGATCCTCGTTCCCTGTTAGAGACGGGAATAAGGATACGATCATATTCCCCGATGGGGATAGGGATGGGAATGGAATGGAGATTGGGGTCCCCGTCCCATCCCGCTCCATTTCATGCCTAAAATGGGTTTTGATCCTTTGAGGTATGGAAGGTTTAATTTTAGGTTGCTTGTGTAGGACATCTTCTCCATGGTTTTGAATCAACAAAAATGGATCCGATTGATCCACATTAGGTTTGAATCAACAAAAATAGATCAAAATCAATAAAAAATTGGTTTTTGATTTAGTTGAACTATTTGTTTAAATAAAACAGCTTTCATTATTAATGATCAATGGAAATACAAAAAAATGTTTGAATCTTTAATAAGAAAAACGTCATCCATTATTGGTGGTTGTCTAGCCAAGCATGAGCAACTTTGTTTCTCTCTCTCTCCTAACAAAATGGACCTTATATGATGGTTTTGATTGCAAGACGAGCCACAATATTGTATGAGAGTTATGAACTTTGGTGTTGTCCTCATTCTCTTCAGTTGATGCAGCTACCACCACCTCGGAATCAGACTTAAAGATGACATTTTCGCATCCCATTTCATGAATCCATGTTATAACTTCAACCATGGCTAACACTTGACACTCCTTCACTTACGGGTATCCACGTCTCAATATCGTCTTGTAGGCCAACAAATATCCTTCTTGGTTTTTCAATGCCATGCTTATTCCCATTTGGTTTGATCTTTGAATATCATTGCATCACTGTCGTATTTTAGAACAATGCTAGAGAGGGTGCCCCTTGTTGCATCGAGGGGTTGTTGATCTTCTACGTAGTGTCCTATGTATTTTCTTTTCTTGAGTCCATTCCATCAATTTGTTTATCCCAAGTCTAACCAAATAAGAGCGACATAAATTTGATCTTCCACAACCCATTGGTTTCTTTTCTTCAGGATGCTCCAAAGAATAACCATTGATCTACGTGGTAGTGGATCAATGAGAGACCTGTAGCATACATATATATATATATATATAT
>NC_037533.1:9511558-9517275 GCF_001531365.2 Cynara cardunculus var. scolymus
ATATATATATTTATACGACACATATATATATACCAGTTGGTTAATAACGGTTACCCGTTTTCTTTGATGGTAAGAAACCCCTTCTCGCTTCTGTTATATATATAYTGATTTGGGCGCCAAAAATTCATTCAACTCTCTCAAGAACACAGAAGATTCCTATCAATTGCCAAGAACCATCAATGGTAAGGAATTAAGGGTGGATCTTGAAACAGTATGGATGATGATCAAAACAACAATCTGAACACTTCTACTTCTATCGCACAAGGTATGCTCATTTTCTGTTCATAATTGATTAGCCGCAATTCAATTTTGATGTGTTAATCTGTTCAGAAATCAAGTTAAGTCTAACAATTGGTATCAGAGCCAATTAACCCAACGAATTGAATTGAGATGCGATTATGATCTGATCGATTTATATGGAAATTGTTAATTTACGTGTTCACTGAGAAATTTCTATATGATCGACGTACTGTGTAAAATTGTTTCGATTACCATCTTCATTGTTTTCGATCCATATGGACAAGAACGCATACTTTGATTTAGGGAAATTGTTTCGATTGCCATCTTCCCTGTTTTCGATTCATATGCACAGAACGTATACTCTGATTTAGGGAAACTGTTTTCGATTTATATGGAAATTGTTTACGATTGCTATCTGCATATGTAATTGCATAAATTGCTTGGATTATTCATTGCATATAGTTTCGAAATCAATTACTGCAAGATTCTCGGATGGGTTTGCAGCCTGTTCCCGGACATATCGATGCACAAATCTTGACAATCAATATTACATAAAGAATCCACATATCACCCAAGTGATTCTAGATTTTGCGATTCACAGTACTATCAAATTAGTCAGGAATCACAACGAAATCAATGCAAGTTAGATAAGAAATTGCAGATTAACAGAGACTATTTTCTTTCACATACTGCCATAGCAGTCTGATTGAAACAGAAACTCGATTACATCAGTATTTCGAATACGATATGCTTTCTCAAAAGGGAATCAAATTCAAAATCGATGTTTTGTCATTTGTAATTAAAGTAAATTGATCAATTCACAATTGATCATCCATAACATAGATATGACTGTTTAAGGTTCATACGATTGATGAGAAATGTATGTATTTTGTGATTCAGGATCATCAGGCAAAACAGATAGACAACAGTTCCTGTCTCACACAGCCCACTATCCTATGAGTACAGTCAATTTTGCACCTTTAAATGGTGTAAACTATAAAAAGTGGAAAGAGGACATTGAACTCATGCTAAGCATTTTAGACTATGATCATGTCCTTAAGGAAGATCCACCACCAGTACCCGCGGATAATGCATCTAAAGAAATCAAACTTAAACATCAAGAGTGGCATAAGCATAATAGAATAGACCTGATACATATATATAAAGAAATGCATGACTGACGCTGTCAAAGGAGGAATTCCATAATCAGACCTTGCTAAGGTATACTTTGCCTCAATTGCCGATAAGTATAAAGTTTCTGACAAAGTCGAAACAGGCTACCTCATGAATAAGCTGATCAGAATGAGTTTCAATGGACAAGGGAGTATAAGAGAATATATTTTGCAAGGAATTGACACTTCCTGCAAACTTAAGGAAATGAAAATTTCCATTGATGACTCATTTCTGGTTCATCTTCTTCTGAACTCTCTGCCTGATCAATACAGTCACTTAAGGAGTCTGTATAACACACAAAAGGAAAAATGGACTCTAGACGAATTGATCACTATTTGTGTTCAAGAAGAATCTGAAGTAAAGAACAAAAGAAAGGCTGTGACCATCAACCATATGGCTAAGGCTAAGCWCAAAATGAAGAAACATCCTGGTTTCCAAAAGGGAAGTTCCTCTACTTCTTCTACTCAGAATTTTAAGAACAAAGGAAAACATTTTAAGAACAAGAAGGAACTGAAATGCTTCTTTTGCAAGAAGACATGTCACTTTAAGAAAGACTGCGATGGATTCAAGGAATGGTTGAATAAGAAAGGTAATGCTGACTACTTCTTTTCTTTAGAAACCACTGCATGTCAAAATGACAATTCTTGGTGGTTTGACACAGCTTCACCTATTCATATTGTTAATTCCATGCAGGGATTGTCAAGGATAACAGTCCCAAGGTTGGATAAATCAAAGGTGTGTACAGCAAACGGACAAGAATTGAAGGTGGAAGCCATTGGTGAATGTAGATTGCTATTCAAAAACAATTATGTTTTAACATTAAGTGATATATATTATATACCTAAAATAAAAAGGAACCTGGTGTCAGGTTCCCAACTTGTAAATAAAAATAATGTTTCCTTCTATGCTGATAAAGATTGTATGACATTTTATTTAGATGATGTTTGCTTTGGAAATGCATGTCTAATAGATGGCTATTGGCACTTGAATTGCATCAATGAAACCATCAACAAAGGTTATAAAAGGCAGATATGTTCCATAAATAAAATGACAGGAACTAGAAAGAAACATAAACAAAATGTCTCATCCTTTTTATGGCATAAGAGATTAGGACACATATCAAAATCAAGAATGCAAGATCTGATTAGACAAAAGATTTTACCAGAATTAAACTTTGATGACTTTGAAACTTGCATAGACTGTTTAAAGGGGAAAATGACAAATTCCAGATATTTTCAGTCTAAAAGAAGTTAATGCATTCTTGAATTAATTCACACTGATATATGTGGGCCTTTTCCAGTTAAAACAATATGTGATAGCAAGTATTTTATTACATTCATTGATGAYTTTKCTAGATTCTGCCATGTATTTTTAATGGCTGAAAAATCACAAGCTTTGGATTGTTTCATAAGCTTTAAAACAGAAGTTGAAAGGCAAACTGAGAAAACAATCAAAGTAGTCAGGTCAGATAGAGGAGGAGAGTATTTTGGAAAATACTCTAAAAAGGGCCAGCATAAGGGACCTTTTGCCATTTATTTGGAACAAGTTGGCATTAAAGCTGAGTACACAACTCCATATACTCCTACGCAAAATGGAGTATCTGAAAGGAAGAATAGGACCCTGATGGACATGGTTAGGAGTATGTTTGCAAGATCTAGTTTACCAAAGTTTCTCTAGGGAGAAGCATTAAAGACGACAAACTATATCTGCAATAGAACTCCAACCAAGGCAGTTAATGGCACACCTTTTGAATTATGGAATGGATACAAGCCTAGTCTAAATCACCTTCATGTGTGGGGATGTAAGGCAGAAACTAGGGAGTATCATGTTGAAAAACTAAGTAAGTTAGATTCAAGATTAAGGCAGAAACTAGGGAGTATCATGTTGAAAAACTAAGTAAGTTAGATTCAAGATCACACTCAGCCTTCTTCATTGGATATTCAGAAAAATCCAAAGGTTATAAATTCTATAACCCTGGAAGAGGACAAAGGATATTTGAAACTAACAAAGTTGTGTTTCATGATGAAATGTTCAATGAAGATGATGATGTGGGAAGTTCTTCCCAAACCTCACATGATGTAGATAATTGGATGACATACCATGAAGAGGAATTACCTTTGATACATGAAAATGAGAATTTGATCTCACAACACATACCCATAGTAAGAAGCAGTACATTAAATGATACTGATAATGTGACTGAGGACCAACCCTTAGAGTCAACACATGAGCTCTCACATGATCAAGAACATGTACTTGAGAATGAACCTGTACTTGAACCCATTCTAGAACAACCAACTAGTACAGTATCAAACACTAATACTCTAAGAAGGTCCACAAGAGAAAGAAGGTCTGCAATACCTGATGATTACCATGTTTACCTGACAGAAATGGAATTTGATCTAGGTGATGTTGATGACCTAATTAATATTAAGGAAGCCATGGAATCACCAAATAAGGATAAATGGATGAAAGCCATGGAGGATGAATTGGCTAGTATGTCAAGCAATAAAGTATGGGATCTTATTGATAGATCAAACTCCATAAAACCTATAGGGTGTAAATGGGTATTTAAGACCAAAAGAGATGCAACTGGAAAGGTTGACAGATATAAGGCAAGATTAGTGGCTAAAGGTTATAATCAAAAGGAAGGCATCAACTACAATGAGACATTTTCACCTATCTCAACAAAAGATGCATTTAGAGTCATAATGGCCATTGTAGCACACTTTGACTTGGAACTACATCAGATGGATGTAAAAACAGCTTTCTTAAATGGAGATCTGGAAGAAAAAATCCATATGTGCCAACCAGAAGGATTTGCATTGAATAACAATAAAGTTTGTAGATTGAACAAATCCATTTATGGCTTGAAACAGGCATCGAGACAATGGTATAAGAAATTTGATGCTGTTATGAACAATTTTGGCTTTGAGGAAAACAAATTAGATGAATGCATATACTCAAAGACCAGTGGGAGTAACTTCATATTTCTTATACTATATGTAGATGTTATACTATTAGCAACAAATAGCAAAAATCTTTTACAATCTACAAAAGCTTTTCTTATGAAAAGTTTTGACATGAAGGATATGGGTGAAGCAAACTATGTATTGGGAATTGAGATAATCAGAAATAGACGAATGAGAACTCTAGGATTGTCTCAAAAGGGTTACATTGAAAAGGTATTAAAGAGRTTYGGCATGGAAAATTGCAAAAGAGGCGAAGCCCCAATTTCAAAGGGTGATAGGTTACATAAAGGACAGTGTCCTGGTAATTCACTTGAAAGGAATGAAATGGACAAAATACCCTATGCAAGGCTAGTTGGAAGCTTGATGTATCACAAGTATGCACTAGGCCTGACATAGCCTTCGCAGTAAACATGTTGTCCAGATTTCAATCCAATGCGGGTCATGCACATTGGGTTGCCGAAAAGAAGGTACTAAGGTACCTGAAAGGAACTATGGACTACATGTTGACATATGAAGGATCTGATAAGGAGCTGAAAGTAGAATGCTACACAGATGCTTCATATAAGCAAGACCACGATGATCTTAAGTCTACTTCAGGTTACGTCTTTATATTGGGAGGGGGTGCAGTTTCATGGAAAGCAAGCAAACAATCTTTGATCGCTACTTCTACATTTCAAGCAGAATACATAGCTATCTATGATGCTACATCTCATGCCATTTGGCTCAAGAACTTCATCGCTGGATTGAAAATTGTAGATTCAATACAAAGACCCCTTACAATGCACTGTGATAATGCTGCTGCAGTATTTTTCACCAAGAACAATAAAAGAAGCAGTGGTTCTAGGAATATAGATAAGTACTTTGCCGTAAGGGAGAATGTCAGGGACAAGGAAATTGAAGTTTTGAAGATAGGAACAAGGGAACAACACTTCCAGTTGAAAGTTTCAAAAGGCATGTCAAAGCCATGGGAATGACAGATTCCCTTAATAATTGAAGAATGAAATAATGTAAATTATAAGTTGTATTTCCTTGTAACATGTATTCATTTAATGTATGATGATATATGTGATTTATTTATAATGCTAGCTGATTATATAAACTGAGCTTGTACAAATTCAGATGTTCACATATATTTGCAAAAGTACTTTTATGAAGCCAGGCAATTCAGGGATTTGCAGAACCTTACTGGACTAAAGCTTTGAGCTGTAGATGGTTGAGAAGGGCAGGGTAAGTATAAATATGATGTTGAGATTGGATCAATGTGACCATGAAAGCCTGCACAATGTAATTGATCAGTAAACTTCCATGATCCTCTGTTCCGTTTCAACATTT
>NC_037533.1:9517975-9523212 GCF_001531365.2 Cynara cardunculus var. scolymus
AAAATGTTATAACAATTTAATATGTTATAGTATTCTCAATATAATAAATACAAACATGAAAAATGATAAAATATGCATTTCATACGTTATAATATTGTATTTCTATTTTTATCGAAATAAACATACAAGGTAATCTTTATAATTGTGCAGAAACATATTTAAAATGAAACTACTATATCATATATAGCAATAGTGATTAGATACCGGGGCAGACCTACTTAAGGGTATAGGTGTCTGTGTCGTAATATAATAGGATAAAGAAATACATTCTTGAAGTGTGTTACTGCATCGTTTCGTGAAACTATAATAATGAAACACAAATTTCAAGGTAGAGTTTGTTTGCGTCTGATCTTTTTCCCCATCAAGGTGCGAGTTTGAATCTAATGTTACCAAAATTCTTAGTTTTTTATCTTTTAATTTCAGGTTTATCATGTTTTTGAAAAAAAATAGGATAAAAAGCAATAATAAAACTTGAACACTAGACAAATA
The DNA here is from genome assembly GCF_001531365.2 of Cynara cardunculus var. scolymus. Taxonomy (NCBI): domain Eukaryota; kingdom Viridiplantae; phylum Streptophyta; class Magnoliopsida; order Asterales; family Asteraceae; genus Cynara; species Cynara cardunculus. The sequence goes on from NC_037533.1 coordinate 9,518,465, forward strand.
TAAATCAAATAAAATTATATATAAATGTAATATTTGATGGCATGAACGTCATGTTGTGAAATTATAGTGATTAAAATGGTGGATATGAGGTCATTGGTCAAAAATATATTTTGACAATAAATTAATTACCGACAATCCCAAACGGTCCCACATGGAACCCGCCTTCAAGTACACCAATGTGAGATGACATTTTTGGTTTGCTTAGCGGTTGAAGATAGCGGGAGGCCTGAGATTGAAGACATGACCTATTATGTATTTGGTCAAAGTCACTCCACCTATTTGTCAACTGAGTTACATGCCATAGGTTGGTCAAAAATATATTGATAGACAAATTGGTATCAACGTCATCAAATGTTACATAATTAGTAAGTTGCCGGCCAAAATGAATATGAAATAAGATATTTTTTTAAAAAATGATTATATTCATAGAGAAAAATATTAATTACATTTATTAAACTCTATTATACATTAATACATTTTTCTACACTAGTTGTGTACCCACGCAATGTGGCGGGAGTTGTGAATTTTAATGATTTTGAAGTTTCACTGATTTTATTAGGGGAAGATTTAACGATGATATAAGTTACATTTGGTCTTTATATATTAATACAATTTGAAAAAATAAGAGTTATGGTTCCAATATATAGTCTATCGATGAAAAAAATTGTATGACAGTTTAAAATCCAATATATTTAAAATCTAACATATTTAAACGACTCGACAAATATGATCATTTTGTACCAAGAGCAAAGAATCAAGTGATCGAGAGCGAGACTGAGAGTTTTAAAGCAATTGAATGAAAGATGAATGAGAGAACTTTTAATAACTAATGATGAATATCAGTTTGAATCTCACCTTCGGGGAAGAGGAGACGACATAGAGGCATGAGAGGATGAATGCATGAGTGAAACATGTCAAAAATAGGTGATAACCGGATCCTGGTTATCACATAAGGTAATTAATATGTGATTATTTGATTAAATGATTATGTGATAGCATGATAAATTGTTATGTTTGATCATGCTGATATGTAAAAGTGTGCATAATTTAGATGCATAAAATAGATTATGTGCATATATGTGATATGCATGTATGTAGGTGCATATGTGCATGAGAATACATATATGAATGGTAGTGTGAATGCATGCATAAGAGAAGGCTGTGTTAACCGCCTTTCCTGATTTGGAAAGTATAAAAGGAGGACTTAGCCTCCATATTTCTTCTTCTTGCCTTTTAAAAAAAAGTTGTGTGATTTAAAGAGGAGCTTGACCGGATTATTCTTGGCTGGAGATTCAAATTGATTTCAAGTGTTTGATTCCAAAAGATTGATAAGGWGAGTAATTTCTAAACTCTTTTGCATAAAATTTCTACTGGTTTTATATGAATCTTGTTTATTGTTGGAATGAAATYAATGAATTTTTACTTAAGGGTTTTATCCGGACAAAGCTTGGCCGGATTGTTTTAAATCGGTCAAAGGGTGGACGAGTTATTGTCTGGATTGCTTTAAATCGGACAAAGGTTGGACGATATATTGTCCGGATTGTTTTAAATCGGTCAAAGGGTGAGCGGGGTATTGTCCGGACTTGTTATCCGGACAAAGATGTTGATTTTTATTCTAACTGATAAATCGATCAAGTTTTATGCGGTGTGTTGTCCGGACTTGTTATCCGGACAAAGTTGGAATTAATCCTAAGTATTAAACCGGACAAAGTTTATGCGATGTGTCAGAAGTTGACCGGGTTTGAAGTGATATCTTGTGTTTTTGATAAGAAATGTTATTTTATCATAAAAAGGAAGTTTTGAAAGAAATAATTTTTGTATTGATAATAATTTCAATGACTGCGGTCTATTTGAAATTATTTTGTRAAAAGTTTTGATGAAGAAATAAGGGTGACATATCAAGGAGAGGTATACCATGGGATAAGGGTGGCATATCAAGGAGAGGTGTATCATGGGATAAAGGTGACATATCAATGAGAGGTGTACATTTGGATATAAGGGTGGGATTTGCATGTGTGTTGAATGATATAACTCTTTCTATTATATCCTTTAAGACTACCGTGATCTGGAATCTTTATTTCTTTGTGATTTAAAGATTTAGGATTAAGGTTCTTATTGAAAATTATAGTCTGGATGTTATTGAGGAGAAAACATCAGGTTTGGCCTGAAACTTTATATAAACCTTATTTAATTTGAGAAGGTTTAAAAAAATGGCATTATATGAGACCTGATTGGTTCASAGGTATGAGATTTGTGTAGCTGAATGCTTTGTTTGATAAATGAAAAAGATTTGGGTTTATGTTCCTATTTGTTCATATATTTGTATATATATGAATAATTGTTTTTCACAAAGATTTTGGTGATTTACACCCTGCAATAACATAAATAGGGTATCTCACTAGACCTTTCGGTCTAACCCTCGTTTTGTGATTTTAACTATGTGTTGCAGGAGGTACAGATGGTAAGGGAAAGAGGAAGATTTAATATTTTCCTATACGCATTTCTGCTTGAAGATCTGTTTTGATGTACAGTTTTGATTGATTAGTACAAGAAATATATTTTGAATTTTTGGACCTTGTATTTGGTCATGTTAGATTCTTGTACTAAGGGACCTGAATGGAATAATATGTATTTCTTTTGTATGAAATATGTGTTACATGCAATGTGTGGGTTGGGGCGTTACAGAATGGTATCAGTGCCTGAGTTTAAGGGATTTACGTATTTAATAAGCATGATACCTAGACTTAAACTGTTTTATTGCATGTTAAGGGTCCTGGACATAGTTAGCACCACTGGAAATAAATATGATGAGTTGAAAGAATAGTGTGTAACGTAAATTTTAATTACATGTGGCCAGTGTAATTATGAATTTACAGGTACACATCTGAACTTGAATACTTCATTATATTTGGGAATGTGAATACGTGATTATTAACACTAAACTCTGCAGATGTCTAGCCGAACTAGAATATCTGAAAGAGTGAATCGTCCAGAATCTGAGGAGAGGGAAGAATCACTTGTTAATCTTCCAACTAGTATATCTAGAAATAGAGGTCGGGGAAGACCAAAGGAACGAGGTAGAGGAAGAAGCCAGTATCAGGGAAGGGGTCGGACCGAAATACATTCTGAACAAGAATCTCACTCTGGGAATGTTTAGGAAAGGTCGGTGCCACACCCAAAATATATACACAGAGATATGTTGGCAGAGGAAATAGGGAAGTTGCGGGAAACTCTTACATTTATCATGGGAATACCGGCTAGGGTGGAAACGGAAAGAGTAGAAGTTTATCCCTCTGCTCCAATCACGCACAACAGAGAATGAGATATTAAGATGTTTTTAGCATGCAAACCACCAACCTTTTCTGGGGAGAGAGATCCAGTGAAAGCTATGTGCTGGATTAAAGAGATGGAATCTGTGTTCAACACCATTCGGTGTCCAGAAACAGATAAAGTTCGATTTGTTGTTTTGTTTTAAAGTCAAATGCTTTATTTTGGTGGGAAGTTGAATCGTCTACCAGAACGGATGTTTTACAGACTCTGTCCTGGGTAGAATTCGTGGATAGATTCAAAAATCAATTATGTCCTAAAACAGCAGTGAGACAAATGGAGGAAGATTTTCTGAAATTAGAACAAGGAAATGGAACAGTTCGGGAGTATACTGAAAGATTCATTGAATACTCTCGTTTTGCTGAACATTATGTTTCGACTGAATCCAGGAAGATAGAGATGTATATTTGGGGTTTGATACCCTCAATTAGAGAATTTGTTATTGCTATGAACCCCAATACCTTTCCATTGACGGTGGATGCAGCTGAGATAACCGAACGAAATAAGAATCGACAATCAGAAGGAAAGATTGTAGAGAAAAGAAAATGGGAGGGACCTTCATCTTTTTGAGGACCGAAAACTGTTAGATATGATAACAGATCTGAGCAGAAGATCAGTGAGAAAGTCTGCTCACAGTGCTGACAAATTCATCAGGGTGAATGCAAGATGGACCCAAAGAAATGTTATAAGTGTGGCGAAGCAGACCATCTATCTAGAAACTGCCTAGCTAACAGAAGATGTTTTAATTGCAATTCACCGGACCATATTCGACCGAATTGTCCATTGTTAAGAACTCCGCAGTTAACAATGGGGAGTAATGCATCGGGTACTCGGGGAAGGCCTACTGTTAACATAGGAGGACAAGGAGGGGCGCGGGGACGATCTTTCCAGATGACTAAGAACGAGGCAGAAGTATCACCGGATGTAGTAACAGGTACATTTCTTCTGAATTCAATACGTGCTAAGGTGTTATTTGACTCTGGTGCAAACTTTTCGTTTGTATCACCATTGTTTGCTCAAAATGCATGTCTGAATTCTATGCTACTTGATGATGAGTTAGTAGTTGATACTACTAATAGTCAAGAAACTGTTACTAGTGTGTTCAATAATTGTATTATTGTTATTGAGGACTGTGAACTTCCGATTCGGTTATTTCCTATGCCAATGAAAGAATTTGATGTAGTAGTGGGTATGGACTGGTTGGCATTGTTTGTAATCAGAAAATGATCAGAATTATTCTGCCAGACCAGAGAACATTTGTTATTTATGGTGATCGTCAGAATCACAATACCAACATCTTGTCAGTAATGAAAGCCCAGAAAAGTATTCGGAAAAAGTGCCAAAGATATTTGGCGTATGTAATTGATTTAAAGAAAGAGAAAGGAAAAGAAGAATCGATTCCGATTGTTAGTGAATATCCA
>NC_037533.1:9523714-9525785 GCF_001531365.2 Cynara cardunculus var. scolymus
GATCCAATGAAAATAGAAGCAGTTGAAAAATGGGAAGCTCCAAAGACTCCGTCTGAAGTTCGTAGCTTTTTGGGTTTGGCAGGTTATTACCGTAAGTTTATTCAGGACTTTTCAAAAATAGATGTGCCATTAACCAAATTGATTCGAAAGAATGTCAAGTTTCAGTGGGAAAAAGAACAACAAGAAGCCTTTCAATTATTAAAAGATCATCTTTGTAGCGCACCAATATTGACTCTACCAGATGGATCCGAAGACTTTGTGGTATACAGTGATGCTTCAAAGTTAGGGTTGGGATGTGCTCTAATGCAAAGAGGAAAAGTGATTTCTTATGCGTCAAGACAATTGAAAGAGCATGAGAAACAGTATCCAACTCATGACATGGAGTTAGCTGCAGTAGTATTTGCTCTGAAAATCTGGAGACACTATCTTCTGGGAACGAAATGTCAGATTTATACTGACCATAAAAGTCTACAACATTTGTTCAACCAGAAAGATTTAAATATGCGACAGTGTCGGTGGATTGAGTTAGTTAATGATTATGATTGTGAGATTCTTTATCACCCAGGAAAAACTAACGTGGTAGCTGATGCTTTGAGAAGAAAGGAAAAGAGTGGAACCATTAAAACTGTAGCAATGAGAATGAATTTGATTCCTGATATTCATAAGGAAATTCAGAAGTGCCAACAAGAAGCTGTGAAAGAAAAAGTTGTTAAAACAGAAAAGTTGGGTAAGATGATCTCAACCTTGGAACAGAATGATGAAGGACTAATGTGCTTTCAAGGGCGAATTTGGGTACCATATTTTGGAGATATCCGAAGTATGATATTAAATGAAAGCCATAAATCCCGATACTCTATCCATCCAGGCACCAATAAGATGTATCGAGATTTAAAACCTTTTATTGGTGGCCAGGATTGAAAAGAGATATAGCTCGGTATGTGGAACAGTGTCTGACATATTTACAGGTCAAGATTGAACATCAGAAGCCTTATGGAAAGCCTTCAATCTTTGGAAATACCTGTATGGAAATGGGATCACATCACCATGGATTTTGTTATGAAGTTACCACGAACTCCAAAGGGGTATGATGCAATTTGGGTAGTTGTGGATCGTTTGTCTAAATCTGCTCATTTTCTACCAATAAGAGAGAAATACTCTTTAGAAAAGCTAGCACAGATTTACATCAAAGAAATTGTTACCAGACACGGTGTTCCCTTGTCTATTATCTCTGATAGAGATAGTCGATTTACTTCAAAGTTCTGGGGAGGATTACAGAAAGCTTTGGGATCTGAAATCCGATTAAGTACAGCTTATCATCCGCAGACTGATGGACAGAGTGAAAGAACTATTCAAACTCTCGAAGATATGTTAAGAAGTTGTATTATTGATTTCGGGGGATCATGGAAAGATCACTTGCCATTAATAGAGTTTGCGTATAACAATAGTTACCATTCCAGTATCCAAGCGGCACCATATGAAGTGTTGTATGGACGCAAATACCGAACGCCGTTATGTTGGAATGAAGTGGGTGAAAAACAACTGACAGGTCCTGAAATTGTCCAAGAAACTTCTGAAAAGATTGAATAGATCCGTGAAAGAATCAAAATAGCACAAGATCGCCAGAAAAGTTATGCAGATAATCGTCGAAAGTCAATTGAGTTCGATATAGGTGATTTTGTAATGTTAAAAGTTTCACCATGGAAGGGTGTTATCAGATTTGGAAAGAAAGGAAAGCTCAATCCAAGGTATGTGGGGTCGTTCAGAATATGTAAGCGAATTGGACCAGTAGCATATCAGTTAGAGCTGCCAGAAGAGCTGAATCTAATTCACAACACTTTTCATGTGTCAAATCTGCGAAAATGTTTGGCTAGTCCGAGTTTAGCTATACCGTTGCCAGAAATTCAATTAGACAGTAAGCTGAAATTTGTGGAAACACCAGAAGCTGTAATTGACCGAAATATCAGGTTGTTGAGAAACAAAGAAATAAGTCTGGTGAAAATTCAGTGGAAGTTTCACAAAGGACCGGAAGCAACATGAGAATTGGAATCAAAGATGAGATCAGAATACCCAT
>NC_037533.1:9527520-9534713 GCF_001531365.2 Cynara cardunculus var. scolymus
GAGGAAGATTTAATATTTTCCTATATGCATTTCTGCTTGAAGATCTGTTTTGATGTACAGTTTTGATTGATTAGTACAAGAAATGTATTTTGAATTTTTGGACCTTGTATTTGGTCATGTTAGATTCTTGTACTAAGGGACCTGAATGGAATAATATGTATTTCTTTTGTATGAAATATGTGTTACATGTAATGTGTGGGTTGGGGCGTTACAAAATATTTTGGGAATATGAAAAGAAAAGGTAATAATTGTAGATTAAGAGATTTTAAGATTGAATGCATAAACTAGTAGTACTTAATGCATTATGAGTTGTTTTTAAGACTTTGTGCATAAATGTATAGTACTTTATGCATTAAAAATTGTTTTTAAGACTTTTGATAAATTTGATTTATAAAATAGTATAGATAGTGAGAGGCGCTCGTAGCGGCGAGGTAAGTCTTAAGTCTTGTAAATCATAATGACGACATAAAAAATTTCAAAACGTGATTTATGACAAGATATTAGTATATATATATATATATATATATATATATATGGTTTTTACTATTATCCAATGAGTTAATAAATTTAAATTAGATTATATTAAGTAGGTAAGAAAACCAAATATGACGTAAGGAACAAAAACCTTGAGGCATTGCAATTTTCTTGAAATCAACTTAAAAAATTACCATTGATTTGGAAATAGAATCTGAAGTTATTAAAGAGACACGTGGCGGTCTTTGAATTGCGGCGACTATTCCTGAATCTTCCAAATTTAAAGGAAAGACAAATCTGCCGAGCCCTCCACCTAAAAAACCAAAAATCGAATTACTTCATTTTAAACCAAAAATAGAAATAAAAACATATTTTAAACTAAAAATAGACACAAACTTGTCGAAAAACAGATTGCTTTTCAGATCCTGTTGTGGTGAAACTGGTATTTCTTCTCTTATTGTTTCCATATAATCTTACTAATTTTCGTTCGTCATTTTGATTTGGATATCATATCGTTTTGGCAGTGATTTCTGAAGCTATAATCGTTAATTTATTGGAGTTAATCAAGTTATTGAGAGATTTTTAAGAAGCCTCTGGATTTGATTCCGGGGATTTCCTGGTATGCATTGTGTTCAAATTCAAATTCATAAACATAAAATGTAGGAAAGTTTAATGGACTTGAAGAGTAATAGTGAATTGGTTTGTTTGATGAATTGAATTACAGATATCCAACTAACTCTGCATGTTTCATAATTCTGGAATGGATGAAGTGAAAACTCTGGAAGAAAATGTAACTACGAATGGTGACGGGTCGGCTAATTTGGTCAAAAATGAAGAATTAGAACCTCAAACCCAGGTAAGGGAGATGGATGCTAATAATGGTAGAGACGTTATTGGTGAAGAAAATCCATCAGATGGACCTGAAATTGAACAAAAAGCCTCAACCCATCCAAAACCATTGGATTCTCCAATAGATGATCGGTTAACGCCTTCCCCAGAACCCCTTGTCCAGCAAAGTGGAGAAAACCCCAATGATCTTTTGTCGGGAAGAGAAGAAGATGGTTTGATGGGTCGGGATCATGTTCAAGAAGATGTCATGCCATCAGAACCAGAACGAGCACAGGATCATGTTCAAGAAGAGGTTATGCCATCAGTTGTGTCAGAACCATCAAAACCGGAACCAAAACTAGAATCAAATGATCTGACGGGTTCGGCTCATGTTAATGTTATACCATCAGTTGTGTCAGAACCAGAACAAGCCTTAAATGATCCTATAGATGTTACAGAAGACGTTATGCCAACGGTTGTTTCAGAACCACAACCATCAAAACCAGAATCAGAATCAAATGATGAAATGGGTTCGGCTCATGTTCAAGAGGATGTTATTTCATTCGTTCCGTCAGAAACATCAGATTCAGAACAAAAACCAAATGATCTGACGTCCCAAACAGAGAAAGATGCTCTTATGGGTCGGGTTCATGTGCAAGAAGATGTTATGCCCTCGGTTCCATCAGGAGGAACATCAGAATCAAAACCAAATGATGTATTGTCTGAAACAGGTGAAGATGGTCTTGTGGGTCTAGATCATGTTCAAAAAGATACCATTTCATCAGAAACACCCGAACCAAATGATCCCAAACCAAGAGAAGATGGTCCTACTGCTCGGGTTATAGTTCAAGAGGATGTCATTTCATCATCAGTTGAGTCAGAAACATCAGAAAAGAAACTAGAATCAAATGATCCCGAAACAAGAGAAGATGGTCCTCAGGCACAGGGTCAAGTTCAAGAGGATGTTATTTCATCAAAACAAGAACCAAAACCAACTGTAGATGGTGTGTTACCAAACGACTCTCTTAAACATGTTCAATTACGTGCTAATTGTCAACCAAAATCACCTTTGGGACCTGTAAGCGGTAAAATAACTCAGAACCGTGAAGAAGCATCATCGAGGGAGGTCTCTCCCAAATCGGATAAAGTTGGTTCGGAAAAGCAGCTTGAGAAATCGAACATTAAGATAGGTGATATTGATACAACTGCACCATTTGAATCTGTTAAAGCAGCTGTCTCCATGTTTGCTGGAATCGTTGATTGGAAAGCCCATAAGATACGGATTGCAGAGGTATAATGCTCTTATCTTCCCCAATTTCTTATAATCAATCTTCTTCCCACAACTGAATCCCATTCTGACAATTGGAGGGTTTACTGATTGATGAATTAAGTTTATATGAACAAACACAATAAGTTTGTTGCAAGTGTTGTTAAAATATACAAAATCATTCTATAAACTTCTTGTAACACTTTTTCATATATAGATATTATTATTTAGACATTTTTGGCATGCCATAAACCCGAATCTGTTGCAGTGACATCGGTTAGTTTCTATATGATTTTACTCTTTGATCATACTGAGTTAAACCATAATCTTGAAATTTACTCTCGTAGAGGCGTAAGTATGTACAACAAGAACTTCGAAAAGCACACTATGAGATGCCGTTGTTTAAGAAAAAGGCTGAGGCTGCCGAGGAAGAGAAACGGCAGGTCTTAAAGGAGCTCGACGACACCAAAAGACTCATAGAAGAATTGAAATTAAACCTCGAGCGAACACAAACCGAAGAGCGCCAAGCCAAACAAGATGCCGAGCTTGCAAAACTACGAGTCGAAGAGATGGAGCAAGGGATTTCGGATGATTCTAGTGTTGCCGCCAAGGCGCAACTAGAGGTCGCCCAAGCGCGAAATCAAGCAGCAATTGCTGAGCTGAAAAGAGTAAAAAACGAGCTCGAAAACCTCCAGAAAGATTACGATTTATTGCTAATGGAAAGAGATATCGCAATAAAGAACGCTGAAGAGGCTGTTTCCAATTCGAGAGAAATAGAAAAGACGGTAGAAGGGTTGACGATCAAACTGATTACAACGAAAGAGGCGTTAGAATCGGCACATGCCGCCCATTTGGAGGCGGAGGAACACCGGATCGGAGTAGCGATGGCTCGAGATCAAGATGCGTCGAATTGGGAGAAAGAATTACAGCAAGCACAAGAGGAATTGGAGAAAGTTAACCGGCAGATCATTTCGACCGAAGAACTTAAGTCAAAACTCGACACGGCTTCGGCTTTGCTTCAAGATCTGAAGCTCGAATTAGCAGCTTATATGGGAGAAGAAAAGGAAAGTAATGAATCCCAGAAGATAAATAACAGTACCCATAAAGATATACAATCAGCTGTGGATTTAGCAAAGATGAATCTTGAACAAGTGAAGAAAGAGATTGAAAAAGCAACGGAAGGTATCAATCATTTGAAACTCAAAGCAACTTCTTTGAATTCCGAGCTCGAGAAAGAGAAAGCGACATTGGTTGCCATTCGGCGAACGGAAGGGATGGCTTCGGTGACGGTCGCTTCTCTCGAGGCCGAGTTAAAAACAATGACTTCCGAGCTCGATCTCGTTCGAAAGAAAGAGAAGGAAGCGCGAGAAAAGATGGCTGAACTTCCGAAACAACTTCAGAAGGCGGCCGAGGAGGCTGATCGCGCGAAATCGCTTGCGAGAGCCGCCCGTGAAGAGCTACAGAAAGCGAAGGAAGCGGCGGATCAAGCAAAGGCTGGAGAAAATAGAATGACAACCAGATTAAACGCGACTCAGAAGGAGATCGAGGCGGCACGAGCATCGGAACGGTTGGCTCTCGGAGCGATTAGCGCACTTCACGAGAGTGAGTCGGCTCGAAGTAATAAAAACGAACTGGAATACGGAGTTACACTTTCTTTGGAGGAATACTATGAACTAAGCCGAAAAGTCCAAGAAGCCGAAGATCAGGCGAATTTGCGGGTTACCGAAGCCATTTCCCAAATCGATGTAGCAAAAGAGTCAGAAACGAAAGCACTAGCCAAACTCGGCCAAATAAACACCGATTTGGTTTCGAGAAAGGAGGAACTTTCAATTGCAATGCAAAAGGCTCAGAAGGCTAAAGAAGGAAAATTGGTTGTAGAACAAGAGCTTAGAACATGGAGAGCCGACCATGAGCAAAAGCGAAAAGCCCGCGATGATGGTTGTCAGAGAGGGGTGGTTCAGGGTTCGAACACAAAAGGGACCACTGACATGCAACCACCCAGCCATTCGGCTCACAATCATAAGCCCGATACAAAACCCGAAACCAACAACAACGGGACCGGGTCATCTCGTGAAACGAAGCCTCGAAAGAAGAAAAGAAGGTCGTTTTTCCCGAGATTTTTCATGTTCTTTAGCAGGAAGAAACATTCAAACAAGAGTACATGAGGATGTTTTGAGGACAAATGGCTACATCAATTTCAAGTTATCATTGGTTCATAGCACCCTCTACACATTTATGGTCAAAAGCAATGTGAGTTCTTTGTATAATTTGATCTAAATACAATATATGGGTTTTCTCAATCTACTTTTGATATCTTGTCTTTTTATAGTCGTATCAAACATCAGATAGACAACTATTTTAATATACTAAATGCATCTTAAAAGATGACTGCATGTGAAGGATGTTGAAATTTTATATAAACTAGTTGAACCAACGATGATGTCCGATGCCATCATAAAAAAATACGCCACACCAAGAAGACACCATAACGAAATGAGACTTTTTGAACGCACAACTGTTTTTGAGATAAAATAATTAAACACAACTTAAACTTTATAGGACTAAACAAATTTACGTCTGGTATAATAGTTTATAAAATAGATTGTTAGGACGGAGTTAGACGACCTAACAAGTTCTATTAACGAACTTGAACAACCTAATAAAACTCAAAAAGTAAATTGCTCTGCTATACAAGTCTTTTGTAAAATAAAAATAAAAAACTGATAGGGCGATGTACTTGTCGTCAGTTACCCAACTTCATCAATATAACTTATTAGGTCGTCCAACATCTTTCTAACAACTTATTCTAACGTCATTGTTTATGATACAAACTTGTTGGCTTTATAAAATTAAAATTCCAACAAATATTCTAAAAAGCTCAGTTTGTTGTAGCGATATTATAGTAAAATCTTCAAGTAAGAATCGTTCGAATTCCATCCAAGTTAATATCATTCTGTATTTTCACAAGTTAGATGATCTTTTTACAACAAACCTACATATAATCGCTCGTTCATAATATTTAATCACACACACCTGATCAATTTAACTTCAAAAATCGTATCTTGAATGCTCAATAGTTCGATCCATCAACAGTTCTCATTCGAACTTACGATTTTTTATCCCATACACAATAGTTCTCCCAAGAAGTAGCAATTTGAAAATTTTGTGGAATAAGATTTCCAAGATCATTCCTCGGCCCGATTTTGAGTACGATTTTTTCGTCAATCTCCTCGACATAAAGATCGGCCTCATAAGCCAATATCTTCACTTGGCTTGTTGCATCAAACCCGTTCCTCGCCCTCACCCCTACCCCTGATAACTTTGAGAGTTCGTCCTTTTGGCCTCAATCAAAGAAGTGGTCTTAGAACTATAAAACACACATAAAAATTAAAAGTCATTAAATTGTTTATCAAGTTGTATTTGTTATCGGCTAGATTTTACCATTTCTTCTCGATATATTTATGTACCAAGAGCATATCCAACAGATTCTCCAAATCAAAGAAAATGAAGATTTTAAACATATTTTTTCCGTCATACGGTTTTATGGAACGTCTAAATGTTCTTATAGACTTAAGTTATACGGCCAAACAATTGTTGTCCTATTTGAAGTTGTTGTAGTAGGCCGTATTTCGACATCCTAACAAATTTTTATGACACTTTTAAAATAAGGTGTCTTATTTATTTTTATACCGGATACTCGAGGAAAGCCTATTACCAAAGATATAAAAAAAATCATATAAAGACTAATGTGAAAGTTTTATATTAAAATTGTCCTAAAAAGTTGTTAGTACCCCAAAAATCTTTATAGATGAGAGCAAGAAAAGGCGTGCCATCGTCAACTATAGAACTCTTCGATTATACCCATAAGAAGAGGTCAAGCACAAAGTCATCTTCGGATAACGGGTCACGAGGGGAGTACGTGACTTCGAGGTGTAGCCGAGTTGCAGTAAGTTATAACTTTAACTTTTATATCGGGCTGCCAGATGTTGGACAAACATTAAGATTGTTTAAGTTTATATATATATATATATATATATATATATATATTATAGGGTTGTTTTCACGTGAGACCAACCTGTTTTCATAAGACCATATTTTTACATTTGAAATTTCAGAGCAAAATATTGTGAAGGAAAAAAAATTCGAACCTTCGTAGCAAAAATACTAAGGTTACCTTCACAGTGTTTTACTGTGAAGGTCTAAGTATAAAAAGGTGGTCTCATGGATCTCACATGATCCCAATTCCCAAGTCTCTCTCTCTCTCTCCCTATATATATATATATATATAGGATTGGGTTCACGTGAGACCAAGGGTTTTTCGAGAGACCCGTAAGATCAATTTATGTTCATTGATCAACTTTATAAGCTAATGATCTAAAATTGTACGGTGGCAATTTTGTGATTATTGAGAAGTCTCGTGGCAATTTTGTGATTATGAATGTTAAGATTGTAGATCTAATCGAAAGGTTGAGAATTGGTCTTACGGGTCTCACGAGAAACCCTTGGTCTCACATGATCCCAAGTATATATATATATATATATATAGGGGCCTATTCAAGGGAGAACTGAGTTGTTTGTGGTAACTGTGAGAACCAATATTAACCACAAATTAATAGATAAATTA
>NC_037533.1:9535208-9550174 GCF_001531365.2 Cynara cardunculus var. scolymus
TATATATATATATATATATATATATATATATATATATATATATATAAGAGGTTTACTTTATAAACTGTTATAACCGGGTTTCTGACAACCTGGATTGAGGTAATTTATACGTGATTACTATATGGATTACGTGAAATATGCATATCTGATTTAGAAATGCATAAACCATATATGTGAATATAATATTGTGCATGCATATGAAAAGATGATATGATGCATACATGATTTATATGTGCATGTATGAGGTATGAAGCATGCATGAGAATTTAAATATTTTAAAATATGAAAATGCGATATCTTCATAATGAAGTAAGAATGATTTTAAAATATTATCTTCTACCGCCCAAAGGGTTATAATCATAAAATAACCCCACCGCCTTAACTAAGTGGTATAAAAAGAAAGAGATAAGGTAAAAACCTTATCTGATCTTTCTGTTTTTGGAAAAAGAAATATTTCTGAGAGAGAAAAGAGCTTGAGGCGGTAAAAGTGTTCTTGAAGAAGAATCTGTGTGCAGTTGAATTGCTGTGTGTTTTAATTTGAAGAATTTGTGTTGTCAATGTGAGTTTTAAACTGCTGTTGATACCCATTGTGATATACAGTGGTACCCAGATGGTATCACAGTATATCATAATGGGTATCACATTGTGTATCTTTGTGATTACTTGGTACCTGCCGGATTTTTGTTCACCGGAGGCCGGAGATTGGAGGTCGGAGAGATGATAGATGAGAGAGAAGAAAGGAGAGAGGATTTTTTTTAAAAATACCTAAAATGTCCTTTAATTATAATTTTAACTCAAACTACCATAATTATTAATTTCCTAATTTATCCGTTGATTTGTGGTTGAGATTGGATCTCAGAATTACCACAAACTAATCAGTTCTCCCTTGAATGACCCCCCAACCCTATATATATATATATATATATATACACATACATACAGAGTTCTGGTTGTCATTTGTTGGACAAATATTAGAACTGTTTTAGTTAGAAACATTTCATTTACAACCGTTATGCTATCGAAATTGACTTGTAGTATTTTTTAAACCACATGGTACCTATTCAACCAATCTCATCGAAAAGTACGACGAGGATCCTTTGACCAATCCTCTAGTTGATACCGATTGTGGAATGAGGCGATCGGGGGACACAAAAGAGGCCGTTTATTTGGGTTCAGGTGCAAGATTCCAATTGGGTCTTGACCGGGACATCCTCACAGGAAAACCCGAGTGGTGAATCGTTTTCTATAGATGGTCGAGTGTGTACCTATTTTTTCTTTGATGTTTATCTATTTCATTTATACTTCTTATTAAAGATTCGAACATTTTATTATATTTGTAGGTAATTAACGAATTACAGTCCCAAGTTCAAGAATTGCACACTCGAGAGGATATCCGGCAGAGGCAACATGAAATTCTCCGTCGAGAGGAAGTTCTAATGAGGGAAGATAGACTCGGAAGAAAGTGCATGCAGATAAGATGGATATGATGAAGAGATTTGCATAATGTCAGTAGTTTCCGCCGACCCCGCCACAATAGGTTTCATGTATTGGTTGTATTTGTGAACTCTTGTCACCGAACTATAGTACTTTAATTTTGTTGAACAATTTGTATTTATATTTATTTCGTTTGGATAATCATATTAGACATTAATATATTTTAACATTTTTTTGCAGTTTTTTTAATTTATAGGATTTAATATTTTGAAATCAATCAACAAAATTTCTAAATATTTTTTCTAGAACTACTAATTTTCTGGTGGATTTGAGACGTATTATCTGTCAGTAGTTTTTGTTTTAAAAAAAATTAACTGAAAATAAATAATAAAATAATTAAATTAGCGGTGGATTTCTGACGGAATGTCCATCAGTAATTTAATTTAAAAAACAATTCCGTTTTTAAATAAGAAAAAAAATATTATGTAATAAAATTACCGGCGGAATTTTCGATGGAAATCCGCTGAAAAAACTAATTAAAATCACTAATCTGCTTAATTTAGGCGAGAAATTTGAAAAATATCAAAAAAAGTCCATAAGTGTTTCTAGTCGCCTTTTCCGTCAGAAATGAAAATTCACCAGAGATAATATTCTGTGGTGGAGCTTTTTTTTGCTGGCAAATTCGCTAGAAATTGTGTTTTTTGACGGATTTGACCGTTGGAAAAACCCTTTATTTAGTAGTGATTCTCTGATCTCAATATAGGAACCGTTTACCTAAACACTTATCCGACAAACGTTTATCGATAAAATCCAACACTATTGCTTACATACTTGGTAATATTTTTGTTCACCAAAATGACATCGTATGCAACAATTTACCCGGTGAGCGTTAAACGTGGCAAAAGTCGACGCTATCACTTACCAAGTAAGACTCTCGGTCATGGCCTTCCCTCGAATCGGGTAAGATTCTTGGTCCTTGCCATATATATCCGGTAAAGTAATGTGACTTGATATGCACTTAGCTGGGTAAGCTGTAATATTCGGGTTTTCACGTTTTGATTTAAGATTTTTGAATATATATATATATATATATATATATGTGTGTGTGTGTGTGTGTGTGTGTGAAGTGTGTGAAGGTGGTGAAGTGTGTGAAGGTGTTGAGGTGTGTGTGTATAGCCGACTTTTGTAAAAAAACGGCCATACACTTGCTATAAATAGCAAGTGTATGTAAATTGTAAGGGTTTCGGTTTCTAAGAGTTTTCTTCACATTTTGAGAGAGTAAATTGCAGGATCAATCCGTTCAACTTTTTAAGGTGAGTGCATTATGCTTTTAAGTATTAATTGCTTGTATGCAATTCATTGCTATCTGCTCTATTATGGATCTTGAAATATATTGTGCAGATTCAACTTTAAATCGGATAAACGCTGTCCGAAATAATTCAATCCGGTCAAGTGTTATCCAGATTCGACCCTAAAACGGACAAGGGGCGTCTAGATTTGTCTTAAACCGCCTAAGAGGCAACCGGATTCTCCTTAAACCGCTTGAGTATCAACCGAATATCTCCTTAAACCGGCCAAGGGATGTCCAGATATGTCTAAATCGCTCAAAGCTTCCAAGTGTTGTCCGGGATAGATATCCGGACAATGTTGACCGGATTCCACATCCGGTTAAGTTGTCCGGATTCTACATCCGAGTAGGGTTGTCCGGATTTCAAATCCGGTTGATGTTGATTAGGTTGTATTTTGAATTAAAG
The DNA here is from genome assembly GCF_001531365.2 of Cynara cardunculus var. scolymus. Taxonomy (NCBI): domain Eukaryota; kingdom Viridiplantae; phylum Streptophyta; class Magnoliopsida; order Asterales; family Asteraceae; genus Cynara; species Cynara cardunculus. Next base: position 9,538,397 of record NC_037533.1, read on the forward strand.
TTCTTATGATGAAATGGCGGTATAACCGCGAGAGAGAGATGAGATGGCGGTGTAACCGCGAGAGAGAGATGAGATGGCGGTGTAATCGCGAGAGCGATGAGATGACGGTGTAAGTGCGAGAAGATGAGATGGCGGTGTAACCGCGAGAGAGATGAGATGGCGGTGTAACCGCGAGAGAGATGAAATGATGGTGTAACCGTGAGAGGAAAAAAATCTATATAAATATAGATAAAACGTTTATGTCTGTACAAGTTTGATTCTAAACTGCTAATTTGGAAAGTATGTTATTGTATGAGATTTGTACACTCACTAGACCATTTGGGTCTAATGCTCAGTTGTTGGACTAACCTGTTTGTTTTGCAGGACATCATACCTCGCAGGATAAAGGCAAGGGAAAAGTTTAGAATTGATAAAATTTAGATGCTCATAAATGTATTCAAGAAAGTTTTTGTTATCCCGTGTTTTGTAAACAATACTATATTTTGTTTTATGAGTATGTGTATGTGAATTATCTAAACGTGGAAATTGTGGATTGTTACATAAGCGTTTGGTAAATGACCCCTTAATCTTAATTTTATCCATTTTGCAATTTAATGATTACGAAAATAAATCAACTTTTTTTAATTTTACAATCAATATTAGATTATTTAAAATAGATACTAAATCCATATTTCAAAGAAAAAAAAAGCCTATCTAAAGCTTCAAGTAGAGGAAGAAAGAAGCCAAAAATAAGAGGAACACTAACAAAACAACACATATTATATAAGTTTGAATCTTACAGAAGATGAGCTTTAACCCATCCGCTAACTTTAGCCGTTGAGGCGCTCAGAAACACCTCCTTACATGGTTCATAGAGGGCGGGTTGCTGGCTTCCATATGGGACACGTCGGGGTTGCCGGTTAAGGGTATTGCTATACTCAACTCAAACTTGATAACTATTTCCCAAGCTCAAACTCGACTATAAAAATCACAAGTAGTTAAAACTAAACTGGAATCAAACTCGATTGCAATTTTCTATACTCGAGCTCGAACTAATCTCAAACTCAAATTTGAATCAAGCTCACCCGATGAAATTTACGGAAATTTTAGGGGATTCTCTTACAAATTATAAAAATTAAAAAATGTTCTCTTAAACTTTATAAAACTTAAGGGATACACCTCAAATTTCGTCAAAAAAAAAAAAAAAACACTTACAAATTTGATTCACCACCCTATCTTTTTATAGTATCGCTTCACCCTTCTTTACCATCTCTCTTCATATTTGGAACAAGTTTACCTACACTTTTTATAGTTTCTTTTTTGTCTTTTTTTTTAATCATGATTTTAGTAAAAATAGTTGACTAATTTTTATGGTTAAAAATGTACAACTTTGTTCAAATAATGTTTTTATTTTTATTGGTAAGTTTATTAATAAAATCTTACATTACATTTTATAAATTATATCGTAAAACTAATACTACTTAAAAAAATCGAGCATCTCACGAGCTTTTAAGTCAAGTATTGGGTAGCTCGACTCGACTCGTTAGTATGTCGAGTCGAGCTCGAGTTCAAGCCAAGCTTACTCAAGTCAATTGATGACTAAACTTTGACCAAGTCGACATCGAGTAGTTCGCGAGTTATCTCATATCGCTTCCTATTAGCGGTAATCAACTTTTGCTCAAATACTATAATAATGATTAGGGTTGACGACCCACAACACGTGTGTGTAGGGAGGGGGGGGGGGTTCAAATCCTACAGAGCGTGATTCGGATCTTCTTCAATTGAATTCGGCTGTATGAATGCATGATAAATTGTTATATTTGATGATTTGATCATGTAAATATGTGTAGTTTTACGCATAGAAAATATATGCATAATATAATACATGAAAAATGAATATGTATGCATGAGATTGTATGTGGATATGCATGAAATAAATTTGCATGCATGATTATGTATACATTAAGTAGTATGTATGCATGGGTTTTGTTCATGGGGTTGGGCAAGCATGTGAGTATAGCCGCCTTCCACCTTTGGAAGGGGTATAAATGAGAGAAGAAGCTCACAATTAAACTTCTTTGCCATTTTTTGAAAACTTAAGAGAGAATCGAGAGAATGCTTGTTCGGATTGCTCGCATACTTGGAATCAAAGTTGGTTTGCATTTGCTAAATTACATAAGGTGAGTGGTTTTAAACACTTTATTGCATACGAGTTTCATTTACTGTACATTGAAATTCTGTTTTGATTCTTGAGTTTATATTGACCAGATTTGGTTTAAATACCTTTGTCCGGATTGGGGGATATCCAGTCATAGTGTTGACCGGACAAGGTGTTAGTTAAATATTGAAATTCTAATCCGGTCAGAGTACCGTCCGGAGATGTCTAGTCCGGCTAGCGTACCGTCTGGATACGGCCTAGTCCGGCTAGCGTGCCGTCCAGATACGGTCTAAACCGGTTAATGAGTCGTCCGGAGACGCCTAGTCCGGCTAGCGTGCCGTCCAGATACGGCCTAGTCCGGCTAGCGTGCAGTCCGGAGACGTCTAGTTCGGCTAACATGCCGTCCGAATTCAAATATGATCTATGTTTTTGAAGTATTGTCCGGATATGTAATCCGGCCAAGGCATGTCCAGATGTAGAATCCGGCTAAGTATATTGTGCTGACCAGATTTAAATGTGTTTGAAATACATTGTTATTATTGCCCGGATGAATAAACTGGCTAAAGGTTTGACCGGACTTTGGATAAAGTTGACCAGAATTGTTAATGAATGATTTATCCAAGTGAGTTTATGTTAATGATCTATTGTTCATTCTAAAATGAAAAAGAAAGAGGATTCCGTATTTATTTTGAAAATGTTTTTGGTTAAAATATAGATGATGTTCCATCAGGACGTTTGTGACTTCGGTTTGTCCTTATTGGGAATAATCTGTAAATTTTGATGAGTAAATAAAGATAACATATCAAGAAGATGTGTACTTTGGGATAAGGATGCCATATCAAGGAAATATGTACTTTGGAATAAGAGTGACATATCAAGGAGATGTGTACATTTGGATATAAAAGTGACATTTGTGTGTGTTTAATGATATAACTCTTACTATTATATCCTTTAAGATTACGATGACTTTGAGTCTTTATTTCTTTGTGATTTAAAGATTCAAGATCATGGTTCTTATTGGAAATCGTAGTAAGAATGTTATTGAGGAGATGATAACTGGCTTTTGGTCAGAGGCTTTGAATGAACTGTGTTTCTGATGAAAAAGTTCCAAGAGATGAGTTATATGGAACCTAAAAGGTTCTAGCTTGGTTGGCTTAATATGTATTTATAAAGTCAAATGATTGGCTATGGGAATCAACAGAGCACTGGTAAATGTGGATTATATGATTATGTATTTGTTTACATGAAAAGATGATTTTAAATAAAGTTTTGGTGATCTTCACCCTGCAATTACATAGAAAAAGGGATCTCACTAGGCCTTCCGGTCTAACCCTCATTTTGTATTTCTAAATATGTATTGCAGGAACTGCTGAGTTACACGATAGTAAAGGGAAGAGGAAAATGAGATATTTTCCTATATGCATATCTGTGTGAAGATCTGTTCATGTTGAATCCAGTTTTGTAGATGAATGTTGATCAGTACAAGAATTGTATATTGGAATTTTTGGACCATGTATTTTGTATGATAATTTCTTGTAGTTTGGGACTTAAGTGGTGTAAAACATGTATTTCTTTTGAATGAAGTATATATTATGTTACATGCAAATGTGGGGTGTTTCAAATACTGAATTTGTTTGATTTAGTATCTGGTATGGCGTAGAAGTGTGACAGACTAATCACTTTCTTACAACCAAGTGAACACTCTACACATTCAAATAAACACAATTTTGATAAAAATATGAAATTATCAATCAATCATATAAAATTAAATCACAAATTAACTATAAAATGTTTTGAGAATTAATTAGACAGAGGATAAATGGTGCTCAAGCATTTGGTTTGTGGAAAAAGAAAGATCCAATACAATTTATAACAACATAGCATTAAATTAATATTCATCTACAACTGCAAAAGGACCAGTTTCTTGCTTACATCTTTGAAGGTTTAGGAAAGATGTCAGGTGTGAATTTCTGGGCTGCACTCAAACTGCCTTTCACCTTCATTGCACCTCTGCACATATGACAACCAAGATTTGACCACAGATCTAGTTTGATATCAGATCATTAAGTGGAAATTCATACCTCATGAAAGCAAATTGAGGGTTCATTTTCCCGGTGGCAATCTTGATGAAATCCGCATCCGTGAAAGAAAAGGTGGCGTCTGGCTTTCCTCCTTCATACGGGCCTATAAGAAAACATGAATTCAGGATATTCTTGACTTGATACTCCTCCTTTGTCAGAAAACCAGAATAAACAAACAAACAAACGCTGTATATATGTCTCAATTGAATGGACTTAAACCAGAAAGGGTGGAGCAGCTGTTTCTACAAAGACCGCCGACTCAAAACTATGGTAAAAAAATGATTAAGGGGCCGTTTACTAAACGCTTACTTGATAAGTGCTTATTGAATAAACTTTCTTATCGGATAAACATGACAAACGCCAAGAACATTACCGGGTAAGAGCGATAAGAAGGATGGAAAGTCTTACCCGGTAAGTGAAGATTACGACTCTTACCCAAGTAAGCGCTTACCCAGTAAATTGTTGCATTCAATACGTTTTGATGTAATAAAATCTTACTGATCAAAATAAATTATGGTGTTGACTCCTATAGGTAAGCACCACCGGGTAAGCATTTGGGTAAACTGCCCCTAAATGTAGTTTTAACTTTCTGCTCCACTAGCAGCCAGCATTAACTATATTTCTAGCACAAGATATGGTATAACCAGCATTAAACCAGCCATTAACCCCAATGAAGGCAAAAAAGATATAGTTCTTTCTCTGAACAACCAAGAACTTCATTTTGTCTTTTGATTTCAGATGGTTCCAATTACCTTTTCTGGTCTAGTATGATCCTAAGGAATCCAATGCTTAGAACCCCATTATCTTCCATCTCAACTTCTAAGATTCTGACGAACCAGATTATGAAAGGTTATGGTAAATCATATGCTCTAATTAATAGGCTGAAGATTGGATTGTAGTTCTCTTGATGTCCATTATTATACATGCATCATATAGATTTCTATTTCTTACTTGGTGAATCCATCTAAAGGATTGTTCAACGTATAAGCCAGTTGGGGGAGTGCGATGCTATGGGCGCCCACGAGTATCCTCATCCATGGAGTTCAATGCTTTTTTTTATTAACCTGGATATCCAATCCGTTATACGAGCCGAGTAATCTTAGGACGGCCACCTGCTTTGCAAATAGCCTAGAGTCACCGCATTTGAACCTCCATGACCACAAGGGGATTTTTATTCCTCCTTGGATTTAAACTTGACCTCCTGGTACTTTTGACCTTCAGAGCCAAGCTCAAACCAATCAAGCACCTCCCTTGTGATTGAGTTAAAAGCTTTTGTGTTACTAAGAAATGAAATCATACATAGAACAAGTAGTATCCTCACAATCCAATTTTCCAGGAATAATCGGAAATTTTACACTTAGGAGTGAAGGTCACTGAATCGAAAAAACAAGTTAAATGAAACTCTATCAGTATCCCTAAATGAAGAAGATACAGGGGCAGTTGATCACAATTGGGTTTTTAAGTACGGAAGGTAAACTTCTTCAATTAATTCAACATAATCGCATCGAAAAACGAACAAGTAGTAACAAAAAATATGTCAGGAACAGCATACCTTTGGTAACCTCTCCTTTCTTCAGATCAACAACATATATCTCTTCGTTGAATCCAATTTTCTGTCAAATCCACGTAGTAAGAGAAGATAATCCCTCAATTTAAGTGCACTGATTAGGAATTTTAACGAAGTACAGTAAATCGAGAAGTTGATTCCAACCTTGGGAGCGATATTGATTTGATAAACAAGGCCTATTTTTTTGGTGATCGCTTTGCCGGCGTCGGTGGAGAAGTGAGCCTTCATCTGGTCCATCAAGGCGGCGGATTTGAGATCAGACGACGCCATTGGCGGTGGTGGTTTCGAGAGAAATTGGAGTACAAGCCGCAGTGACGATGAAGAAAAAACATGAAATTGAAGAGGAGGGGATCTGGTTTATATGATCAGTCATGGAGTCATGGAATGATTGTTTATTGTGAGAGGATGGAAATCAATGCAACCCAACAATTTCTCGCATCGCAGCATCGTCATATTTTTGTTTGTTTCTGCTTTTGACATTGGGAAGTGTTCTTCCCATATCCATCATCTCATCTCTAGGGATGGTAACCGGATCGAGAATGGGTGGGGAAATGCATCATCCGTTTTTGTTCGGTCAGTGATTTTTGACGGAAATCCGTTTAGTAAATGATAATGATGTACAATATGTATAAATTTGGGTCGGATTAGGATGTATAGCATCATTCCAACGATCCTTTGATTGGGGATGAATAGCATCATCTCCGACTATCCTCTGAACATGCATTGCGTAAAAGTATCGACTCCCATCTGAACCTTGTTATCGTCAAGGTAGGGGATATTTGCCCCATCAAAGGCACCTACGTGTCAAATTTCCATCTCTAATTATCTCCTATCTTTGTGAACGAATGTTGTTATCTGTTCTAATCGTTGTTAAGATGTTGAGAGTAAAATTTTGCTCATTGGTTCGAGAAATACATATATATTTTTGTCACCAAATAATTTGGTATCGTTTTTTCAAATGACATATTTTTATGCCATTGTAGGTTATGCAAGGGTTAGACGACATTATTGAACAGTTGAAAGTGCTAGCACAAGGATCACTATGCTATGTTTTGTCATATCAGAGATATTTGGTCAATAGTTATAATTTCATATGCTAAAACATGATGATAGGAGGTACATGACATTGGGGTATGTGTGAAAAGGGTCTTGTTATAAAAAAAATCTGAGTTTGACTAACATGTATGTTGGATGAGGTGGTAGAGATCGAATATTGTGACTTAGGGTGCTGTAGAGTTGGGTCATTCAAGGGTATTTGGTTTAATGCTATTTTAGGGGTAATAGTCGACCATAAACATAACTTGGTTGATATCGAATACAAGTCGAAGCTAAGAACTGATGACACATTTATCCTAGCATCACAAGCGGAACAAGTGCCTTAGATACCTTATCTTTTGATGATAAATGATTTGAAAGAACGATGGCTTATTATGAAGATGATGCTAAGGCGGAATATGAAGTAGCAGAACATGTTACTGGAGTAGCTGATGATGATTATATGAATGGGGAACACTTTCTTTCTAAGAGAATGAAAGGTTGTATTATCCAACATCCACAACTATATATGAGGATATTGAACCTATTAGTCTTGTCACATCAGGAGAATACATTGAAGTTGCTAAGGGTGTGTTTGATACGTGGAACAGGGTGGGACAAGATAGGACAGGACACACTTGTCCCATGTTTGGTGTGTTTTTAAGTGGAACTAAGTGGAACTAACTTGGACATGGGTGGGACACGGGTGTTCACCCTTACCCCCTAGAACTAAGTGGAACAAGGTTTTTTTTTACAAATCTACCCTCACAATCTGCCTTCATCTCCTTTCTTCCACAATCGCACCCTACCTTCTCCTTCATCAATCGGCGACGGGAGTTCTACCTTCCCCTTCATCTCGACTTGCTCATCCTTCTCCTTTCTTCCCCATCGCTCCAGACACAGTCCGCCTCCATCGCTATCCCTTCTCCTTCATCAGGTACACGATTGCCCTAATAAATCGGCTGTTTGCTTTATTGCCCTAAATCGGTTGTTTGCTATGTTTGGAACGATTTAGGGTTTGCTATGTTTGAATCGATTTATGGTTTGCTATGTTTGAATCGATTTAGGRTTTGCTATGCTTGAATCGGCTGTTTAATCAAGCAATCCCAAACCAAGAAAAATCGATTTACTGCTATTACATGTTTAGATGCTTAAAATACAGTATGCTTCCAAACCCATGTCTTCTACACGAATTCTGTATACATAGTATGCTTAAAAATCAATTTATTGCTATTACATGTTTGGGATTGCTATGTTTAGATGCTTGAACATATTTTGATTGCTGCACATGGGAGCTTCTATAATTATTTTCCTTCATTCCACTTTGTTTTGCTTGTGGGATACAATATGCTTCCAAAAATCAAGCAATCCCAAACCGAATTGCTGCACATGGGAGCTTCTATAATTATTTTCCTTCATTCCACCTTGTTTTGCTTTTGGTAGTTCAATTTAGAGAGGGTTTTTGCTACTGTTTTGCTTGATTTATGAATGTGAGTTTTTAATTAAGATTGATTTTGGAATTTTTTGGTATTTTTAAATAGTATTTGTAAACATTCATATTGATTATTTAGTGAAAAAACACTAAACTGCTCACTGAGGGTAAATTGGTCATTTTAACCAGTTCTATCCTGTCCTATCCTATCATGTCTTACCAAACGCTGAACAGCTGTCCTGTCCTGTCTGCGCACCAAACGCACCCTAACAATACATATATATATAGAGGGTAGTGATGAGGAAGAAGAGTTTAGAGATACCGATGATGATTCAAATAAGGATAACGACGAAGAACTTATTCTATCTGATCAATTTTGCTTTGGTTAGTTCATTGTATGTTTATTTTATCTAGTTAATATACATTTCATGTATGTTTATATACATGTACTTAATCATATGAGAATTCCATACATTGTGAAAATTATGAGAACTTTATCTTAAGATATTGTTTCACATGATTTTTTCTCATCCAATACTAGCATTTAATAAATTGATGAACATATATTTGTTCACAATGTGCTTGTAACACCCCATTTCCATTTTCTTCAAATCAATTGTAAAGAAATATATAATGGGATAAACTTCCTTTTTATAGTACGAAATAACAAAATTAGCAGTTTATACACATACCATCTACAAAAACAATAAAATATGTGGGGTTATATAGTTGCACCATTATATATGGTTCAAAAGAACTTTGACAAAGATACAAAGTAAAGCTTCAACTTGTATCCACCTTATTAGCTTCTTAGATCAGGTTTTTCCTTTATCCTTAGTCTTGGATGAATCCATACCTAAAGACATACATCACATATATTGACAAGAAGCTAAGTGAATACACAATAATAACATCAATCTTATTCTTCACAATTTTAAGAACATAAAGCATACCAACTTAAAGTTAACACAAGTGCTATCATTCCTCAACACCTAAGGTGTCATTCACAATACCTTTATAAATTTATTCTCAAATAGTTTGATGTTAATCCACAACATCTATGATGCCATCACAACACCCTGGTGCTTTTCCACAAACACCTTGGTTACAAATTCATTTTTTTACAAGCATAATGTTAAGAAATTATGCTAGTATTACTGCATAATAACAATAATACATAAGTAGTTAGGGGCTGTTTACAAAATTGTTGGGTAAGTGATGACTAGAAAAAGAGATTTGATTGAAGTAAAAATCTGATCCAAATAAGTGCTAACTAAAAAATGTAGTTCACTTAATATATTGTATTAAACACTAATAACATAATATTGACAATTAACCCTTTTATTTAAAATAATTGTTAATAAATTGTTTTTCAAACATTAATTAGTAAATTGGTGTTTACCTCTTTCATACACTATATTTTTCTATTAACATTTACTTTATTTTTTTTATGATATAAAATATATATTTAATTTAGTATTAAATATTACAGCTATAAAGCTGTAAACTTGGCAATATTTTCCAAAAGACTTTTTTTTATGATATAAAATATTTATTTAATTTAATATTAAATATTACACCTATAAAGCTGTAAATTTGACAGTATTTTCCAAAAGTTGTAATATATTTATATCTTCAATGTAAGTTTACTATTGTACTATAATAAAAAAGGTTGAAAGTCAAACTCTTTTTTCAAAAGAAATCCAGATGTTATTCCCGTCAACCTTCTTCCCTCATACCTCGGCTTTTTTCGATCTCCGTCTTCGAGCTTCCCTCATCCGGTCGCCATCTCCTTATAATAATACCAGGCTCGTCTCTATTCTCTCGACTTGCTGTTTTCGTTCATCGTTTTCATTCCTCCCTCTTCTTAGTCTTGTCACCGTTGGTTCTCCATATTATACATCAAGTGGAGCTTGTAATCTTCGTTCGTTGGTTGATAGAAGTATTAGTTACGCAATAGGGTCGATGATTACAACCTAATTTTTCTCACGCTGTTGTCAGTAGAACAAGAAGGAAAAAAGGGTAAGTAAGGAATATGATATCGCTGACCACATTAAGAGTCTATGTTATCATTGACTTTGGTCATATGATCGATCAACAATCACAAATGCATTTTATTTTGTTAAATAGACCATCTCTTACTCTTGTAAGAACCTCTTACCAATAAAAGATGGTAAGAGGTGATTCAGATGCTAGTAAACAACCCCTTACTTCATTTATCAAGTTCTTTCAATTAATAATACCATAATTTGAAAATTATTCTGCTCAATGAATAAGAAAATTGAAGAAACAGGAGTTCTCCCAGCATAAGACGTGCTCGCACCTTATGACATAATATCTTCTATTCAACACTTAACCATATTAAGAGTATTCCTTTGAATAAGACGTGTCCACACCTTTTAACAGAATATATTTTGTCCAACATAACCATATTAAGAGTATTTCCTTGAATAAGATATGCCCACACCTTATGATAGAATATCTTATGTCAACACTTAACCATATAAAGAGTATTTCCTTGAATAGGACGTGCCTATACTGTATGATAGAATATCTTCTATCCAACACTTAACCATATTAAAAATATTTTCTTGAATAATACGTGACCACACCTTATGACAGAATATCTTATGTCCAACATTTAACCATATTAAGAGTATTTCCTTGAATAAGACGTGCCCACACCTTATGCCAATATATTTTGTCCAATATTTAACCATATAAGTGTATTTCAATGAATAAGACGTGCCCGCACCTTATTACAAGACTCTTCTATCTAACACACTTACAAATCAAATTGCATATACATAATTAGGTATGATGCATGAGCATGTATCAAAAGGTTTTGTGTACTCACCTGTTTAAGTTGGAAGACAGAATCTCGAAAGGATTCTTTTTAGCATTAGTAGAGGAACGAAAGTGGGATCCGGTGGTGTCCCAAATGTATTTTCACAATAGCTTTATCACCAATCCTTGGCCAAACACCTAAAGATTACATAATTCATAAAACGAACATCACATTCTAACTATGACTTCTAACCATATAATACACTTTACCACACTCTAATTTATCTAAGGAACATCTTAGAGTGTGATCCACTTAGTCTCATACTGATGTATATCAGTTAGCTCGAAAGATCAATGAGCAGCGAGACCAAGCAAAGCCACGACAGTGGGCCGCGCCTTAACCCACGCCGGCTGAACCTTTGATTATTTTCAGATTTATTTCCTTTTCTGTGCTTTATCATTATTTAGTAATTATCTAGCTATCATAATTATCTAGCTACCATAGTTATTAGTTTCCTAGATTAACTATGCTTCTTAGCTTATTTAAACAAGCCTTATGTCACACCCCGCTAAAGCGGAAACACGAGATGCTAACAAACAAGCGGGTCATAGCAACAGTTTATAAATAACACCATTACAAGTTTCAAAACAAAACGATTTATCGACATAACGAGAGTTAGAACAATACACAACGTTCATAATTACATCAAAAACTTGACTTAATCAATCTTGGCCCAGG
>NC_037533.1:9551059-9555815 GCF_001531365.2 Cynara cardunculus var. scolymus
ATTTAACACTCTTTTCAAGATTAATCCACAATTTTTGAGCCACACGCCTTCATCACCGATTGCATGTAGGCTCATTATCTCCAAGAATTAAAAGATTTTAACACAAAAATCATCATCTTTGAATAACTTCCTGAAAACAAAATAATCCCGATTCCAACAAGTTTTCAAAGGAATAAATCCTAATAGAGTTGCATGCAAGACCTATCATCCGAAAATGTGATCAGACCTCACATGCAAGGAATTTTTCCTTCTTTCTTGGAGATTTAAAGAACTTAGGTCACAGATTATCATCCCCAACGAAAACACAGGTGGGTCTTTGATGAATAATCTCTCCTCTTTAAATCCCGCAAGTAGCCAAAAACCGAATAATGAGAAAGATAAAGATTTTCAGACTTTTAAAGGATAATAGAACAGCTTTAAAACATACCTGTTCTTGATAAGAGACACGAGCAGGTCTTTAAGATCAGCAAAAGTCTTTAAGTTTTGCTTGAAGATGGAATCGGTTGGAAAGAAATAGATGAAATAGCTGGAAGTTTGAAAAGTGAAGGACTTTCAAAAGGGGAGGGGGTATTTATGTGTGGATTCAAGGAAAAGAATGGGMTGACCTCTAAAGGCCCAAGCCCAAAAGACTTTTAATTACAAAGTAAAAGTCCCCCAAAAAATACAACARAACATTTTTGACAAAATAAATTTAAAACACCATTCATTAAATTAATTGGCAAACAAATATAAAATGGGACTTTGGAACTTTTAAATTTGAGAAAAAGGACGGGACTTAAAAAAAAATATCGACTTTATTTTACGTGAAATACTTCAAGACTAATTGGCATTGCATAAACTAGCTTTGTTAGCTACCCGTCGAAACATGATCTATCGAACTAGTCTTGGGAAATAAACAGGATGATCTCTAATCATCGAAGCTAAAAACTTAGAAGGACTTAGTTCTAAATAAAGATCTTGAAATAAGGTACTAACCTGAAGTCCCAAAGTGACGAATTGTCACACCTTAGCCTTGTTAGTTATTTATTCAATTATCAATTCAATGAAGCTTAGCCTTTTTTCCAGAATTCTTACGAATTCTTGTTATTTTCCTAAACCCTACGCTTGTAAGGGTTAATCCTTTTTCTGGGTTCCGACGATTGTCAACCCTTCCACATTTCCTACTGCGTCAGTTGGTATCAGAGCATAGAATCCCTGTCTCTTTTTCAACCTAACGATGGGAGATAACCAGCCACTTACTCGAGCAGATCTTGAAGGTATCACAGCGGCTCTCAACACTACTCTTAACACTACTCTCGCCACCCTCACCACCACCTTCACCGAACAAATCGGCGCCTTAATCGACGACTGACGAAGAAAAGACAGGCACACCGATCGTTACCGGCCATCTCATGGCGTCCAACTCCGTCCCACCGCCAGTTCCAGTTCAGAGTCCAAACCCAAAGAAATAGTCGATCAACCACACAATGACCCTGACTACCGGATGAAAGCCGACATTCCTTATTTACACGGGAATGTAGGCGTGAAAGAATTCCTCGACTGACAGATCGATGTCAATAGGTTCTTTGATATCATGGAGATACTAGAGCACAAACAAGTCAAGATTGTCGCTTTTCGCCTGAGAAGCACATCCGCTGTTTGGTGGGATATGCTAACCACCCAACGCCAACGAAAAGGTCCCGTACGCTCGTGGAGGAGGATGAAGCCGCTGAGGAACAAACGGTTACGAGCAGATCCTCTACCGAATGTATCTGGATTGTTCACAAGGACCCAGGTCCGTGACCGAGTACACCATGGAATTTATACGTCTCTCAGAATGGAACGAGATCAGAGAAACAAAAGGGCAACGAGTCACTAGTTACATCAACGGGCTGAAGGGTTCCCTCTAAGAAAAAATTGGCCTCCACACCGCATGGACCGTAACCGAAGCATCCAGTTTGGGTGATGAAGGCCGAACTGATGGAAAAGTCTACTTGAACCACCTCCTATCGAAGGTACTGTACTCAAACTTCTCTCGACGCCTCTAGTTCCACCCTTGATAAAGGAAAGAGTGTAACAGATAACCCTCACGATCCTCCCAAAAACGCCACCCCCGCTCAAAACAAAATGGCCACGACAAAACCCAACAACCCCTACGCCAAGCCCATCAAGCTCAAGTGCTATCGCTCTGGACAACCCGACCATCGTTCCAACGAGTGCGGTAACCGGAGGACAACAGGACTCGTAGAAAAAAGAGAAAGCGACGATGAGGACGAGTACGAAGGAGCGGAATTTACAGAAGAAGATTTCAAGGAAAATGTGAGCATCATACTCCAGCGAGTCCTGCTATCACCGAAAGATGAGGGGCAACAGAAAAATCTTTTCGTACCTATGGCTCTATCAACCGTAAAGTCTGTAACTTGATTGTAGACAACGGAAGTTATGAAAACTTGGTGTCCCAAAAGTTAGTAGATCATCTCAGTCTATCGACTCAACCGCAAGATTCACCATACTCGCTCGAATGGGTAAAGAAAGGCCCTCAAGTCCGCATCACCCAGGTATGTAAGGTTCCACTCTCCATCGATAAACATCACAAGGAAGAAATTACTTGTGATGTCGTCGAGATGGACGCTTGCCATATTCTACTCGATCGGCCATGGCAATACGACAACAATGTCACGTATCGGGGAAGAGACAACATCATGATCTTCCGATGGGGAGAACACAAGATCGCTATAGAACTCGTTACTCACTTCAACCACACCCCGGAAAAGAAAGGTGAGAACTTTCTGATCATCACCTCGATCGAGTAGATTCTTGAAAAATCGTTCAAAGAAACCCAAGTCTTTTTTCTGATCGTTGTAAAGGGCTTGGGGAACGTCGAATTGATTGGAGAGGGAATTTCGGAAGAAGTGAGCGGGATACTCAAGGACTTCAAAGAGCTCACCGTCGATGACTTACCACCCGAGCTACCTCCCATGAGGGACATCCAACACCAGATCGATCTGATTCCCGGTGCCAACCTACCGAACCTCCCTCACTACCGCATGAGCCCAAAAGAGAATGAAATCTTAAGGGAGCAAGTCGAAGATCTCCTACGAAAGGGTTTCATCCATGAAAGCTTAAGCCCTTGCACCGTGCCCGTTCTCTAGGTACCGAAGAAGAAAAATCAGTGGAGGATGTGCATCGATAGCCGCACCATAAACAAAATTACCATCAAGTATTGGTTCCCGATCCCTTGCCTAGAGGATATGCTTGATGAGTTAGCCGGAGCTAAGTTGTTTTCGAAGATCGATCTCCGTAGCGGCTACCACCAAATCTGAATCCGACACGTTGATGAATGGAAGGCGGCGTTCAAAACGCCTTTCAATTTATACGAATGGCTTCTAATGTCATTCGGCACCTCCAACGCTCCAAGAACCTTCATGAGGAAGATGAAACAAGTCCTCAAACCCTTCATCGGATCTTTCGTTGTTGTGTATTTTGACGAGATGCTCATCTACAGCCGTAGCAAGGAAGACCACTTAACGCATCTTCCAAAGTTTTGTCTGTACTTCAGGAAAGCAAGCTTTATGTCAACCTCAAGAAGTGCACTTTTTGCACCCATAAACTTCTGTTTTTGGGTTTTATTGTCGGAGAAGCATGTATCGAAGTAGATGAAGAAAATGTACGTACAATCAAAGAATGGCCTACTCCCCAAAACGTCTCGGATGTATGAAGCTTCCACGGTCTAGAAACATTTTACTGAAGGTTTGTTAAAGACTTTAGTACAACCACCACCCCCATTACTGAATGCTTAAAGAAAGGAAAATTTCAATGGGGACCCGATCAAGATCGCAGTTTCACTGTAATCAAAGCCAAACTCAGTGCCACGCCAGTACTTGCACTTCCCAATTTCGACAAGGTATTTGAAGTGAAATGCAATGCCAGCGGAGTAGGAGTCGGAGCGATTTTATCGCAAGAAAAACGATCGATAACGTTTTTCAGTGAGAAGTTAAGCGAGGCAAGACAAAAGTGGAGCACTTACGATCAAGAGTTCTATGTTGTCTTTCAAGCTCTAAAACAGTGGGAGCACTATCTCGTACAAAAGGAGTTCGTGCTATTCACTGACCACCAAGCCTTGAAGTTCATCAGCAGTCAAAAGACGGTAAGTAAGATGCACGCACGATGGTTGAGCTATTTGCAGAAATTCCCCTTTGTGATCAAACACAAAGCGGGAGTCCTAAACCGAGTAGCGGATGCCTAAGTCGGAGAGCCACACTAATGGTCATGCTCGCCTAAGAAATTATTGGTTTCGAAAGCTTAAAAGACCAATACGAGGAAGATTGCGACTTTAAAGAAACATGGTCCAAATACGGGAAAGGCATACCGGTGGACGATTGCTACCTCAACGACGAGTATCCCTTTAAAGGTAATCAATTGTGTATTCCTAACTCTTCTCTACGTGAACAGTTGATTAGAGACTTACATGGAGGAGGCCTAAGTGGGCATCTTGGCCGAGACAAGTGGTGGGGTTATATTTCACACCTTTAGACTAATGAAATTGAGCCACAAAGCAAGTATACAATACGGCCAATGTCGTCTTTCCAAGTAATAAAGTGGTACAAGTACCGGAATATCGTCCACGGAGATTGTTGCCAAAGTTGAATTAGAGTCCAATGAAAAAGATGATTTCAGATGACGATTTTGAAGACTTTTGTTTGCTTGTTAAGGTGAATTAAAACAGATTACAGAATGTAAAAAGATAGCTAGGGTGTAAGACTTAAGGTGAGACCCA
>NC_037533.1:9556655-9563667 GCF_001531365.2 Cynara cardunculus var. scolymus
CTCCTTTTATACCCAAAGGAGGCACTAAAAGACAAAAAGACAAATCTTGGAGGCTAAGCTTCCTAAAACTAGTTACAAAGTAAAAATAGAGTAACTAAAAGTACAATAATCTAACAAGAGTTTTAACCACACATTCTAGCCATCTCCAGCTATTTACAGCTGTCTTCAACCAAGCACAAAAAGACAGCGTCTTAATCATTAAGCCCTCCAAAAAGCTGCACATCTATCAGATCGCCGCTGCACTAATGCTATAACATCCTGCTGTTTTAACAAAAACTCCCCATTAGCTTCATCCATGAGTACCAACAAGTCAACCACAATATTTAACTTCATAATAACAAATGTATAAAGAAACAAATAAAAATGACTCAAAGTGGGAATAAAAAGAAACTATTCTAACTAATAAGATGTAAAATGAGTGTTTTATGTGTTAAATTCTCAACACATATCATACCCCAAAACTTAAACTGTTGCTTGTCCCCAAGCAAGCAAAAGACAAACAAAAAGACTCAATTTACACAAAAATGCATGACCAAGGCATTAATTGCCTAACTAAAGAGAGTTATAGCAAACATGAAGTTCATTGCCTTTCATAAATCCAAGATGAGTCACTCAAAACCAAGTTTTTATGTGTGAACCATAGGCTAGAATTACCCTTTTCTTTGTTAAGCTCAAACACAATCACAATCACAATCTTAGGATCAATAGGGCTTATAGGGTTTACTCTCTTTGGCATTTCTTTTCTCTCATAGCCTTTTTTCTTATATACTCCACATATTAATTTTTTAAAATTTTTGGGCAATTTGGCCTTTTTTGCTTGGAGTGTGCACGTAGTTCCTAAGGGACTTTTGTTGTGCTTTTTCATAATATTTTCCAAAACACATAGCCCCTATGGGACTTTTGTTGTGTTTTTCCAAACCCTTTTTGTGATAAGGAGTCAATTTAGAGCTTTGCTCTTTTGTATTGACTTTTTGTCCTTATGTAAACTCTTCCCCCAAACTTAAATATGACAATGTCCTCATTGGAGATTTGTGGGGTAAACGGTGTTTAAAGGGTGCAAGTGCCTAATATGATCATAGAAAAGAAGGCCTATCTCATTTCCTAATGGTGATTGTGTGATCAAAGTGTTTTCCCAAAAAAGGGTTTTGCTAGTTCTAGCAAAAACAAAATACCTTGATTGAATGACAAGTAATCAATAAAATTATTTAGGCTATGATCTCATGTGCAACATACCTCAACTCAAGTGATCATGCATAAAAATTAAGACTAAAAACTAAAAAAAACTATTCCTGACTCAAAAAGTAAAATATGAAGCTAAAGAAAGTGGTTAGAACCTGCCCTACTCCAAAGGAGTAGGCTTTGAAGCTTGAGTTGCCATCTCCTTCTTCAACTTCTCATTCTCTTCAAACAGACTCTTATTATCCACCTTGATGGCCTTTAGAATGTTTTCACGAAAGTTGATGTTCTCACCTGTTATGAGACTAAACAAAAGCACCAACCTTTCTACAAAAATGGAGCTCTTATGATTAGTAGATGATAAATAATGTCTAATAAAGCTTATCCAAACATTCTTATCAGAGGACAAATTGGCAGCCTYAAAGGTTTTCAACATGAAATGAGTGTAAGGCTTCCAATCAGTCTCAGATATTCCAAGGAAAGTCATGATCTCAACCAAATATGCCTCAGAGGCCATGTGCAAGAGTGCATCATTCTCAGAATCTATGTGAGGTGAGAGACCGTATAATTTATTTACGGCCTTGTCAAAAGTAGACACCTTTCTTTGTGGCTCTATGGATGTGAAGTTTGTCATCTGGGATGATTTTATGTTGACAAAAAGAAGAACTAATCCCCTTTTGGTCGTCAATGATCAATCCCATAGCTTCTGTGTGCAACTTCAACATATCAACCAACTTTTTTTCTTGATGCAATTCTAGGGTAGATGATATGTTGACAGACAATTTGCCTTCTTCTCCTAAAAAAACATACTTCAAATAGGATGATAGTTGTTTCAACTCTAAGTCAGGTGGTGATACAATTGATGGGGTGAAGTCTTTCTGCTCACCATTTTCCAGCAGCTCAAATGCTACAACATCTAATATGACAACATCATATCCTACCGCCTCTAATTCTGCAACAGTCTCTTCCTCTATTACCTCGTCACTCTCTTCTTTCAACTTAAAGGTTTCCTGAATTCCTTCTTCATGACACATCTCCTCTATTTCAGCTATTCCTGAACACTCCTTCAAGTAATCAAGGTACTTTAGAGAGTTGAAGACATTAAATGTGACTTTTTGGTCCTGCAATCTCATAGTTAGCTCTCCTTTCTGGACATCTATCAAAGTTCTTCCGGTGGCTAGAAATGGTCTCCCTAAAATAATAGGAATGTCCTTATCGGCCTCAAAGTCTAAGATGATAAAATCTACCAGAAATATGAACTTGTCAACTTGCACTAAAACATCCTCAATCTTTCCCTTAGGGTATGCAATGGATTTGTTTGCCAATTGGAGTGTAACCGTGGTAGGTCTAGCCTCTCCTATGCCTAAAGTGTTGAAAACAGATAAAGGCATGAGGTTGATACTAGCACCTAAGTCACACAAAGCTTTCCGAATCTCTTTCCCACCTATAGAACAAGGAATAGTGAAACTTCCCGGGTCTTTAAGCTTAGGAGGTATCATGTTGGTCAAAAGTGCACTACATCCTTCAGTAAGAGCTACAGTTTCATACTCAGTTAACTTCTTCTTCTTATTTAGGATGTCCTTAAGAAACTTAGCATAACTAGGCATTTGCTCAATTGCCTCAACAAGTGGTATGTTGATGTGCAATTCTTTAAACACATCTAAGAACTTCTTAAAGTGCAGTTCCTCTTTCTGATTCCTCAACCTTTGGAGGTAAGGAACATAAGGAGGGACTAGTTTTATCACATTCTTGCTTGGATGTGTTGAGCCAAATGGGTCTTGAATGCATTGGGTCTTTGAGGTGCACTTTGGAGGTTCAGATGGAGTCTTAGCATCAAGCTTAGGGGTCTCTCAAACATCATTCTCTTCTGACTTTTTTAAAGTATCCTCAGGAAAGAGTAATGGATAGTCTGATCTTGGGGGGACAGAAGTGGTGGTCTCAAATGCTTGCTTCTCTAAAGGTTGGACCGGTCTTTCTTTGGCAGGGACCAATGCTGTAGCATCAATTTTTGACAAACTTGATGCACTAGCTTTTTGCACCTTTTCAGTCAATGCCTTCCCACTCTTAAGGGTCACTGCTTTCACATGTTCCTTTCCTAAGGCTCTCGGGACTTCTGTGTTACTAGGCAAAGTAGCAAGAACTCTATTGGTCTGATTGAGTACAAGTTGATTGACTTGGGTTTCCAGATTTCTGATAGCAACACTTTGTTGATTAAAAAGAGATTGATTTTGAGAGTTTTGTTGGGTTATCAAAACTTGATTTTGAGCTTGAGCATGCACAAATAACCCTTTTATCATTGCTTCCAAAGAAGATGATAAATCAGCCTGTGGAGGTGGCTTGTTTTGAAAAGGTGGTTGAACAGTTTGAAAATTTTGGTGATGATTTTGGGAACTACTGGCATGTTGTTGGGGTTGAAAATTAGAGGTTTCTTGCTGCTTAGGTGCGGGTGGATTTAAACATGGACTGTTCCAAGAAAAATTCGGGTGTTGTTTCCAACTTGCATTGTAATTGTTGGTATAAGGACCGGATCCATTATGAACAAAGTTTATGGATTCAGAATTATAAGAACAATGTTCATACGAGTGTTCCCCACCACAGCACACACATTGCACAGATAGGATTGTTGGAACAGGTGTATTAGCAGCTTGCTGTCCTCCCTGACCAGAAGTTAAAATTTTCAGCATGTTGGTCATGGAGGTGAGCTRAGCTGTTAATGCAGTATATGCATCTACATCATGTATCCCAACAGTCTTTTTCTGTGATGAGCATGTGGGTCGGCCTAATGGCCATTGTTGGCGGATATCTTTTCCAGGATTTGATATCCTTCATTATAGGTCATGGTTGTGAAGGCTCCGCCTGCAGTCGTATCGAGCATTTGTTTTTCCATGGGACTTAACCCAGTGTAAAACGTCTCGAGTTGAATATAATACAAAATGCCATGGTGTGGGAATTTCCTCAACAGCTTTTTGAACATTTCCCACGCATCAGGAATAGCCTCATCGTCCATTTGTTTAAAAAGACAGATTTCGTTCCTGGACTTAGCGTTCCTTGTTGGTGGGAAATATTTTCGCAAAAAAATTTCTGCCATGTTATTCCACGAAGGCACAGAATCCGGTGTTAAAGAGTTAAACCATACTTTTACCCGATCCCTCAATGAAAATGGAAATAAAGTGAGCCTTTGAGCGTCATTTGACACTTCCCGGATCAGAAAGCATCTGTGATTTCCATAAAAGATTTTAAGTGCGAATGTAAGTCCTCTGAAGGTAATTCGACAAATTGGCCATTCGTTTGCAACATGTGAAACATTATCGGTTTTAGTTCGAAATGGAGAGCGGTCATATGTGGTCTAACTATCCCGGAATTTAATTTCTCAAAATCCGGAATAACATAATCCATGATCCTTCAATTTTTGGATTTTGCCAAATTAATGATGTTCGGAGTTTGTGCTCTTTGTTGCTCATTATGTTATGATTCTATGTCCTCATTACCCAAATTATTGTTATTATGTGGGTGTCCTTGTTGAAAGTTCGAAAATGGTGGTATTGGTTCAAAAACCGGCAGTTGGTTTTCCAAATGCGGTATTTCCGGAATGATTGGGGGAGGTAACGCCATGTTCGGAGAGAGTAGAGCAAAAAATGCTCTTTGAGCCCTCCTTCTATGATGAAACGTTCTCTCAATATCGGGATCAAATTCGAAAAATTCCCCGCGACGTGTCCGTGGCATACACCACTTTTAAAACGATTCCAACGGTACTAGAAAAATCAAATCTTTTACTTTACTCAAAATAAAACTTTTAGCTTGCCAATCCCCGGCAGCGGCGCCAAAAACTTGGTGGGGTTATATTTCACACCTTTAGACTAATGAAATTGGGCCACAAAGCAAGTATACAATACGTCTCAATGTCGTCTTTCCAAGTAATAAAGTGGTACAAGTACCGGAATATCATCCACGGAGATTGTTGCCAAAGTTGAATTAGAGTCCAATGAAAGAGATGATTTCAGATGATGATTTTGAAGACTTTTGTTTGCTTGTTAAGGTGAATTAAAACAGATTACAGAATGTAAAAAGATAGCTAGGGTGTAAGACTTAAGGTGAGACCCANGATTTTGAAGACTTTTGTTTGCTTGTTAAGGTGAATTAAAACAGATTACAGAATGTAAAAAGATAGCTAGGGTGTAAGACTTAAGGTGAGACCCAAACACAATTTCCAGTAGCCAATGCTGTAGGAATGCTACAGCAAGCAGTGTTTCGAAACTAAGTTCCACCATATATTTTGAAGGCATTCCTCTCGGACTTCACCATTGCACTATATTATAGCTTTCCACCCATATCTCTATGTGGTGTCCGGACCAGGGATAGTGACAAGATGGTGTTTTCAAAATATATGGATAAACAAATCTCTTTGTTAAAAATCACTCTCTCGAGTCGATTCCCATATCATTCGAGTTGGCGTGAGTTCTTAGATAATTCATCTCTGAATCTATCGCACTTTGACACTTTCGAAGAGTGACCAACCCGTCGGGAGTTAAGTTTGAAAAACATAAATGACAAGTCTACTTGTCGGCAACTTTCTCAAGTCTACCTCTTATGTCATTCAAGTTGACGTGCATTCAATGGCTTATCTCTAAGTCCATGGCACTTTAACACTTTCAAAGTGATCAACCCGTCAAGAAGTGTGCTTGGTTTTTATAAAAACTCGAATGAAACAATGGAACGTCGTTTACGAAAACACTTAGCTACTTTCTTTTGGTTTGAAAATCTCACATTTCCGTCTCACACCCAAGCTATAAAAGCTTAGCTACTCATAACGGAAAGTAAATTACAAGAAAAA
This sequence comes from Cynara cardunculus var. scolymus, assembly GCF_001531365.2. NCBI lineage: Eukaryota > Viridiplantae > Streptophyta > Magnoliopsida > Asterales > Asteraceae > Cynara > Cynara cardunculus. The sequence goes on from NC_037533.1 coordinate 9,562,663, forward strand.
TAAATGACGGAAAGTAAAGACATAAACGAAAATTGCGTAAAGTAAATGACGAGAAAATAATTAACGAGAATGTAAATGACGGGAATGTAGATTGCGAAAATTAAATAACGGAATGTAAATGACAATAAATGTAAAGGAACGTAAAATAAAGAGCGGAAAATAAAAGACGAGAATATTAAAGAAGAAAAAGATGAAGAACTCAAGAGATTACTAAAAATCACNAAAAGACAAATCTTGGAGGCTAAGCTTCCTAAAACTAGTTACAAAGTAAAAATAGAGTAACAAACAGTACAATAATCTAACAAGAGTTTTAACCACACATTCTAGCCATCTCCAGCTGTTTACAACTGTCTTCAACCAAGCACAAAAAGACAGCGTCTTAATCATTAAGCCCTCCAAAAAGCTACACATCTATCAGATCGACGCTGCACCAATGCTGTAGCATCCTGCTGTTTTAACAAAAACTCCCCATTAGCTTCATCCATGAGTACCAACAAGTCAACCACAATATTTAGCTTCATAATAACAAATGTATAAAGAAACAAATAAAAATGACTCAAAGTGGAAATGAAAAGAAACTATTCTAACTAATAAGACGTAAAACGAGTGCTTAATGGTCTCGCTCGCCCAAGAAATAACTGGTTTCGAAAGCTTAAAAGACCAATACGAGGAAGATCACGACTTTAAAGAAACATGGTCCAAATGCGGGAAAGGCATACCGGTGGACGATTACTACCTCAACGACGGGTATCTCTTTAAAGGTAATCAATTGTGTATTCCTAACTCTTCTCTACGTGAACAGTTGATTAGGGACTTTGAAAAGTCCAGATTTCATACGAATCTTGATGTAATCATCATAAAATCTCAAGAACAAAGATAAATGTAAGATAGATTGGAGAGAGAAAATTACTTGGCTGTCAAATCACCTTTTCAGAATTAATGATATAATCAATTGTGTGTAATTACAATTACAAAGGAAAGACTATTTATACTAAGGAAAATAAA
>NC_037533.1:9567282-9568487 GCF_001531365.2 Cynara cardunculus var. scolymus
TAGGGTGAGTCACTCAAGTCCCTTGTCACTCGTCCCTCTTTTACGTTTACGAAAATACCGGGCTTTATGCTTTTTTCGGAAACTAAACTAAAGTAGCTCGTCAACCTAAAAACAGAGGGCTTCCCTCACTACGAAAGGTGTCCCGTGGATGGCGTACTGATATATCTCCTATTCGTTCTGGATCCTCCCCTTAAAAAGAACCAAATTCTTTTTAGTAATTATCATCATCTATATCTATGATAAAAAATGAAATACTTTCAAAGTCCGGCTGGATGGGAATGATTTCCGGGGAAGAAGCCCCGGCTATATGTTTGCTCTAGTTTTTGTTGTTTTTGATGTCTGAAGGATGAGAACCAACTATGTAGCATCTACACCGAGAATTCAAGTATTGTATACGTCATTAGTCTGATCCGAAAATGATTTGTTTGATATTATGGATGACTGGTTACGGAGGGACCGTTTTATATAAAGATAATCAAATAGAAAGGATAATAGAAATCGATTTCAATTTCGATCAATTTCTAATAAATAGAATTCCAAATTGCAGTTACTAATTCATGATCTGGCATGTACAGAATGAAAACTTCATTCTCGATTCTACGAGAATTTTTATGAAAGCTCTTGAGGGGCTCACTACTTCCCTCAAAAGCGAGCAAGCAAAACACCAGCTCTCGACTGGCCAGCCCCTTGTTTGGGGCCTCCTGAAGCATTCCAGCGGGCGTTATTCACGTCTTACACAACAACCCCTTAAAGGAAGGGCCAAGAAAGGGGGACAACGGGTAGGAGAAATGGAGGTTTGGGCTTTAGAGGGGTTTGGCGCTGCTTATATTTTACAAGTTTGCTTACAATAATAGTTATCATTCCAGCATCCAAGCGGCACCTTATGAAGTCTTGTATGGAAGAAAATGTCGAACGACGTTATGTTGGAATGAGGTAGGTAAAAAGCAGTTGACAGGTCCCGAAATTGTGCAGACAACTTCTGAAAAGATTGAGCAAATTCGTGCAAGGATTAAGATTGCCCAAGATTGACAGAAAAGTTATGCCGATAAACGAAGAAAGCCGATTGAATTCAATGTAGGAGACTTTGTGATGTTAAAAGTATCTCCAKGGAARGRTGTTATGAGATTCGGGAAGAAAGGAAAACTTAGTCCACGGTACATTGGACCATTCAGAATCTGCAAACGGGTTAGGCCGGTAGCCTATCA
>NC_037533.1:9568587-9570024 GCF_001531365.2 Cynara cardunculus var. scolymus
TTAGAATAATCAATGTTATGAATAAGGCATAATATCCTAAATATCAACGAGCATATAAAAGGTTATTACAAAATTCCTTGCGTAAGAATGACTATAAGGGTATGAATTGGGTCATTAGAACCAAATGGTGGCATGTGTGTTATGAAAGGTGAGTTGACTGATTAGTTGGTAAAACAAGTAGCGAAGTCGACCGATGGTACGTATTTGTCGTCAAAGGAGAGAGTTGTGACTAGATTTTAGGATGAACACAATGATGATATAAATGAAAAATGGGTTAAGTTAATTTCTATGGTTGCAGAATGATGAATTCGAATATGAATATGGTGAAATGCTGAAATAACTCAAGGGTTGGTAGTCGACTAATAACTTGGTCAAAGTCAACAGCAAACACAGTATTGTTATCGTTAAGCACATCACTCAAATGTGAAATGATATAGTATTTATGTCATGGTAATTGAAAGTGTATGATTTGAAATTAGTAGCAGTGATAGTGGAGTTTGAAATATGGAAGCATTATCTATAGAATGGATTGTATAGTCTATACTTGATAATTGAAGATATCTCAAGGACAAGAGATAAGTACATGTATGTATAAGGGCATGAATATGAAAAGGTATGATGTATAATTGAATTGTGAAAGAAGATATCACAAATGTGATGATTATTTGCATGCATGTTGCCTTATTTTGTAGATAATAATAGTATGATGGTATCTATGTGGGATAATCTTTAGTGACGGTCGAAATAACCACTTAGAGTTGAATATGTTCACTTATAATTAATGATTATCAAAGAAGTACTCGAGTAGAGYAACTCGAAGAGTTATGTGATAAATGTCAGCCGGTTTGTTGAACTAACATCGAAAATAAAAGAGACGGATGGATGAATCGAAAGTAGTCCATCGTTTATTAGAAAATATTGCTCAAATTAGCGATGGATAGAAGATTATTGGGATGCGAATATGAGTTATTCTTAAGGATGAATGGATGTTTAGAACTTCAGACAATAAAACAGTTGGTATGGTGAAATTTATGAGATAATATATCTAATGCAAAGAAGTGTTCAGTAGATAAAAAGTAAGTCGTAACTCTTAAGGCTGTGAAAAAAAAAACTAAGAACCAAAGAGATTTCTTTCGTGAATGTTCAATGAAGACATCATAATGGTTCAGAGGCTCCTTGGGAACTTGATAAGTGGACGAGATTGAGATGCCATCATTTATTCGTATAGGGCAAATTTCGAGGACGAAATTTTGTTAAGGGGGAAAGTTTGTAATAACCCAAAAAATAATAATAATAATAATAAATAAATAAACCTTTGAAGGTTTATACTATACATAAGTATAAGTTTGATATAAACTCACAGTGCTTTCTTATAAACGACCAAACGCGGTAACCTCCAATCCCACCAACAATAGCGATAAACCTTCAAAGGTTCTA
>NC_037533.1:9570870-9574891 GCF_001531365.2 Cynara cardunculus var. scolymus
GTGAAAATTGTTTATTATAAAAGTTGTTGTTCATGCATGAAAACCGTGGATTCACTGGGCCTAAGGCTCACCCAAAATTCTTTTAAAACTTTTTCACCCAGGCGGATATTAGAYTGGAAAGAAAAGTTGGATAAAGAGAGAAATAAGGATTAGCATCAAAGAAGGACATGTGCAGATCAAGACATTGTTATATCGAACAAAGTATGTTCATCAATATTGTAAGTTTCAATGGTGAAATAAATTGTAAGATTAGAAATTTTATTTCCGCTGCAATGTAAGTGTTTGATCTTGGGATACTAATTTTGATATATTTAAGTATTCGAAATTTTGGGATGTTACACCTAGAGTAAACATTTCAGAATCAAAACCAACCATATCTCAACCTTAATTTATACACTTTAGATCTTGATTATCCTATTTACATTTTTTTTTAAATCCTCTGTTAAACCCATGTTTTACCATACTTAAACCCAGATTTTGCCATAAAACTCACTGCATGTTACTTACCTACCCAAAATAGCTTCCGATTCACACAATAATCAAYATTAYCCTTTATAATATTTCAAAAACAGAATCTAGCCTCTAATTTATACACTTCTACTTGAAATAAACTTGAAATTAGAAGCATACCTTTAATGATTAACACTTCGTCTTCAAGAGTCTAACATGGATCTTCACGGTTTGAAGGTTTAACCTTAAATGTGTGTAAATCGCACCTTAAGTGTGGGTGAGAGTTCTAGACTTAGATGATATGGAAAAATGGATCAAATCTCCTATTTTATAATGCTAAACTCAAGTTGGGCCGGCTTGGCCCGTCTAAGAACCCATTTGGATCTACAAACTCACACTAAATTATAAACCCACTATAACCCAATAAATAATCAATTATTCTAAACAAATAAWTGGATATTTTGGAACTTGGATGTTACATCAGGATTAAGAGGAAAATAAGTGGCTACGTTATCACTTAATTTTTAAGAGGAAAATAAGGGATAAGTGGCTCTGAAAAAAAAAACAAACGGTTTGAATTACCTTATGTTTAACCGAATCAGACATAAGTGGTAAAATAAAAGATTTTTTTAAAAACAAGGACCACCAAACTGTCTTAACCTTAAATGATGATTTTGAAAATTAGTTCCCAAAAACAAAAATCAAAGTCAAAGTTGGTTTTAATTTTGATTCAATTTTCTCTTTTTGTTTTTAATATGGTTTAAATAGATTCTTTATCTTATTTTTTAAAGGGTAAACTACGATTTTCATCCATGTGGTTAGTAAAATATTGTGATTTTCATCCTATGGTTTTGAAATTGCGATTTTCATCCTATGGGTCTGTAATTTATAGTCATTTTCATTCCTATGGTTAGGAATGACAACGGGCTGGGTTCGGGCCGGTTATTGGTATCCCTGTCCCCGAAACCAATAACTAAAACCGTCCCCGTAACCGTCACGATCCCCGTCGGGGATTTTATTGGGGATCCCCATCGGGTCCCCGCGGTTTTCCCGATCCCCGTTTGGGAACCCGTTAAGGGTAAAAATCCTCTTTTTCCCATTCACCGTTGGTTATAACCGAACCCGAACCCGAAACTGATTTAAAAAAATTACAACATGTTAATTTTCACAACTAAAAATAGATTACAATTGGATTGCAGGCTGCAACTCGCCTGCATGAAGCTGGAATCGCTAGTAAGGGAAACAAATACTCAATTTAAAGTGAGTAAACAGAATTCCATACTCGATCTTATGAATACACATAGAATTCTACGGAAAGCCGTTCAAACAATTTAGCTTTAACCATGTTAATGGTCCCACATTATTGGTTRATAGAGAATCAAAGTGGATTTTCAATTTGATCATTATGAACAAATCCGAAATCCTTGTAGACAAATCCCATCATAAATGATCCGCTTTCCTCGAAATGACCTGGACCAATAGGGAAATCCTAAGTTATTTAAAGATGTAAGTTTAAATGTCTTCAACATAATCGAACCAATTACAAACAATGTATTAGATTACAATATAAAATTAAACAGAAATTCAAACATCATACAACTAAAATCACGATTTCACGATTAAACATATAAACTAGACTTTTTCGTGAGCTTTATTTGGGTTGTTAAGGTAAATTTTGATGTTATCATTTTCTTTTAATGATATTATATATATATATATATATATATATATATATATATATACACACATATAAGGGTATATTTCAAATACAACCATGTTCATTTGTACAACCAATGCAACCCAATCAGTTGAGATATTTATAGAAATGATGAGAGTTCATTTATTATGATTTGAATATTTATGGAATATGAATATGGTTCATTAATTATGATTAATATTTTATCATAGGAAATAATCAAAACTTCTATAAATTACATATTCATCAAATTAAATGGACGGTTGAGATTGAGTTGTATTGGTTGTACAAATGTAAAGGGTTGTATAATAACCAACCTCTCTCTCTCTCTCTCTCTCTCTCTCTCTCTATATATATATATATATATATGTGTGTGTGTGTGTGTGTGTGTATGTGTGTGTGTATATAACTTAAAATTAGTATATATACACATATCGAGCCGGGCCGGGCCGGTGATCACCGTCCCCGCCCACATCCCCGTTAAAATCCCCGAATTTGTCCCCGATAAGATGTCCCCGAATCCGCCCGAAAGTTTCAATTTCCGGTTTTCACCATCGGTTTCGGTTTTTTTACCATCCCTACCTATCGTTTGTAATTTGTTGATGTTTTTGTCTCTGAAACTAAATCTATTAAAAATTCTCCATTTAACCTAGGGGTGTTTTAGTCTTTTTGGTTTATTAAATATTTTTTGGTCTTCTTTTTGGTATTTTAGTCTTTATTGAATAAAAATATGCATTTTTTGAAAAAAGAATTAGTACATGAACAAAAATCATAATTTTTCTCAAACCACAAGGACGAAAAATCGTACTTTACTCTTTTTTTAAATAGATAAAAATTGAGAAAATTCTAAAAGAATCTTTTAAAACTTTCGTTAGAATTGAGAGAAATTAGAGTTTTATTCACTAGAGTAATTAGATTGAATTAATATTATTTTATTTACAGTTTTTATAAAAATGTTTTGAAATAATAAAATTATAATATTTAATTAATAAAATTAATAATGAAATCTTTAAAATAAAATAAAAAAAAATTCTATTTGAGTTAAAATGTAATTTATTTTAAAACCATTTCACTTTTATTTCTCTATTGTTCATCTCTCTTATATGATTTAGGGGAGATATCTTTCCTTTTTTTAATAATGTATACAGGAAACTAAATTAGAAAGAAAGTTAAAAATGTCAAATCTTAAATTATTATAAACAAGAAATTTAATTTTTAATAAATGATTATTTACATAATCTTTATGCTAATTTTACACAAGGTAGTTTTATAAAATGTAATTTGTTTATTTAAAATTATTTTATTTTAGCTCCAAAAACTACATTATGTAAACTAAATAAACATATTTTAATTATTTGATGGATTTTATCATGATTCCTATCAACCAAACATATGGTCAAGCTTGATTATATTTCATTCAACTTTCTTCAAAATCCAATTTATTTAACAGATTTCGTTCATTCAAAAAAAAATATTCTACAAACCAAACATTGTATGACAGTATATGAGTAAAGTTGAGGCTGGTACTAGTTGAATACAAGTTGCATGATTGTAACATTTTTTGTGGCCCAAAAAAATAAATTACGAAACCCAAAATTGTTGCATGCACATGAATTTTAACGAACATAATTATAAAATGACATCCCAAAGAGGGGGGGCTAGGCCTGCTTTGTACACTTTATGAGCTTTCACAATTTGAGGGTACAACTTGTCATTTCAAGATAATATAAGAGCCTAAATGTAAYATTATCTAAAAGTAAATTATTTTAAAAATCGACTGATTACACCCATTTAACTATGACAAAAGCATAACAAATCATCTCATCGCATTTTATTCACTACTAATTGAACATGACAAGAGAATATGACTAGACA
>NC_037533.1:9575781-9577414 GCF_001531365.2 Cynara cardunculus var. scolymus
ATTACACCCATTTAACTATGACAAAAGCATAACAAATCATCTCATCGCATTTTATTCACTACTAATTGAACATGACAAGAGAATATGACTAGACAAGACTGTACATAACAARTGTACGTYCGGTGTATGGTACGACTAGGACTGGATATGACTAAACTAGACAAGTAGTCCCTAAAWATTGTATGATGATTTTATATATCATATAGTAGTTAMAATTAACACAAGTAAAGTAAATAATTTAATTTATGAACACTTTTACACAATTTTCATATAATAAATATATACATATAATAGTACCAAATTTGGATGAAAAWTTTGATATGATTGATGGTAGTTTGAAAAAACCATATTCATATTATTCGGTGGGGAAGATCCTTATTTATTGACGAATACATGGTGAAGATTGTTGCAACAATGGTTGTGGAGATAGAGACATTGGTGATTGGTGGACAATGGTGGCTATGGAGGACGTAAAGATGGTAAACGGTGGTGGTGGTTGATAGTGGTGGAGGAGGTAGTTTGTGGTCGATTTGGTGGAAGTGGAGGTTGTGTTAGTCATGGTGGAGGTGAAGGTGGCCGACGATACTAGTGGTGGTAGAGATGAACAGTGGTGGTTTGTAGCTGATGGTGGTTGTGGAGGGCATGTAGATGGTAGAGAGTAGTAGTGATGGCAGTCGATAGTGATGAAAGAGATAATTATAACCGATGTGGTGGAGGTAGTGGTGGTGGTTATGGTAATTGTGGNTGGTAGAGAGTAGTAGTGATGGCAGTCGATAGTGATGAAAGAGATAATTATAACCGATGTGGTGGAGGTAGTGGTGGTGGTTATGGTAATTGTGGAGGTATGTGAAGGTTGTGGATAGTGGTGTGGTGGCAATCGACAATGATGGAGGAGGTAGTTGTGGATGAGGTAGTTGTGCTTGATGTAGTGGAGGTAGTGGTTGTGGTGGGCAATGGTAGTGGTAGCTGATGGTGGTGATGGATAGTGGTAGCCGATGGATAGAAGTGAGGTGGCCCATGGTGGTAATGGTGGTGGTGATAAAGAACGATGGTCGACTGTCGATGGTTGTAGTGGTAGCAACGATGATCGGTCGTGGTCGGTGGCCGACGGTGGTTGTGGTGGTAGAGGATGAGGTTGTTGTAGTAAAGGAAAAGGTGGAGGTGGTCAACAGTGGTGGTTGGTGGCCGATAATGATTATGGAAGTGATGATGGACGATAGTGGTCGGTAGTTGTGGATGAGGTTGTTGTAGTGGAAGATAAGGTGTAGATGGCCGACGGTGGCTTCCAATAGTGGTCGTGACCATGACTAGCGGTAGTGGCCACTAAAACAAATACCATAACAAGGTTATATATCAAAAGAGGGTTAATTAGTAATATTTTGTTTCTGTCTCATTCTTGTCCCATCAAGAAAAAGCTTTTTTTGTCCTACGTTGTCTCACATTCTCCTAGTTTTTGTCCATGTCTCATGTCATACCAAACGTAGGAAAGTGAGTTCTTGTCCTGTCTCATGTCGTGCCAAACGCAAGGCTGACCCTGGTGTAACACCCCAAAGCCCAAAGCAACGAACTAGCCCAATAACTTCGAATTCAACTTAAAACCATGGTGAAAGTTATTGGTAGTCCACTACTTGAG
>NC_037533.1:9577622-9591879 GCF_001531365.2 Cynara cardunculus var. scolymus
TGTAACACCCCAAAGCCCAAAGCAACGAACTAGCCCAATAACTTCGAATTCAACTTAAAACCATGGTGAAAGTTATTGGTAGTCCACTACTTGAGACTTATAATGAGCTAACAATTCTCACATTCTATCAATGTGGAACGAGTTGTTACACCTGGCTATAGGCCAAGGGGCTACAGACCAAGGGCAGCAAACAGCCCAAGGGCATCACTTTCTGAAGCCCATTTATACATATGTAGGTTCATTTTGGGCATAGAAAAAATTACCGTTAGTAATYTGTATATAGCCCAAGGGACAAAGGGCGTCGACCAGACAAACTTGCTCTGTCAACTGTTGCTCATCTCTCTCGGCCTAGTTTCAAGAATGAACAAACTCTCGAGTCCCCGACCTCTCTCTCTGTTGTTTCTGACTTTCTGTTTATGAGGTATGAGACCTATTGCTCTCAACATCTCGCTCTCGACCTTGTTTCTGGAACTGGTTGTGAGGTTGTCTCGTAGTTGGGTCTTGATGGCTCCTCCTCATTTATGGAATCTGGAACTGAAACTCCAGAACTCGGTCTCTGCCTTTGTCTCTCATCTCTGTTTAGTTTGGTGAAATTCTAAAATTTGATTTCTAATGTTTTATGTTTAGTGTTTACTGTATAGTTTAGTCTGTTTAGATTAGGGTTATTTTATTATTTACTTATTTTGTTTTATGTTTACTGTTTACTTAATTTAGATTTGGTAAATTTAGGTTAGAGATATTTAATTTATGTTGTTTAGTTTAGGTTTTACCCAAATTCTTGTTTTATCATTTATGTTTACTGTTTAGTTTAGTTTAGATTAGGGTTAGAAAAGACAAGAAAAAATTGATCAATCTTTGCAAATATCTCTAAATAAGTTTATTGTTAGAYAACTAAGTTGTTGAAGTCATATATACGGTATACCATGAGTCAAGAAATATTTAATGAGTTGACAAATTTTGAGTATTGAGAGTAAGTTTTTAGCTAATATTAGCTATGATAAAGTTATTGATATTTTTGTTTTAGGAAACACAAGCAAACATTGTTTTAGATGATGTATTTTATATTTTGTTATACGGGGTTTTGGTTCATATCCCCATGGCATCATTTTTGTTATACTTAATAAAAATCAGCGTGAAGATGATCTTGACCAGGTTCCAAATCTCTTCAAATAGTTTATTTTAGTTTTTATATACACATATTAGGGGCATTTTTTTGGCTTTTCATCATTGGGCATTCGAAATCTTAAGACCAGCCCTGACCAATCGTGGGATAGTGAGTTTTGTCCTATCCCATCTAGTCCGATCATATATACCAAACACAACATTTATGAGCTTTCACAAATTGAGGGTATTATCAAATTCAAGATAATATAGGGGCCTAAATATAACATTATCTGAAAGCAAATTATTTTAAAAGGAAGGCTAATAGCACTCCTACGTTTTGCTAATGCACCCCTATCCCCTTTTAAAAACCTGCTGATTACGCCCATTTAACTCCGACAAAAGCAGAAGTAATCATCTCCTCGATTTTTATTCACTGTTGTTCTTCTTGGACATTGCCAAAGATTCAGTTTCCAGTCCCTTGATCTCGGAAACCGATTCGATTTCGAACACATTCATCGATTGATCCGTGACACATAGAGCCTTGGAGGGAAAGAAAGATAGAATTTAGACAGAAATCGAGAGAGGAAGTGGTTTATATATGGACAGAAAAAGAAAGATGATGGAATGGAGACGAAGTTGAAGAATACGAAGAATAAAAGGTGGGTAGATGGCAAGGGCAGAGCTTAATTATAATTATTCGAATAATGGAAGAGCAGGAACTCCCAAATGGTGTTCTTATAAGAGAATTACTGTTATCATATGTTCAATCAACATTGCTGTTGCTCTCTACGTTTTCCACAATCTGTATACTTCCCTTTACTCGTACCCATATCAAGATTCACACAACGGTAATTACTAAAACCCTTTTTTAGTCTCAATCTACTTTCCTTTCCATCTTGGCGTTTTGTTCTTTGTAAAACCCAGTTGTTAATTTGGTTTCGTTGGTTGTTTGATGATTGTTTCCTTTTTTACTGATTAATCAAGTTGTAACGTTTGCTGGTTTTTCGTTTCTGTTTTTATGGGTGTTTTGTTTGTTCATCTGTGATTCAATAGTGGCTTTTGAGAAAAACCCAAAACCCAATTGTGATTTTTGCCCTTTTTTCCAAAATTGACGAGTGCGTTGCTTGTACAGATAGAATTGTAAATACATTTTGCTTTTCATATTTTGATGGATGTCTTTTTCTCATATTTGCTTTATCTGAGGGTTTTGTGGAAACCCCAATTTGATTTTTTCAAATTGATTAGTATCATAATTGTGAAGTTTTCTTTTCGAATCCTCTTTATGCGCAGCTGAATTGCCAATTGGTTTTGAGAAAAAATTGTTTGTGCTATTGGTTGAATTTGATGTATGCTTTTTTGTAGCTGTTAGTTACACCCCAGATCAGATAAGAAATATGGAAGAATCGGTGCGAATACGAACGGAATCTGAACCTGTAAAGCTCATTGAAATGGTAAGATTCACACTTCATTTTGATTGTTGAATTGCTAGTGATTTATCATTTGATCAAAGAACTAGACTAATCGGGTTTTCCGAATCTTGTTTATATTCTTGGTAAAAGGTTAAAAAGATCAAGAAACATTTTAATAGAGAACCCGTGGTTGGATTACCTCATCCATTGAAGCAGAAGCTAAGTGACGAGCTCCGTGAAGTGTTGAGAGTCTTGAATGCCAGTGCTAACACAACTTTACAGCATGGTGGGTTTTATCTTTAGTAATTTCTTTTCGTTGCCGTGTTTGCAAGTCACATCATGTGCAAGTTATGCTTTAGATCTTGCTTGTTCCTTGAAGTTTTCTAGAAACTAATATTTTATTGGCATCATTTTGAATCCTGACTTAGAGAATGATCATAATATATTTGCTTAGAAAATGTATACATTTTTCATTGGGATCGTTCACCTAACATTGCTTATTAGAGAAATTGGTGGGGACCGTGGATTAATGCTTACTAGATTTATCTACTTCTTCAAACATACATATGCTCCAAATATAAACTGACTTTTTTCTAAACATATACATCGAGTATGGACATTTTTGCACATTTATTCTGTCAATATATTCCTTACTTTTCAAGTCTGTATCGTGTTCTCCATGATGCACTAATCAGAAAGACACTTTCAACTAAAAAGGCGATTGAGAATCTCAACCTAAAGAAAAATGCAGCATTCCTAGCGGCTTCACCCTTGTTAAATGCTAAAGAGCATACTGAACACTCACCCTTTCTCGCCAACAAGCTTAGCTCCTAGTCCACGCCCCAAGATGTAGTAGTAAATAAGGATTTGTGCGGAAAATAGATCGGGGTACTCCAAAGTAGCAGTGAGGCATTGAGCCCCACAGCTCCGTGGGATGCTGAGTGGTGTCCTCCCCTCCCTAATTCCTAAAACATATTTACTAAGCGGGACACCCCAAAACTCTTTCTTATCAAAACCCCTTCCCCTTGTGCAACCTTATCATGCTGTTTTCATTATGCATTACCATAACAAAAAGAGAAAATCATTAAAAAAAAGAGATTGTACTTGTGACTAGGAATGAACCTTTCTCGGTTTTCCCATCAATAGATATGCCTGAAGTACCGAAACTCTCTCCTTTAAATGAAAAGCGGCAAGCTGAACGTGAATTGAAGAAGAGAGCCTCTATGAGAGATTCAAGCAAGTCAACCATGAGGTGAATCGATAAACTGTAAAGCATTTTCTTGAATCACACCAATCGAAGACCCCACAACCCTTGAGGATCACTCTATGAATAGGTAAATTAACTGTGACCTCCCTCATGGGGGGGGGGGTTAAATCTTGGCAGCCCACCCCCCCTCCCCCCACAAAAAAAAATCGAGGGAGGACAAATAAGCCAACGTTAATAGCAGGTCTAATTCCACGATAAAAGAGCTCAGACTCCCCTTTTCTGATCATCTTATCTGCAAAATGAGACTTCCTCAATCATACGGCTCCGTCCCAAGCTTCCATCATCGGCCTTGTCATTAGATCACTATATGCATGTATTTTCAGCCTGGGCTCTATAATCTTTTGCTTTCTCATATGAATTCTTTGAGCTCCATCTTCGGCCTTTTCATCAGATCACTAAGAACGAAATCGTTCTTACCACAATTTCATAATATGTCTGTCATTACGTGGGATTATCTCCTTCAAGGTAGTCCTTGTTGATTCACACGGGATTCCACTTGCCCTCATAGAAGCTGGGGATGAGAATCAAGTTCAGAACCTGATCTAAGGCATTCTCGCAATGGCTTTCATATCTTGGTAAATAAGAGATCGATCCCGTAGTTCAATCCTGGGAAGGGTCAAAAAGTGTATCCACCCGGTCCGGGGAAGGTGTGTAGCATTTAACCAACCCGACAACCTATGCCTTGACCTGCATCGAATGTCGGGCTATTCATTGAACGTAAAAGTACGGAGACAGAGTTTCCCCCAATCTGAGATGTTAGCGAGATTAGCTACACGCCACTTAACCTAAAGAAAGGTTGATAGGAGAACTTCACTTAGGAGTTGTTTGGCGGTTGCTGAATGGTTTGGTGCAGAATGATTAAGAGGCTATCATGATATAGTGCAAAATGAAATATAATTGTTCGGTAATTGTTTACAATGGAATTAGGGTGCTGAATAGTTAAGGGAGACCCAGGATACAAAATCATTCAGATGGTTTTAGAACCATTAAGAGACAGACTTTTCTTTTGCCAAACAAGATTCACATCTTAACGATTTAGAGACTACCTCTTAATTGAACTATTAAGAGGTAAACAAACAGCACCTTACTTCAAGAATAAATCATTTTCTTAATAGATCTCGTCTTGTTCTCACTCTTCTTTTTTTTTTATTAAAAAATAATCCAGATATCTCAGATAAACTACACTAGAGGGAACTGCCAAGTACAAATGATGCCTAGCTCTGAAGGCAGTCATKTAGGATTAAAGGACTGCTACCATAACTGCTAAGAAAGGGAAGAAGGAAAGCAGATCAAGACAAGTCGATAGACAAAGCAAACAACCCTAACCTCTATGGCGATTACTACATTCCAATTCCATCCGGTATGGAGCCACCTTCTTCACCTGGCATACCCGCTTCCTTGCGTGCAAGGGAGCTTTGGAGCATGCAAAATCAAGAGGAGTCCCTTTGCCCTAGCGAACGACAAGAGAAGATATCAAGATGACTACCAAAAATACAGCTGTGTTTCTTCTTATTACTTACAAATATCAAAAGCTTGATTTCCATGGCCAAAGACCTCTTGTCAATAGATGTGCGAATTAAAAGATGGGCATTGATTGTGGAATAACGTTTATATATAGGGTCAGGTTCAGGGGAAAACCACAAAATTGAAAAACTGAGGAACACTCTAAGCAATTTGTCTGATATGACATGTGCATAACATGACGTGCATAAAAACCAAGAAAGATCTTCAATTAGCTGTATGCACATGTGCACACCGTCCAGATAAATGGTTACCAGGGTGTTCCTCATTTTTTCATTTTTCTGGGGTTTTCCCTGAACCTCCGTCTATATATATAGGCGAAGGATCGTGTGAGAAAAAGAGTTAAAGTGAGAAGCGTAAGAAGAGATCTGAACCCTTGATCGCTTTTAATCTCATGCCGACCCATGAATTGCGCGTTAGAAGGGAATTGATCCGGTGCACCTCATTTATGTTGACATTCAATTAGGATCGATCGAAGGGTGGAGATCTCTTCTTACGCTTCTCACCGGAACCCAACCTTGTATATATAATTTAGGAACTTTTAAAAAATTTAGGAACCTAGGAACTTCCTATTTTGTGAGTATGCATGATGAATATTATTCATCATGAATATTTTATCACGTTATTTCATCATGAATACTCACATAAAAGGTGGTTCTTGGTTTCCTAAAATATTTAAGGTTCCTAAATAAGCCTCCCCCTTCTCTCTATATATGTATGTATATATTTTTGACAAAATGGAGGTTCAATATAGATTGAACTTCCATATAAAGGGCCAAACACTTCTATTTGGATGTTGGGAGCTATGTGTCACTTGTTTTTGTGGTTGGTAACATAGATGTTTAATAGATCGACATAAAAAAGAGGAGTTCCATATCAATATATGCGGACATATGATGTTGATTTTGATTTGGGAAATGATTCCATGTGTGCCACGACTCCTACCATGGGCAATTGTGCATGTAAGCACCAAGTATTATCATATAATGTATGATGAGAGATCTGTTACTGTGTTTACAACCTTTATATATTTGTCAAATTTTTTTAGAGCTCAATAGGATGTCAAATCTCAATACTGATTCCAATCTTGTCGGAGCTCAAGAAAGAAGTACCATCTATTGTTCATCCCTCAAGCACTGCCATTAGTTTAAGGTTTAAAAGAATGATAATTGGCCTATTTAGTTTTACTTTTTTTTAAATTTATTATTTTTTAACTGATATGAAGTAAGGTTTAGGGAGGGTAGGATGTAAGAAGACCTTGCAACCACTCTACTCTATAGAGCAGAGGTCAAGTCTGCGTACATATTACCTTCTAGGCTAGTTTGGTTTGGTTGCGGTATCCCCTACCTAATAAGCATTATGATTATAAAGGATGTACATGTTATGAGCTCCAAAATTCAGGAGTTTGCTTTTTATTAGGGCAACTTATAAGCTTTAATCCCCAGCCGTTGTAGGTGTTTAAGAGCCTGTAGACTCGTTAGTTAATGAACCACTTAATAGTTCAATGACTCATTCAGTCATGCATCTTTAAGCTTAGGACTTTCTGGTTCTTCATGTAAGTGGGTCATAGAGATTTTGCTTCACCTCTTAATGAATCATATGACAATGTAAGTTTGACCCATTAAGTGCAACTATGATTTACTTTTTGGATGAAAAGCGTCACTTTCTTCTTAAAACTACACTCATCTTTTCCGGTTTCTTATAGCTTTTTCACTGTCATATTTGGCTACAGACTAAATTGGATTCTGCAAAAAGATTGTTTCTGTGCTAATCCAATATATATTTGGCCGGGCTAAGAGTAATAAAGCATGCTTTTATGTTACTAAACTGTACCTCGTTTTACTTTTACATGCTATCGCAATAGCCATTTTTCGTTTTGGGTGATGTTTGGCAAATTAACCAATAAGCTTGTTGTTAGCCGATAAATTAGTCACGTTTGGTAAAAACTAGATGATAAACTAAATGACTATGTAAAATGGCTTAAAAGGACATGTTGAAAAACTATTGGAAAAATATTAGGGGCATAATTGGAAAAATTGGAAAAAAGCCACTGGAGCTTACTAAACGTGTTTAAAAAAGCTAGCTTATAAGCTTGTTTATGGCTTACCTAACTGGGTTTTCTCAGTAAGCTCAAAAAATCTCCTAGCTTATGGTTGCAATACATGGCCTTAGTACACTTTTCTAGTCACAACTCACTACTCGTGATCCTGCTGACTCACAACTAATCCATTTAAAATCTTGGTAGCATGAACGAACAGTTAACATTTCAATTCAAAGCGATATTCCTTTTTCTTTGCTACTATCTTATTGAAACTTTGTGATGCACAGAAGCAATTCAAGGCTGGAGGATGCAAAAGTTAAAGGAAGCCAAAAGATTAAGACGTAGGAAGACTTCAAATTCTACTATCCAGCCAGAAGAAGCAGGTCTTTCAATCTTTAATGATAAGCATATTGTAAGAAAGATTACATAAGTTGTTTTATACAAAAAGGGTATGTTTTTGTAGGAATACTTGCAAAAGCATTGGAGTCTAATTGGTCCGACCTATTAGATGAACTTGGCCTCTGGATACCGGTTAATGTTATCAACAATGAACATAATGACAAACCTGAGGGAGAAGATGATTTTGGTATTTAGACCTTTTCTTTTGCTTACTTCGCTTCTTTGCTGAAAGAGCAAAATGCAACAAAATCTGGTTTAGTTCCTATTTACTCTAACGAATAATTTTTTTTTCTCAATTGATGTAATGAAGTTTCATTTCTTTTTTTTATTTTGTGCCCATTTTGACCTATTGATCTTGTGGCATCTGAAGACGTGGATACCCTTTTACGTAAGGTTTACGACGAAGTTGACATACATGCCATCAAATGTTACCTAATTAATGGGTTACCAGTCAAAATGGGGAAAATGGGAAATTTTGGAACTTTGTTTCCTTAAATAAATTTTCTTGACACTTCTTGCATTGATTGAGAAGACAAATTCTTTGTTACACCAAATAGGAACTAAGGCAAACTTCTTTGTATTTTGAAAACCATTTAGTTATGACGAATGAAACATACCCATTTCCAGATGATAAGATCCTAGCTGGCAGGCGTCTGCCGCCTGAATGCAATGTGGAACATCATACCGACTACGGCGGCCAAGCTGTGAAATGGGGGCTTACCCATCATAAAGAAAGTGCATATGAATGTTGTCAAGCTTGTTTAGATCATGCTAGAAATGCTAAACCAGATGAAATCAAATGTAATATATGGGTTTACTGCCCGCTTGAGGAAGGATGCCATTCCCCGGATATATACCAACACAAACTTCAGGAATGCTGGCTAAAATATGTAAGTTCTTCGTTTGTTTTCGCCCTTTTTTATTTTATCTATCTAACATGTCTGTTAATTTACAATCCATGATTTCTTATCTTGTGGTCGTTATGTTTTGATACTTTGGAACTCTTAAGAGCTATCTCTAACAGTTTCTCCATAATTTTTCCGAAATGGAGAAAATTTCCAAAAAAGAATTACGTCCAACTCCAATAGTTTCTTCATTTTGGAGATTCTAATATTAATTATACTAATAAACTATTCAATACCTTTCTCTAAAATGGAGAATTTTTGGGGGATATGTTGTACCAAAAAACCAAGACAAAAACCCCATTTTGGAGAATCCATAAGTGTATCAATGATGATAAAAGTTCCACTTATGAAGGGTTTATAAGAATTTAGCTGGGGACAGCTGTTTAATCCTTTGGGTAGAGGGCAGGTCTGTATATATCTCACCTCTCCTAGACGCTGCTTTCCAATGGGAGATATTTGGTTTGGTTAATTTGATTTGTTTTGATTTCTTATCTTTTGATGTGCAGGCTGAAACGCCTAAAGTAACCTTTAAAGACATGTATTCGGAGAATTACAGAAGTCGTCATCCAAATGCACCGATGTTTGTTCCTTGGGTGTCGGGTGTTATAAGTTCTTGAGGCAATTGGACAAAAGAAGACTAAAGGCTCATGTCTGTATCTTTACACATGCAATTTTGTTAGTTGCATATTGTTGAACTTCATTTGTTGGTTTAGGGTTTTGGTGTTAGGTTGGAGCCAAAAGGAAGGCTTACACACATTGGTGGGCAATGCAAAAAGCTTTTGCTCAGTTAATGTATTTTTATAGTCAAATTGGGGATATTATTTCTTGAAATTGGTTTATGGGACATTCTTAAGGTTGTTACGTGGGTTATTATAAGAACCTCTATCGCGATCACAGATTCATGTCTTGTCACAGGTTCTAAGAATCTAGAAGCTTGAATAAGAGCACATGCTCTTGTCTTGATTCTTGTATATTTATCGTTTTTATACGAGTTTATTGTATTTTGTTCTAGCAAGCCTATAAAACATATTTCATAAAATACATAAACATGTTTTGTCGAGTTGATGCTCTATGTGATTAGAAAAATACGGAAAGGTTCTTATTAATGCCTCGTTACCACTCAATGTGTGTTCCCGGTTAATTTCAATATTTATTTACATAGTGTGATATTCACACTAGATAAATCATATTAATAACATGGGAAATTAAGAACGATTGTTTGAATTAAGAAGATTTTTTCTTTTTTGGAAATAAACCGACCGTAAGAATATGGAATTGGAACCATCAACCATATCTTCACATGCTTGAGTGAATGCATCCATGATTGGGTAGAACTGCTATGACTTGTGAATCAGCCAACCGAGAAGGCTACTTGGATCATATTATGCTATCATATTATAATAAGTTGTGAAATCTAATGTTATGTCGGTTAATTTTCAGTTTAAGGTTTCAAATGTATTAGTATTTAGTCAGAATCCACTAGAATGGTTTAGTTTTAGATTTTGGATTAGTATTTCAAAGTATGCATTCAAATATTTCAGTCTGCTATGATTGGTTTAGTTATAGATCGTTTATGTTATTATATAGTGCTAATGTTTAATATAGAGTAGTGTGTAGCACGATCCTACCAACAAAGAAAACATCTTTCAAGAAGGCTTTAGCCCAATATTTATGTTGATAAATATCTTTGTCGTCCAACTATCACCTTCGAGGTTATACTTAACCGCATATGCAAATCACTATAGCGACTTGTATGTGGTTGAAAAGGTTCTAACTCATGTTTCTTCATATGCCATGCGTATTGACTATGCTGAGTATGTCGAAACACTTTACTGATTGTTTTACCTGCAACATTATCCTAGTCAATAATTATTGTAGATGGATACTTGTCAAACATGCACTTTTTGTTTCGTAAAAAGAAACCATGAGAAAACTACATAGAAAATAATTTGTTCTCGTTCTTATTTTAATGAACGTATTCTCAAAAGATACATTTTGGTGCTCTTGTTAATCTGATGGTGTATAAAACAAAACAAATACAAGTACAACGAAAAAAGTCAAATAAACTTAACATATCTTATTTGAAAGTAAGGGATCAGACAAAAACAATAAAAAAAAAAATAAATAAACTAACAAACAGGTAAATATAAGTTTTTAAGCCATTAGTTGTACACATTAATACAAAACTTGTATTTTAATCTGTCTGCAGCCGTCCTAATAAAATAATTATAACGAATTAACTTTTTAAAACTTTTGACTACAAATCTCATAGAAATATTATAATAAGATGTATGAGAATCAAAACAAGATGTATATAGAAATGTGGATACTTGTTTTGGGGAGTACTTATTAATTATGATTTTTGAAAAATTACTAAACAAAACAAGATGTAAATAAAATATAAACATTGAGATTTGACATATAAATAAAACATAAAATAGTTTATATTACATTTTCATTTATTCTAAAATAACATTATTTGTGGTACAATTAACACATACAAGCCGCATGTACTTCGGTATTCAATCTGAATACGAGGTAGCCCATGAAGCAACATACGGATAACTATGGAAAAAATGTGCTATAACAGTAGAAAACGAGTATCATTCTGCCAAATTTAATTTCACATAATGGTTACCATATGACGTACCCAATAATTCTAAATACTAATATGAAAAATGACATGAATACTATCATCGTGATTTTATCATAAAATTATCATTTAACCGTATTTTGATGATTTTAATTGCTGACAATTTGGTTTTGTATGTGTGTATTCAGAAATGGAGAAAGATGATGAGTGATCTTATCATTTCTTTTTTCTTTCTTACTTTCTGACGTTCTTCTTTGCCCCTATTTTTCCTTTTTCTATCAATGTACAACGAGTGAGACTTAAAGAATACGAGACTCTAATGGTAAGACTCGGATGTAAAGACGTATGGAGAAGAGATTGAATGTTCATATAAAAGAAGATGTGATATGGAGAAGATATGATAAATTCAAAACAATAACATCCTCTATTAAGTGAAAGTAGAGATGAGAATCTTGGAGTTTGGAGACCAACCCACATTTGTAAAGTGTAAAACAAAATGAGAGTATTTAAATCAAGAAGTAATTATGAATTATAAATTAATTAATAAAAAAAATACCTAAAGAAGGGTTTTTGAGGGTAGAAATGGAAATGAAGCAGAGGAAGAAGAAGATGATGATGATGATCAAAAGTAGTGTTGGAGGTAGTATCTATATTATATTATAAAACATTTGAYAATAACTCTTAAAAACCATTTTTTATGCATGAAGTACTGTTTATTGATGCATATTACTTAAAATTCAAGATTACAAGTGATTTTGCGTAAGTACAACTTATTAAAGCTTTTTTTTTTTTAATTCGTGTAACTAACTGYAGATAAACATAATCAAATACCGGATAAACATTTATTTTAAATATAAAAAATCTAAAATATAATTAAGGTAATCATTGAGTTTCTAACCGAATGTTTAATTATTATCTTTTATAAAAATTATATTATTAAACCAAAAATAAATTACCTTGTTATTAGACCTAATTTAAATTATAATAAAAAATTGAATTAAAGAAGTTACAGCAAAAAAACAAAAATTATTAAATAGTTAATTTAAAGCTAATACCGATTTTTTTTATGTTATTTTCAAATTTATATTTCATTCAAAAATAAAAACATTATCGTTTTCTCAAAACCACATAAAATTGTATTATATCAATAGAGACAAATAAGAAAAACTAAACATTAAAATGAAGATTTATCTCGCTGCATTGTGCGAGTTCCCTTCTAGTACATAATAATATATATAAAAAAACCGTAAAATATATATAATATAATATTTAAATAAATATAAGAATCTAATTTTATATATATATATATATATATATATATATATGTATATGAAAANTATATATATATATATATATATATGTATATGAAAACATTTATTTGAGAAATGATAAATATTTGATAAGTAAAGAAGTGATCATATTCTTTCATCTGGTCAACATTGCAGCTTTGACCRTGAAACACCGGATAACTCCTCGCATGGTAAGTAAGATTTCAGGTTTAATTTATCTTCTATCATTAAAATGATTATGGGTCCGTTTCTTGAAATCAAATTATTTTGAGTACCATGTTTTAGGCAAGAAAAGGGCTCAAATGGGTGAAAAGTGAGAAAAATCCTTGGTATATGTTTGGCTATTGTGCCTGGCGATGGTGCATGTAGCACAAGAGCATGTTAGGATTTCCCCAAGGGGAGGAGTGTTAGGATCCAAGCGCTTACCACTACGCCAAAAGCAATTGCTGGTGGAGAAGGCGCAACTTATTTTCTTATAGCGTAGCAGCCAGCGCCACGTTTCCCAACAATCCCCCCCCAACATTTGCCAACACTAACAAGATCTTTGTTATAAGTCAATGGCTGCACAGCATGCCTTTCGCATCATTATGCACTCCATGGGATTCGAACCCGTGACCTGCTCTGATACAACATGTTAAGATCCAAGCGCTTACCACTACGCCAAAAGCAATTGCTGGTGGAGAAGGCGCAACTTATTTCCTTATAGCATAGCAGTCAGCGCCACGTTTCGATTTAGAAAGATGCTGGTCAATGACCCAACAAGGGGGCTCGGTAAAATCCAAGTATAGTGCCCGCTATAATGCCATGGGCAAGATAGCATGGTAGGATCGCCAGACTTCCCCAACACCAATAAGACCCGATTTTCAGTCTCATTCTTCATTTCACCCTAACTTCTTCACTTCAACTCCGTTTTGGATGATTCCTTTTGCTGTAGATTTATATTTTGAAACTCTTCAAGATGGAAACCAAGTGGATTGAATTTTCCTTGAAGTTTTGGGGTTCCTATAAGTCAAAAGGTAACATAACCAACTATCTCTTAACCTAGGGTTTGGTTCTTTTCACTCCAACCCTCATTTCTTATCTTAGGTTTGTTTGTGTATGTTTTGGAAGTAAAGTAAGTTTTCTTGAGAAGCTATAAATCATAGATCTGAAGTCTAGCTTGAGGATCTCAAGTCTTCACTAAAGGAAGCTCAATATTTGGAGTAAAACCTAGATTTAGCATAAATCTAGCAAGGTGAGTTCAAATTGCTTTGTGAAAACTATGTACATGCCAAAATGAGTATTTTGAAGTATTAAAGTGTTTTACTTGGTGTTTATCAAATGTGTTGAGTATTTGACAAAGTTTGCATAATCATGTAAAATGTTTACGTTTGGGTTTTTAGACATTTTGATCAAATAAATCATAAGTGTGGGTTCTTTTGATGATTATCCTTTAAAATGAAGATTATTTAGTGATGAATGCATTTTAGCGTATTTGGTTATAAAATGCATATTGTTGTATTACGGGATCTTTGGAAATATAAATGGTCTGGTTTTACTTGGAAAAATGATTTGTCCCAATTAATGATGTATTTTTTAGTTGATCATGTCTTTAGAACATTTGTTTGCATAAACTTCGGTTAAATACGTTTTACTGCTTTTGATGATTTTTATGAAATAATCAATTGGGTTATTGAGCTTTTGCCTCGGTTTTGACTTTAATGAGCCTTGGGGACACTTGTCCGGTTTT
>NC_037533.1:9593594-9594122 GCF_001531365.2 Cynara cardunculus var. scolymus
ACTTGAAATAGGCACTGGATCTTAATAGGCGATAAGGTGTGGAATCTTGAAGTCGGGAATCGGCCGATTATCATATAGTGTAATTTCTCAGCGAACTATTTGTAACTTGAAATATGCACTAGGTCTTAATAGGGGATAAGGTGTGGACTCWTAAAGTTGGGCATCAACCAATGATCATATAGTGTAATTTCTAAGTGAATTARCTTAACTCGGATAATGAAAATCTCAAGGTAAAGACTCGAGGATTGGAACTTGGTGGCTCCACAAGCAAAAGCCTTGAAGAGTTGAGCTTGCTAATTTGGTTATCCAAATGTGATGCTTATATAACATTGGTTTGTGGCTTATGTGTTATGTTACAAAAACCRGTAAATCAAGTCTCCCCCGCCATCTTCGAATGTTTTATGCCCTTTCAAGGGTAAGCGTGAGTTACTTTTATAAATAACTTGATTTAAAGCTATGTTTTCCATTCCAATGTTTTATAGCTTCATTATTGGCCGTTTGAGTATTGGGTTCTAGTTGCGTATAATT
>NC_037533.1:9596542-9597837 GCF_001531365.2 Cynara cardunculus var. scolymus
TATAAATAACTTGATTTAAAGCTATGTTTTCCATTCCAATGTTTTATAGCTTCATTATTGGCCGTTTGAGTATTGGGTTCTAGTTGCGTATAATTGGGTATTTTAATTAATAAGTTTTCATCAAGAAAATGATGGGTCTTAGAAAGATGTTGCTTTTTACRATAAAGATATTTCAATTGCGAAATTTTGATTTAAACCAACAGTCTTTCGGTTTTACCTTTTTATAATTATGATGAAAATTGTTTGAACTCACTAGGCGTTAAGCCTAACTCTTTTTCTTTGTCGGCATGTGCATATAGGTTCTCGCCGAAAAAATGGTACTAGTGACACTATGAAGAATTAAGTGCTAGTTAGAGGCATGAGAAGTAAGTTGCAAATTGGARACGTCTTCCACATTCGGAGATAGAGACTTTATTGTGTTTTAGTAGCACCTGATCTTAACTTAGCCTTTATGCAAGACTTGGTTTACCAATTGTTGATGTTGAATTTTAGTTTTATAATTCAAAGTAATTCAAGTATGTGATTGTAGAAAGGGTTTTACCCCTTTATTTGATGCATTATTAGAAATTTTAAATTTGTCGCTCCTTCCAAAATTGAGGGTATTACAGGTAGTTTCGTAACTTTTATAAATAGGTGGCAAACGGGTTCATATGTGAACCCATGTGATACATATATGAATATGTTCATATGTGAATTGGTTAATTAGTTCATATGCTAATCACAAGGTTTCATATGTGAATCCGTTAATTAGTTCATATGTGAATCATACGGGTTCATATGTTAATCAGTTAAAATAGTTTATATGTGAATTACATGAGTTCATATGTGAATTACTTGAGTTCATATGTGAATTACACGAGTTCACAAATGAACATATAGTTCATATATGAATCATATAGGTTCATACATGAATCCGTTTGCCATCTATTTGTAAAAGTTACGAATCTTGATRGGGATAAGGAAGGGATATAACTCGGTAGAGTGTCATCTAAACCCATCACTTCATTACTTCGAGCCCAATTATCCCTAAACTCATCACTTCATTACTTCTCAAATATTTACCACTTCACACACACATACACACACACACACACATATATATATATATATGTGTGTGTGTGTGTGTGTGTGTGTGTGTGTATAATATCCATACGGCACGTAAAGTAATTATTGTTGAAATTTAAGAGGTGCCACTTACTATGCATCATGTACAAATTTTGAAGCTAAACACCTCCCTTGAGAATTAATATTAAACTATTTTTAATTTTTATGTTACAGTCTATACCCTTATAATT
>NC_037533.1:9599052-9602992 GCF_001531365.2 Cynara cardunculus var. scolymus
AATTTAATAATATTATTAAATATGATAAATATGTACTAATGTTTTTTAATATCTTAATTTTTTATTTTTTATTTTTCATTTTACATCCTTATCTATCTATACTATATTATTTATTATTGTTGTTGAATTTTAACTATCATCTATACATTATTTACAAGTTTCTAAAGCTTCCACCCCATCATCCCCTTCCTTTCTGACTTACCCCACAATTTTCTTCACACTACCTTGAATTATTGTCCACGTTCCGCTGTCCATAAAGCAATCGACTAAAAGGAAAACTATATAACCCTCAATTTTAGGATGACATCAGTCATCCAGATACAAATTTTGAAAGCAAAAGAAGGAAAAAGGACATCCATCCCCTTCCAACATTTCTCTTCTGTCATGGAAATCACTCAATCCACCATCGTCACTAAACCATAATCATGCTCCAAAACAGCAGTCTTGAAAGCCCATCCTCACGCCCGGATCCACCAGACACATCCTCACGACATGCCTTCAAATCCACCGTCTCACACAACCCATCCATTTCAATATTTCGATTTTCCTCCATCTCGCCGCTTTTTCTTTTACTTTCGCTGCTGTCATTTTATGCTTACCACCAATACTTCCTCCACATCTGATTCCCCTCGCTGGTACGACTTCTACGCCTTCCGATAAATTACTCTCTTTTGCTTTCAACAGATTAATCGAAGAAATTCATCAGAAAATATAACAAAATTACACCTCTATAGCTTCGTTGTTGCCGCTCATGCAATCATCGTTTTGTATTCATTCTTAGAAATAGGAACTTATATTTGGGAAATTTCTAGAGGTTCCACCATTTTTCCAGAGTTTTCTCAACTCTGGTTCGATTTCGGCCATGATYAGGTTCTCATTTTTCGGTTCCAGCATCTTATTCTCCAGAATTTTCCCGTATAAAATCATTGTTTACATCTATAAAACGCCAAATAGCTGAATCCAACAGCGTTTTCTACAGGTGTTTGCCAACKTGTTGCTATTGGTGGGATCTACGGGGTCGTAGCTTGTTAGACAACTGAGAGGGATTCCCACGTGTACGACCAATAACTCATTAAAAACTTGCAGGTCCACACAATAGGAAACGAATTTGTTCTAAAAAATGCAGATGAAGTTGGAAAAGTAAGTCAAAAATTTATTTCTTAAATTTCCCAAAATCTTAATAGGGTTACCTCTGCTTGCCTTAATTCTCTTCTCGGTTTTTCGTTTTCTTTTATCTAGATTTATGCCTCTGGATAACTTAATTTCAGTTTTCAACATCAAAATTTTGGTTTCAACATGAAAAGTTCAATCTTTTCTGTATTAGTTTATGTCGATGGCTTACACTATAATATAATAATTTATCTCTTTTAACAATTGAAAGTGACTATCATCTCCATTTTGGTTTTTAGTTTATCCTATCTCAAATATTACTATTTGATGTTCCTATATCATCTTTCTTKTTATCATTCTTAGGATAAAGACTCATTTTCTTATTTGTATTTTGATCATGTATAAATTCAAACCACGAATTAAAAAATACCAAAAAAACACTTYTAATATTATTATAATCTTAGTAATAGTAAAATAATATATTTTTTATTATGATATTCTTTTTATAATGAATAAATAATAATCATTTGTATTATTTTTGCATACYTAAATTACCAATATCAAGTGTAGTTATCAAGATAATTTTGATACACATATTTTTCTTTTTGATCATTTTGCAAGTTTTTCCTTTAAAATCTTTTTATCGATTACATCCAAGTAAGAAATATCTTTATTAAATAGTTGTATTAATCTTTTGTTTCTGGTTACAACAAAATTTTGCATTTAACTACAACATATTTCAGAAACAATGTTATTTCTGACAGACTCTTGTTAATTTTGATGACATGGTGAGAAGCCAGTAAACTTTGCATACATCAAAACTAACACCAGTGAAGTCCCAAACATGAAAACTCTTGGAGGTTAATTTTTTTTTTTTTTGATTATTTGCATATTGTCTAGAATAAGCGGGAGAGGGGTTCTTGGGAAAAAAACATAGAGAAATAATTTCAATAGGTTCAACATCATGCATGTTGGTCAATCTGATATTATAAAGTGGCACTATCTACACTTAAAATTCACTCATCAACTATTTTATGTTTTCAAGATGGTGTATGTTAAAGAGGCTAATCCAACATTTTATAGATGCAATAAATTGCTTAAACTCACAGAGTAATTTCAATATTCAATATATCATGTCCTTTTACATAGTTTTATTCCGATAAGTTCGTATTATAATTCAAAGCTCAGCCCTTTGTCTCTGTGTTTTCACATTGACAATTATTTGCAGATGAAGAGATGTCAAAKGGGCTTTTTACTCCCCCAAAAATTCCTCCTAGATCTCTATCATCTCTATATAAACATTGGCTTAGCAAGAAGACGCAAGAAAAGCACTTCGAATTGTTGATTAATCGCCAGAGATAGCTTAGAACCAATAGTTCATTATCTAATGGATCTTTCCATTCTAATACTCTATCCAAGAATTATCAGTATTTATCAAATATGTTCCTATCTAACGAAACACTATTGGATCAAATGACAAAGGCATTGTTGAGAAAAAGATGGCTTTTCCCGGATGAAATGCAATTGGATTCATGGAACAGGAGAATGATTTCTCATTCCTTAGCCGGAAAGATATGTGGCCATGAAAGGCGAAGGAAGGCTGGAATGCCAACATGCGTCTATTATTGAATTCACCCGACCCGACAGTACCCTTTTGGGGAACGTCCAGTGCCAAAGTCACTGAATGGGTAAGTCGCCAATCCCTAAAATGGACTATATAATGCTATGTAATATACTTTATCTGCTGGGTTACGGGCGGTCATTTTACTAGAGGTTTATAATCTACCCTTGTGTGATTCCTGTTGAAGCATATACTCGGGGGGTGGGTGCAGGGCGGACGATTTTAAACTATGATAGTTTTAATGTTTACAAATAYCATTGATTTTTCAAAGATGAGATGAAGACTGAAGTTGTCATAACAAATCCTTAAATTCTTTTGAGATTAAAAGATGAACTATTTCTTAAAAAAAAACCACTATTTGATGGATGATTTTTATAGGTTTCAACCTTTAGATTTCTCATTTAGTTATCAAAATATCATTTTACTTGCAAACAACGCCATAATTTAAAAGGTAGAACATTTTATAAATAATTAGTTAATTTTTCATTTACAAGAAAGTTTTATATTTAGTTGCATTGCAACGGATACAAAACTAGTATACATACATATATATATATATATACACACACACATATACAGAGGAGGTTTACTTTGCAAACCACGTTATTTGTACAAACCGTACAAATCTTATTCAATCAATCATAATTTTTTATTTTGTTCATTATTTTGTAATTATGAGAGGTTGATTAATCATTTTTATTGTGTAGAGTGTTAATCATGGATATTATCATCTTCATTATATTAATTTTAGATAACATGAAACAGTTTCATTAAAATTTCATAAGTATTATATGAAACAACTTCATCAAAAAAAGTATTTTATGAAACAATTTCATGAAAATATTTTCATAAGATTAAACAATGAAATCGACGAATGAGGGTGGTTTGCACGGTTTTTACAAATATGAGTGATTTGCATTTGATCGCTCCTCTACATACACACACACACATATATAGTTTGGTTCAAATATTAACCAAGATTATTGTGTTAACTTTGTTAACCAAGCTCAATCAATAAAAATCCTTCTTTTATCTAGGTTCATATCCATCTCATAATTTAATGACAAGGGTAAATATGTAATTTTAGTTTGTATGTAACTCCCATATCATTAATTGGGAGTTACAAAACCAAAAAATCTCATAATTGTTGTTGATTTACTATTGATCTTGTTTTTCTATAATATTGATTTATCTATCTATAATGTTCTT
>NC_037533.1:9604612-9605445 GCF_001531365.2 Cynara cardunculus var. scolymus
TTTTTGTTAATGTAAGAACCATATGAACACATCTATATATATCTGAATCATTGTGTCAAATACGAACAAAAATTGGCATATATATGAACTTGGACTGCATAGCATTTATRAACATAATAAGAATAACTGCTACACGAAAGGAAATAAATAAATAAACAGGTATGAACACAACATGAACAGCTTGTGAACAATAGTTCCTTCATTATGAACACATTTAAGAGCGAGCCAATGTTGAGATATGCAGCTAGTGTACATCTGAACACAATATGAACACTTGTGAACAATAGTTCCTTTATTATGAATACATTCATGAGCGAGCCAATAATGAGATATGCAGTTAGTGTACATCTGAACACAATATGAACAGCTTGTGAACAATAGTTTCTTCATTATGAACACATTCAGGAGGGAGCCAATGTTAAGATATGCAGCTAGTGTACATCTAAACGCAATATGAACAGCTTGTGAACAATAGTTCCTTCGTTATGAACAATAAGTTTATSCATAATAACATGAACGATACCGAAAACTATACTACCGGGTCTCCTCTACMAATCACAAATTCAAAAATATTGTAGATAAAAAAAATCAATATTATAAGAAAAAACAAGACCAATAAGAAATTAACAAAAATCATGGATTTTTTGATTTTGTAATTCTCAATTAATGATATGGAAGTTACATAAAAAAGAAAATTACATATTTATTCTTGTCATTAAATTATAAGATGAATATGAACCTATATATAAGATGAATTGTTATTGGTTGAAAATGGTTAACAAAGTTGACACAATAAACTTGGTTAACATTTAAACCAATCTCTCTCTCTCTCT
>NC_037533.1:9608332-9652352 GCF_001531365.2 Cynara cardunculus var. scolymus
GGATGAACGGGTTTAAGAGTTTTAAGAGTTTTAGCCAAATGTTTTATATTATATGTAATGGTTTTAAAATTATAAATTAATATAATTTTTTTAAATTTTTTTAACAAATTCAAATTTTATTATAAATATAATAATTAATTTAAATTTTTTTTAGTAAACATATTATATTATTTTAATTTTTCTTTACTATTTATTTATATTAATATATACACTATAATTGATTAATTTTCTTAAAACGTCAATCTTGATCATTTTATCTGTTTATCAACTTTTTTCTTACCAAACATAAATTATTTATTAACTAAATTATGAGTCAACAGTTAGTTTGATAAAGAGACCCTAACATATTATATCATAACTAAATAATAGTTTGTTAGAATGAAATTATGGATCTTTTAAGAAAAAGTAAATAGTCTTGTTAAGTTTTTTATATGGCGTAAAATGCATAAAATAACAATTTATTTTTACAAATTTTCTTATTGTAGCATTTTATTTTCAGTTTTTCTTATTACAGCAATGTACTTTCAAAATATTTTTTTATTAGGGCATTGTACTTTCAAAAATTTATCCGTTATAACATTGGATAACATTTTAAATTAAATTTACCCATTATACGAGGTTTCTTTGCCACCTCGTTGTCCACGTAGGCTGTCCGCATGTACAATAGTGCTGACATGACATTTTTTATTACAGCATTGTACTTTCAAAATTACTTTATTATAACATCATTAATTTCTATTACAACATTATACTTTTAATTTTAATATTTTTATCATTTAAACATTCTAAATTTAATCAAATATATTTACTAAAAATTATAATAGCAAAAATTAAACATGTTTAGAAAAGATCAATATTTCACGAATAAAAATATTAAAAAAAAACATTCATTCATCGAGTTCATCGTAAATTTCATGACTTACTTTGTAATGCCAAAAATTAAACAAGTGGACATCTTTAAAAAAAAACTCATCATATTCATATCCGTCTAACAGTGTTATTTAATCAAATGAAACCGCCTTGTCACAACTACTACTTTCTCCATCTTTCTCAACGGTATTTTTCCGTAGGTTGTTCAAAGTTATTCTTTCACTTGGCCTCCTWTTTTTGGGGATGAGCTTTGGTCGTGATTCCACTTGAGATGGTTCATGTTCAAATTAGTGAATGAATTAGTATGCAATTGATATATAAAATTAGTATGAAACTCGAATATTTTAYATTACCTTTTTWACATCTCTTTGTGAACCCGTTYCGCCTCGTGTACCCCCTTCACTGCTTTRTCTATGAAAATTAGTCCTAGGCTTGTCTGGTGKTCTGRCATCTTTCAATGGTGCATCTCTTTTCTCATTCTTGCATGATCTACTGTTATGACCTRCTTCATTACACTTTCTACATGTCATTCTTCTTCCTTGTCTTCCAATCTGTCATGTTGAAGTCAATAATCTTTTCACTGCATCCCTTYTTCYTTTAAGTTTTGGCCTTCCAGGCAATCTTCTTGGCAACGGCGGCAAGGGGCTGATGTGGTTGGTTTTCGGCCACATTTTGATTTCGTTTAAAGGTCTTAAATAATGATTGTATGATTGAATAAACATGTTTTTTCTGAAACAATTTGGAACATAACTTTCTGGAATCTTGTTTACATGCAAGATCGCAGCCATAGCATAGGCACAAGGCAAACCCGATAGTTGCCACATTCTACAAGTACATGGTCTTTCGTCTACATCAACTATGAAAGCATCTAACCCACTTTTAA
Organism: Cynara cardunculus var. scolymus; assembly: GCF_001531365.2. NCBI lineage: Eukaryota > Viridiplantae > Streptophyta > Magnoliopsida > Asterales > Asteraceae > Cynara > Cynara cardunculus. Next base: position 9,610,086 of record NC_037533.1, read on the forward strand.
CCTCAAAAAAATCACCCCCGCATGGAAGTACATGCCAAAATCTACATGGAAATGAGAAGTTAGTGAGTTTATGAAGAATGAGTACTAAAGTATATAAGTGACAAAATAATACCTTTGTTGTTCTTTTAAGTGCTCAAACTTTTTCCTAATAGCAGGGCATATATCATCCACCCATTTCCCAGATCTCTCTCTCATTTTATACATTATTTCAATMATTATCACTCTAATAGCTTCAAGCARTGTAAGGATTGGCTTTCTTTTAGCATTTACCAATAGTGAGTTAAAACACCTACTAATGCCATTTTCAACAGCATCACAGGCTCTATGCGTCTCAAAAAATGCACGAGGCCAAGTATGAGGTGCTTTCTCCATAAGGTACAAATATGCATCAAGGTTGGCCACTTTGATTTCACATGGGAAAAAATCAAAACAGTTAACAAAAGMATAAAARGACAGTTCTAACMGCCTAAATACATTTTAACAACTTAAAACAATAACAAACATCTTATAATAGCTTAAAAACAACTTAAAACAGTTTCGGAAGTGTAAATACCTTTGATTTCAGACATCACTTCTTCAAATTGTTGTTCATATGACGCTTTAGAGGCTGCCCAAAAAAGGTTTTTGAATTGTACACCACTAAACTTCTTCCTAAAATTTGCATAAATGTGTCTAGCACATTGTCTGTGTTCAGCTACTGGGRGCACATTCTTGACAGCCTCAATCAACCTCTATTTCAAGAAACAAAAAGTTATTTTTTTGATTAAAAACAATTATAAGAGGCAAAAAAAACACACTTAAAAAGACGTAGAAACAGCAAAACAAAATGTACCTTATGTTAATTTGAAATCAAAGTTGTACCAACACTATCATTCAAATATATGTTTTCCTTCAACAAGTTAATAAACCACATCCAGTTTTCTTTGTTTTCAATATTCACCACCGCCCAGGCAATTGGGAATATTTGATTATTGGCATCTCGACCAACGGCTGAAAGCAACTCTCTTTTGCATATTGTCTTTAAAAAGCACCCATCAAGCCCAATTACTCTTYTACAACCACTAATCCAACCTTCTTTCAATCCTTGTAAACATATATAGAAGCCTTGAAAGTAAGTCTTCCCATTGGGGTTGACTTCAACACTCATTTTTACTGTAGATCCAGGATTGGTTCTTCTAATTTCTTCATCGTACTCCCAAATTTTATCATAGTGTTTCTTCATACCTTGCTCAAAGTCACTAATCGCATGTGTTTTCACTCTAGCACAAGCTTATTTGCATACATCCACTAAGAATCAACTGCCAGCTATCAGACTCGGGATACAAATGGGAAGTGCATTGGAGACCCTATGTGGTTTTACACTAGCACAAGCTTATTTTCATACTCTATCCTTCAGTGTTTAAACTGATTTCTTCAGACACAAAATATTGTAGTTCCTATGATGATAGCTTGGCTATCTGGGGTTATAGCTAATTATATAATCATTGGCCTAGCTGCCATTAGTTATTGGTTAACCCATATAATCATGTAGCCTAGCTAATTATATAATCATTCGGAACTTTCTCACATCGTCATAATGATAACTGCTATCTGTTATATTAGATTGGCTCAATCAAGGATTCGGTAATCACTCTTGAAGATGAAAATGGCAATAATATGTTGCATTTAGTTGGGAGAGAGCAAATAGTGAACAACTTCAGGATGTGTCCGGAGTAGTTCTACTTAATAGAAAGGCCAACCCCACCGGTTAGAGTCTGCTCTGAAAACAATTTGAGAAGAATTCATCCACTCATTTGAATACAAAAGTAAACATTTTATTCTAACAAGTTTGATTTGATCCTGGAYCATGTTGGTATTAATTTGGGYRCATATATTTCGAGTCTTTTAGAGGTGAYACTTTGAAGTAAAAGAACAAAAATATAACTTTCAAATAACATGAAACAAGTCAAAGTTTATCTTATTGAGGCATTGTGTTTCCATTTTCTCCCTAGTATTAAAGTTTTGAACAATTTCAAGCAACTAGTCAAAGTATACTTCCTGCACAAAGGATCACCATCATTTCAAGTCCATGAAAGTTACCAGAAACTGGTTATCTATTAGGTTCTTATGTTTTCAATGATTTTTCTAAAATCAATCTAAAAAACACCGTTTGTAAACTAATTGCAGGTCTAGAAATATAACACATGTAATATGTAGTTAAGCAAAGCTTAAGACTAAACAACACGTTTATAGCAAGGTAAGTCCATTAAAARAATCTCGACAGCACTTGGTCACATAGAAGCAGTTTCAATGGTGTGCCTAGAAAGAGTCGAGGCATCACTTTCATTAAAAAAAAGGTTCACGRCACAATAGAAAACCRTCCAAATAACCTATAGACCAACAAAAGCATGCATAATGGGTTCATGGGGAATAATACAGGATGAATTCAGCAATCCACTGACAAAAAAATCAATCATGAAAAACTGTGATACACACATTGGCATCATCCTTGACAGGAGCAGCTTCTGCTGATGTAGCTTGGACTGCGATACTCACTCCAACAGCTTGACTAGGGAAACTGCATAATTCARTTGTATAAGGTAAGTAACATATATAACTTATAAGTCARAAAAAGAAACCAAGTGAATGAGCCCAATATATCCAACCTGGAGGTGAAAAGAGCCAATCATCTCAAGGAAAATAATTTCTCTCCATAGATAACACAACCACAACTCTTGTTTCAATCCTATAAAGGCCTAAAGTAATACCCCCAATTAACTGTGGAATTTCCAGTCAAATTAAACAATCAACTTATCAACATAGAATTATTTAACGATAAGATCATTTAGATCACAAGTTTACCATTGAGTTACAATGTTGAATGCCTAAATTATTATCTAAACCAGGTTCTTTGCATCTACTATATAGTTCAGATTACTTTTATCTGCCACRRCCATGCTTTCATCAWTGACTTCTTGGATACAAATATTCYTCAACGGTCCCTCATATTGGCATCTCAGAACAAATAAGAAACAAAGTTCAAATCTCATGTTATTTTAGTTAATTAAGCGTTCACTCAATATCCAAATCAAGACTTTGCACATTTGAAGATTCTTGCAACCCCAACTTATCTTGTAGCATAACAGTTGTTCTTACAATTGTAGAATGCAGAGTGTAGCCCGGATACTYAATGCTTGAATTATTCTTTGTAAATGTACATATATATTGTTGTAAAACATATTGAACTTATCTGTTGGAATAGGATGTGTGATGAGAAAGTCGATGAGGAAAAGAATGAGAGTCRATTAGGGTTTAGATTCGAGCAGGAAGAAGACGGTGAGGTTCGATTAGCAAGATATGTGATTAAGGGATTAAGGGTGAACGAATAGTCATCAGGAAAGAATGAACAGTCGAACAGTGCAATTGAGAGGGATTGAGGCGTTTTTCATTTTCAAAAAATTGTTTTTAAATTAAAATTTTCTTTTAAATGACACGTAAGATATCCATGTGTAACARATTATCCTATATGGTTTCCATGTCATTTTAAGTTTGATACGTGAACAAAGAAAAACTTGTTCAAAAAGTAACAATTTCCCAATGTTAYAATGAGTAAATTTTTGACAAAATACAATGTCTTAATAAAATATATTTTGAAAGTATATTGTTGTAATAAGAAAAACWGAAAGTATAATRTTATAATAAAAAAAWTTGTAAAATAAATTATTATATAYAAATAAATTATTATTTTGTGCATTTTATTCTTTTATATAATATATTATTTTTATTAACAAAATAAAAAAGCTAGAAAAATGATTTAATTTGTAGTGTAGTTGTAATGATAAGGGGGAAGCTGGAAGGAGACAAGCATGAACACAAACATGGCGGCATCAATGGCGAACTTACAGACATTACGACCTTCATCACTACCACCACCTCCATCTCGCTTCTCAATTCATGATCGTTTCTGTACAACAAGTATCTCTAAGATACGAATAAATTCAAACCCCACTACTACTAGTAGTAGTAATAAATCAATTAGGTTTCCAGTTATCTCTTGTTGCGTCGATTCTACCACCGAGTCTTCCACCATATCATCACCACCAGATGAGACGTCAACGCCGCATAAGGACCTTCCGCCGTTGCAAAAGAAGCGGCAGATGTATAGGAGGCTGCTTCCTGGAGAAGCGGAAGGTATTACTGGAGAAATGAGATTCGTTGCTATGGACCTCCGTAATAGGAAACTTAAAGTTAAGAATGAAAATTTGGATAGGAGAGGTAAAAGTGATATGGAAGATGCTGGTTCTGGAAACAGTGATGGAGAAATTGATGGTTCTGATGACGATKATGGTGGGACAAATAATCAGAATTCCGATAAGGAGATTGAGATGTGGGATCCCGATCTGGTAGGTTTTGTGAGGTATCTCGTTGACAGTGAGTTTCTTTATAGCTCGATTGAGCGCTTGGTCGATGAGTCGCAAGATGTTTCTTGTGAGTTCCTTTTCTTCACTACATTCCATATGATAACTTCATTTTACACATTCTGTTTATATTTCTTGCTTTTCGTTGGAATTTCTTAAAATACAACATCTCTCAATTTAGGTTACTGGTTAATCTTCCCTCAATTCCACAATTAAACTCCACTTTCCGTTTTTGTAAAGGTAAATAGTACATCAATTTAGATCAGTAAAATTCAGAACATTGTGTCATTGTACAACATAGGGGACTCTTTATGGGAATAAAAGATCTCCAATTGTTTATTGGAGGGAGCAGTTAACAGCAATTTTAGTTATGTTTAATTGTAGTAAAGACAAAGTTAGGATCTCTGGTGTCAACATAAATATGTCTCCCTTCGGGTTGAAACTTGATATAATTTTGATGAACTGGAATTGGCAACATATAATTGGATTGAGATTTAGATGTACATGTTATGCTGATCTGGATAGATTGATAATGTAGAGAGCAACTGATCAAGTCTTTTGAGGTGGGGGCTGCTGAGATTTAAGGGAGATTACTACCATTGATCAAGTAAAGTTAGCTTATGCTACCACTTTAGCTACCCACATTTCGCTGATCATCCTCTCGAATCAGCTACTGATCATCGCCTTGGTAAGCTATTACCTTACCAACTAGCTATTCAGACGCGAGCCCCTCCTCGGGTGGCCAACCATCAAGTCAAGTCTATGTTTTAGCTAATTAGTAACTTAATTTTCTAGAAATAGTTTTTTTTTCTCTACATCAGTTGTTCAAAGACTCTTTCTCTTTAACCACATGACACATCTTATCACCTCAACGCCTATGAATTTGGTTTCAGATCAGTGAGATCCACCATGATTAATACCATATCCTCCACTTCCCAAAAAGACACCCCCCCCCCCCAAAAAAAAAAAAAAACCCAACAACACCCTCTAATTGCATCCTAATTAGAAGCTAYTAACACTTTCATAGCAGAAATGTCAGTCCAAAAGGCAAACTAGCAAACTCCAACATGATGAATCTAGTTATGGAAATTGAGACAAAGTTAATGCTGTAACGTTAGATAACCATGAACTCGATAGACCTTGGTAGGCCCAAAATCCTTCATGATTCCCGCAAATAAAACTGGAGTTTCTTAAAACCAACCCAAGTGTTTACAAAGCCATGATCTTAGAACTTGTATCTAAAACCAAGTTGTGGAGCCAAAGGGTGTGGTTGGTTGACTTTAACTTGATCCAGTTATAATTCTACAACATGTGCTCCCTAAACACTTGACAACCAAGTCTCAATCATGCCTTCTCCAGCAAGTTCCTATCCTTCATATTCAACCACTTGACTTTAGAATCAGTTGGATCTGGTTAATCCTTGACAGCTTGAGAGACAAAATCACAGGGTAGAAGAACTATATTTTGGATGCAATGAGAAATTTACATATGGCCAGGCTCTGTTGACCTACATGGCTACATCATTCTCCTTCATGTGCTCGAAAAGGCGGACGAGGCTACTGGGGAGCCACTAAATGATTCTGATGAATGCTAAGCAGCTCTGACGGTTGTGTCAAAGATCTCCTTGTATGCTATGTAGGGCAAAACTTTAGGCACAATGGAGAATTGTTCTGTCTTATGGTTAGTTTGGCTGATAGATGGTTCACCCACAATTCTTTTGCTGGTGTTGCGGTTGAAGGAAAATAAGTTATCACTTAATCAAGTAGTTCCTTTGGGTATGCAAATTGTGAATGGATTGGGGATATCGTATGACACACACAATTGTGTTTGCTAGGAACTCTCATACAAGTATCCTACTTCACCATCGTGCAGATTTATTATCCGATCTCAACTAGAGGAGCTGACTAAATAGTCTCGCTTAACACCGTTCAAATTAATTGGAACACGTTGTTYATGATATTACGTCTCAGGGTAATGCTACAAACTCCAAGGCATTCACGACTAGTTAATGCCACACTCATTTTGTTAGCAGGCTTCCAGAAACGAATCATCCCATGATGATTCCCAAGGAAACAGACTAGAGTTACTGACCTCTACCCAGACACAYTGCTATATGAATCAATAACCATGACAAGCTCTATAAGTTTGTGTTTATAAAATTAAAAATAAGAATAAGAAGATGAACACCAAATAAAGAATTATCTTTATATAATTTAATTATTTAAATCAATAAATAGGTTAAACCCTTTTGTAATCAGACCCACCAACAATCTCAATAGATGCCAATTCACACAGATTGAATCTATCCTTCTCGATAGATTCAACGAAAGAAAAGGGGTAGAAGCAGAGTGTTCACTTAGTGAACGAGAAATTTAAATACAATACGAAATTAGTAAAACCAACCTGGTAAAAATCGCTGTAGATTCGGATGAAGAACTGCACGGAAAACCTGTCCTTAAAGGTTTTATACGACCACTCTTTAAATGCTGTGAGTCTGCTAGTCGCAAAGCCCCARGATTGAATGCAGTAGAAAATTCRTTTGTGAACAGCAATCACAACGAATGTAGAGAAGGTTTATGTAGCAAACCGTAGAGAGMAATAAGAGTGGGGAGCAGAATTTCGTCAGAGGAAAAGTAGTTTCGTGTGTGTCTAATGATACGGCTTCACCCAGTATTTATACYGGGTGAAACCCTAGCTCAAACCCACTAGCCACTAGAAAAGCCCACGTAGAGAAGAAAGTGGGAGAGAATTTCTCACCCAAAAACTTATCTCTAAACCAAGTCAAATTAATTCAAATTTAAAATAAAAATAAAATTAAAATTCGGATTAATTAATTATTAAAAAATTAATAATTATCTCAAAATTATTAAAATTAATAATTATCTAAAAACCCCAATTTATTTTAGATTAAAAAAATAAAATCGGATTAATGTAATCCTTCTGACGAAATCTCTAATAAAACGAGTGTGTTGGACCTTCCACTCAAGACCCCCACCATGAGTCCACTAACAAGTTCAAAGCCCACTACTAGAGAAAGCCTTATAAGCTTCTCTAGAAATAAATTCTCTACCAATGTGGGATGGAAGGTTAACTTCCAACCAACAAATTTCCAACAATCCCCCACCAGGTTGGAAAGTTTCCTGACATTTATGGTAGACAACGTTACAGTGGTGTCACTAAGATTAAACCATGTTTAATGTAAGTATGCAAGAAGTGATCAATCCAATGGTATCCTTAGGATTTAAACCTTGAATCTTGCKACCACTTCGGCTTACCTACACACGTCATCTATCCACCTTGCTCTCTCACTGAGCGCTAATATGGCCATGCGCTAAACCCTGTTTCATGACTTACTCAAAGAGAAACCACTACTCTTCTTTTGAGGCGGCMCCACCTCTAAGTCATATAGGCAAAGTTCTATGGCATCTTCGTTGTTAAGATGCCTCTAAACTTTGTTAAGAGATTAACTCATCCTTGTTCTCGACAACGCCGTACTATCTTTCACCTTACATGGATCTATCGTTTGATAGTTCCTTCTATCAATCAATTGACTTGTTGTTACCCTTTAAACTTGGTAAATAGGAGTACTATATCCAAGTTGGGTTTCCATCAATGACTGATTCTATGTGGTTTCAGACCCATGTCTCTGGTGGTTGATCCTACCAAGTCTCTCGTCAGAGGCTTGGTTAGTGGATCTGCCAAGTTTCCACAAGACTTGACAAACACTATACTTATGGTACCATCATCAATTAGTTGTTTCACGTAGTTGTGTCGGAGACTTATGTGTCGCGACTTCCCATTATATACAGCATTGTATACTTTGGACAGTGTGGCCTCACTGTCACAATACATAGGAATAGAGGGAGTCGGTCGAAGCCATAAATGGATGTCTGTCAATAAATCTCTAATCCATTCGGCCTCTTTGCCCGCTGCCGCTAGGGCAATAAATTCGGCTTCCATAGTCGAATGAGCGATACACGTTTGTTTCTTGCTCGCCCAAGAAATCGCCGCTCCAGCAAGAGTATAAATCCAWCCACTTGTGGATTTAGAATCACTTGAGTGATCTATCCAACTGGCGTCAGAATATCCCTCCAAGATTCCTGGATGCGTAGAGTATGTCAACTCTAGTTCTTGGGTTCTTTTCAAGTAGCCCAATACTCTACCAATTGYTTTCCAGTGATCTGAACCCGGATTGCTCGTATATTGACTCAGTCTACTGACAGCAAAAGCAATATCCGGTCTAGTGCAATGCATTGCATACATCATGCATCCTATTGCACTAGCATATTCTAGTTGAGCCACTGCTCTACCAGTATTTTTATTGAGTTTCACACTTGAATYAAACGGAGTATTAAACTCTTTTATATTCAAATGTTGAAACTTTGTCAGTATCTTCTCTATGTAATGAGACTGACATAGAGAGATTTGAGATGCAGATCTTTTGATCTTTATCCCAAGGATGGTATCTACTTCTCCAAGATCTTTCATCTTAAAGTTCGARRATAAGTAYCMTTTTGTCTCAAGAATACCATCTAGATTGGTTCCGATGATCAACATATCATCGACATAAAGACAGATTACCACAGTGTACCCTCTCGTGCATTTTGAGTATATGCACCGGTCGGCCCCCTTATGTCGGAACCCGAAAGATGTGATAGTCGTATCAAACCTTTCGTGCCACTGTTTAGGAGTTTGTTTTAACCCGTATAGAGATTTAACAAGTTTACACACTTTATTCTCTTGTCCGGGTATTACAAATCCTTCAGGTTGCTCCATGTAAACCTCCTYGTTTAAATAGCCATTCAAGAAAGCTGTTTTCACGTCCATTTGGTGAATATACAGTCCTTTTATGGCGGAAATTGCTATGAGAGTTCGAATGGAACTAATTCTAGCAACTGGAGCATAGGTGTCGAAATAATCGACACCCACTTTCTGTCTATATCCTTTAGCCACCAACCTAGCTTTGAAGGATGATATTGTACCATCAGGGTGCATCTTTCTTTTGAATATCCACTTGGAACCAATGGGTTTCACCCCTGTTGGCAAATTTGCCAGCACCCAAGTTCCATTACCCAAAATGGAGTCCATCTCATCATTTATGGCTTCTTTCCACATTGGAGCATCCCTTGAAGTCATGGCCTCTTTAAATGTTTTGGGATCCTCTTCAGTATTGATAGAGAAATTGAACTCTCTTGTCACTTTATTTTGAGTCCCTTCTACCAAGAACGAGAAAAAGTCATTTCCCATATTTTTCTCTTTTCTCACTCTTGTGCTTCTTCGTGGTTCGTCCGCCTCTATAGAGGTTTTGAAACTAGCACGAGATGAGCCAGAGGGATTAGAGGCCAATATTGGTTCTGATTTTTCAGCATCTTCTGAAAATCTATCTTCAAAGAACTCCACATCTCTGGATTCTACTATAACTCCTGACTCTTTGTCCAATAATCTATAATCYTTGCTATTTAGTGCATATCCAACGAATATGCTCTTAATAGCACGGGCTYCCAATTTAGATCTTTTCGGATCAGGAGTTCTATAATATGCAACACATCCCCAAACCTTTAGATAGTTCAGATTTGGTTTTCTACCTTTCCAGAGCTCATATGGAYTGGTTGGAATCACACGACTAGTGATCCGGTTGTGAATATGACAAGCGTCTCCCCAGAGATTGTTAGTCAACCCTGATTGGTTCAACATACAATTGACCATTTCAACAAGGGTTCGGTTCTTTTGTTCCGCCAAGCCATTTTGTTGAGGAGTAAATGGTGAGGTCCGTTCATGTTTGATGCCATTCTCTTCACAGAATGTATCAAATTCTCTATTAAAGTATTCACCACCTCTGTCTGATCGAAGTATTTTAATYCGTTTTTCAAGTTGATTTTCGACTTCAGCTTTATAAAGTTTAAAAGCGTCAAAAGCTTCGTCTTTTGAATGTAACAGATAAACTTGTAAAAACCGACTGAAGTCATCACAAAAAGTTATGAAATACCTTTTACCTCCTCGGGTAAGTAATCCATTTAATTCACAAATATCAGAATGAATTAATTCTAAAATTGATGTATCCCTTTTAACAGAAGGAAAAGGTTTCTTTGTAAACTTTGATTTTACACAAGTTTCACATTTTCCAAAGTCTTTGTTATCAATTTTGATTAAACCTTTGTTATGCATCTTTTCAATATTTTTCACATTTGTATGYGCAAGACGTTTATGCCATAAAGAAATAGAACAAACAGAATAATCCAAAGAAGCAAATTTATTAAAACCATTCGGGATTACATCGGTATCAACCATAGAAACAAAAAAAATTTTATCACTATCAGACGTGGCTAACACATTGCTTCCTACTGATTCACTCGTTCCGCCCTCCTCACAACCATCTTCACTCAGGTTAAGGCGATACATACCCAACAGGTTGTATCCCTTTCCAATAAAAACCTTCCTCTTGGAGATCACGACCTTCCTAGTGAATCAGTAGGAAGTAATGGAAGGTACGTGAAGAACGTTTYGGAGAGTGACGGTCTTGCCGGAAGTGAACTTCAGTTGCACGGTCCCTATTCCAACGACATCTGCACGGCCGTTGTTCGCAACAATCACTTGCTTCYCATCTCTCACTGGTCCATATTCAACAAACTTGGACCTGGAGTCACAAACATGAACAGTGGCTCCAGAATCCAAGTACCAACCAACTCTTGCTGCCACAATTCTCGTGGCGGCCTCTGAAATCATGTCAATCTCTTCCATGTGGAGATTCGCCACAAGGTGTTGAATCCCCTCAACAGAATTAGCAACAGGAGGTCCGGACTTTCGGTCCTTGCACTCACGAGCATAATGTCCCGTCTCTCCGCAGACGTGACATTTTCCGACCCTCTTAAACTTATGTCCCATGTTTGATTGACTACCTGGTCTCTTCACACTCTTCTTTTGTGGACCCAAGTTCCACTTCTTGTTTGGCCCTCCGGCCCTTCCCTTTCCTTTGCCTACAGCCTGCACGCTGTTGGCATTCATCACAGACTTGCCTCTCCTCTCCCGATTACGTGCCTCTTCCTCAATGCGCAGATGTTTTAGTAAATCGTCCAAAGAATAATCTTCGGTTTTGTGCATCATTCTCTTTGAAAAATCTTTCCAAGATGGAGGCAGTTTATCAATCACTGCCCCTACTTGGAAAATTTCAGGGATAGTTATAGAAAGCATTTTCAATTTATTTACTAAAACTTGGAGCTCATGCACTTGCTCCAGAATCGGTTTATCATCAACCATTTGGAATCTCAAATACTGAGACACAAGATATTTGTTTGTGTCATCTTCTTGTGACTTGTATTTGAATTCCAAGGCATTCCATAACTCTCTAGGGCACGTAATCRGGGCATACARATCAWWCAAACGATCTGACAAAGCATTCTTAATGTGTCCACAAGCAAGAGTTTCCTCTTCCTTAYGGATCATTCTAAGCTTTTGGAGATCGGCAATTCTTTRAAGATCCGGTTGTTGTCCTGGTTCAGGAACCGGATCTTCTGGAATGGGAGGGAGACTTGGGTCCAAGACATAATAGAGTTTTAAAACCATTAGCATAAATTTCACTTTTTCGGCCCAGCGAGTGTAACTCGACCCGTCAAACTTGTCCAATTTCATCATGTCTTGATTGAGAAGACAATAATTTCCGGTGTCCATTTGTTATAAACAATCTTAAAGGTTTTATACGACCACTCTTTAAATGCTGTGAGTCTGCTAGTCGCAAAGCCCCAGGATTGAATGCAGTAGAAAATTCATTTGTGAACAGCAATCACAACGAATGTAGAGAAGGTTTATGTAGCAAACCGTAGAGAGAAATAAGAGTGGGGAGCAGAATTTCGTCAGAGGAAAAGTAGTTTCGTGTGTGTCTAATGATACGGCTTCACCCAGTATTTATACTGGGTTTCAAACCCACTACCCACTAGAAAAGCCCACATAGAGAAGAAAGTGGGAGAGAATTTCTCACCCAAAAACTTATCTCTAAACCAAGTCAAATTAATTCAAATTTAAAATAAAATTAAAATTCGGATTAATTAATTATTAAAAAATTAATAATTATCTCAAAATTATTAAAATTAATAATTATCTAAAAAACCCAATTTATTTTAGATTAAAAAAATAAAATCGGATTAATGTAATCCTCCTGACGAAATCTCTAATAAAACGAGTGTGTTGGGACTTCCACTCAAGACCCCCACCATGAGTCCACTAACAAGTTCAAAGCCCACTACTAGAGAAAGCCTTATAAGCTTCTCTAGAAATAAATTCTCTACCAATGTGGGATGGAAGGTTRACTTCCAACCTACAAATTTCCAACAGTTTGTATGTTCTAAAGTTAAAGGCATGCCTCCTCATGTTGGAAGGAGGTAATGGCGAGGATGGTAAAAATCAAAAGGGGAAGTTGTCTACATCACGAAACAGACAAGAGGGGGTTGGGATATTGATTCCACCAACATGCTTATGAAGTTTGTCAAACCATATATTATCGGTTTGGGATTGAGGGTAAAGGGTTAAAGTCGGTATTCTATCAATTTGGATGAATGAGTACACTAATACATTAATACGGGGGAACAGTGAYTGCTCTTAATGTAGGAGTTGATAGTACAAGTGATGAACTAGGTGAAAATCAACCAAGATCGGAAGATGAAGCCATCCCCATGAACCTGCCATTGTGCCATGTACTTCCRATATACAATTCCTTTTTAATGATGAATTTTTTTTTTGCTATTTTAGAAAAGATATAAACAGCAGAGCAATATATCCAGGATAATTGATAAATGACCGGTCCATGTTCATTGAACTATATTCTCATGCTTTATAGCCAGCAAGCATCATCAGAGTATTGGAGTTTATCTGAAGTCCTTTTAGTAGTCTTGTCTTTACATCCTGGCCGTCAAATCATCAGATATTTTTTATGCATAATCATCTTGTTATTGCATCATCTTCATGACGTTTGTGATATTATGAATGTATGGATTTATTTTGTTACCTCATAATCAGACATTCATCATATCTTGGAAGTTTTTTGTTTTACCCTTGCTACAGTTGCCTACTTCAGAAACACTGGATTGGAAAGAGCTGAAAGTTTTAGAAAGGATATAGAGGTGTTTAGACAACAGAATGTTCCGATTCCGATGCCTCACCCCCCTTCTAAAAAGTATGTGCAGTATTTGGAGGAACTTGCAATGGAGAGTCCTCCTTCATTTTTCTGTCATTTCTACAGTATATACTTCGCCCACATAACAGGTGGTCAAGTGATTGTAAAAAAGGTGCGTACTACTAAGAATTTGTTTGTGTGGTAGTCTATTTATGTGATAGGATCAAGAAGTCCCTACTTTCAATTTGCTATTCAATATTTGATTTCTGTTTCTTATCATCGGTGGTTCGTAAAACTTGCAAACTGGTAAGGCAAGAGTTAAGTTCTGATTATGGAAGCTTGGAGCTTTAGATTAGATACTACTCCCTCCATCCCAGAATAAATGTCCAAATTTTTATTCTAGTTTATCCCAAAATAAGTGTCCATCTTCAAAAGTTAGTTTCTGCTTTCCTATTCTACCCTTAATTATGAGATGGAGAAAWTTTCTCTCTATTATTGAGGGTAAAAGTGTCATTTAGTCAATTAGAAAGTGTATTACAAAATCCTAAAACTGTCTGCGATTTTTATTGTGGACATTTATTTTGGACGGAGGACGTATTAGTTTCTTTCAGAACATGTCACGCGATCATACTTGCATAGTATTCACCAGTTGAGTTTAAGTATGCCATATGCCAATAACATTATGGTGTCGAAGAAGTTAGAGATAATTGATGTCCATGGGAATGTGAAGCGGCTGAAGGACTAAATTCTACATATGCCCTCGATACCCTTCTGGTTCCATCTTATAGGACTACATCTTATTAGTGGSTTTTGAAGCTAATAAGTTGTTGCAATATAGTTTAATAATTTATCAGTCTTTGACTTATCTTCCCGATTTTTCTACCACCTATTTTGGCGGGACAAAAAATAACGCATTTTTGTCCCACTCGGTCCTTGTCCTGTCCTACCAAATATGGGGCAACATGTTTTTGTTACACATAGCTGCTGAATACCATTAATCTTTTTGAGTGAATGCGGATGGTGTTGGATTTAGGTATCTGAAAGGATATTAGGCGGAAGAGAGTTGGAGATTTGCAAGTGGCCAGGGGATCCGGAGGTGTTGCTCAAGGCCATGCGAGAAAAGCTCAACGCTCTGGGACAGGTCTTACTTAGCGTCGTTGATTTCTTTTGCTTTTAATCTATTAAACACATTTTTCTATAATTTTTTCGTTATTTGATTGCAGCATTGGAGACGTGAAGTGAAATCCAAATGCCTAAGAGAATCAGCGAAGTCATACGGGTTTATGGGGTCCATAATTCGTCTCATCATTGTGAAGTAACCATAGCTTACTAACTAATTGTTAAACTTGGTTTAAAGAGGAACTGCAGTTGGGTTTCTCTTAGAAATGAGGGTTATTTTTTTTTGCGTATTTCTWCGCGGACCTATAACATTGCTACTTTGAGTAAGGTTCTCGAGTTGCCTGGTTGAGTTGTACCCGAAACAAAAAGGAGACACAATTTCTCCAATGATGATTCTTGTCCTCTTCATGCAAATCGTGAATGACGGTTACTGATTCGCACTTAAACGGGTAAGCAAATATTAGATGATTGAATGAGGATCTATCGTATTTTCCTTTCTTTTTATTGCATTTTATTGAAGATTCACAGCCTCAATATGAAGCTTTTAAGGTGGTGTATTAAATGCGAGTTTTAGGTTCATAGAATCAATTGTGCTCCCTGTATGAATATGTTCGAATACGTTGCAATAAGTTGTTGGAATGTAGTTAGACGATCCAATAAGTTGTATTATTATGAATCAATAACGTATTAAGATGATGAACAACAATCTAATAGTTACTTTAATAGTAAATCTTGGAAGGAGTTCTATAGAACACTGTTTTGACCAAGGTTCTAAACGGCGTAGCATGACGGTGAAGTCAAGTCTTAAGCCTTAGGAGCGAGGGTGTTAACGAGTTGAATCGAGTCGAGTCTTGAGTTATTCGAGCTCRGCTCGAAAAAATATTACTAGGCTCAAGCTTGAATAACTTTTTCACCATAGTATTTTTCCAATACTGGAGCTCGAGCTTGATACTCGTGTACGGATCGATTAGCTTGCTTGTTGGCTTGACCTCAATAATTTTTATACTTTGATTATATTGTGTACGAACATAAGAACATGTTTGGCTCGCAAAAGTGTATGTCCTAATGGCTCACTTTGACTCAAAAAATTTAATCAAGCTTTCATACTAGCTGAGTCGAACATTGATATTATGAAGCTCGACTTGTCAAGTTAAATGAGTTTTAGTGTATGTTCAAGCTCGACAATTATTAAGCTTGAGCTCAAGATAAATGAGCTCCAGCTAAAGTAGCTTGTTAAAAGCTCAATTCATTACCCCCGACTTAAAGGCCATGGCGAAGTCATAACGTTTTTTCAAGGCAATGACTTGTGGTACAAATCTTTTTTGTATCATATATATATATATATATATATATATAATTATTTATATACACATACGTTTTCTACTATTACTCAATAAGTCGATGATATTAAGCAATCTAAACTGGGTTATTTACTAAAAACTAAAATGTAATATTTTAACAAAGGTAAGAAAAATCAAATATCATATTATAAAAATCATGCATCAGGCGTAACACATGCTTAATATGGCTTTAGACACGAGTCTCGAGCCACATCATGCTATAACGGCTATCATGGCGAGCCTTGACAATACCAATTTCAACAACATATTGCTTTATAATGACATAACTTGTTGGGTCGCTTAGCTATGTGTTGTAACCTATTGCAATACATGTAGAAACATAAACATTGCAACTATAAATTTAAAATTCTCATTAAATACTCTGTTATCCAACATGTTGTGATGTATATTTGTTGATTTTAGTATAAACAACAAAGATGTAATTGCTCGTGTTATAAGTTTTTTACACGATTTATAAGACGGATTGTAACGTTAAAGTTTCACGGAACGAATCACGAAACACATTGGGACGTTTGATGCACTGCTGTTAAGATCAAACTCCGATGGTCATAGTAAACGGACCTGACAGGTTCCGGATCAGTTGTAATCCTTTCCAATGCCCAGCAGTTCAGTAAGTGATGCTTTTCCAGTTATATCGCCTCAAATATCTGGGTGCTAAACGCTAAACAACTAGACGCAGAATTTCCGTATGAAATATTTACATTACGCTAACATTTCCACTATAAAACACAAGTCCGCATTATAAGATCTACAACTAAACCGTCTACCAAGTATGCTTTTTAAAACAAATGACAATTTTAGGCTACATTATCATTAAGACATCGATCCATTTACTGCTGCTACTTGCAATTTATCAGTCGGTTGAATGACAAAATGATCAACAACCCGGACCGTATTTACAGGGTCCTGATGAAAAGCATTTGCCTTCCATTTGCTCGGAAACTTTCTGTGGTGACTCGCCTGCTGCGGCTGTTTTACCTCGTTGTCCCAGTCAGGATCCAGCTTCCATTCCTTTGGAACCTGTATACGCAATCATACAGCACACATAACGTTCATCAACCATGCATGGATATAATCAAACTAAACGAACCGGGTATATCCCCATTTGAAAGTTGGGTTTGAAGGGTGAGTGATGTGATGTGGCAGACATGTCATCTACCCCCAAAAGATATATTCATATACTCCATCTGTCCCAAAATAAGTGTCCACATTTCTAGTTTAGTTTGTCCCAAATAAGCGTTAAAAGTGCTACTTTCCTATTCAGCCATTGATTATTATACACAGAAATTCATCACTTTCTATTATTAAGGATAAATTGCCATTTGATCAATTAGAACATGTACTCCTTCCGTCTCAAAATAAATGTCCACAATGAAAAAGGCACACAATTTTAGAAATGAATACTTAATATACTTTTTAATCAACTAAATGACAACTTTACCCTTTATAATAGAGAAAGTAATGAATTTCTCCGTCTCATACTCAAGAGTAGAATTGGCAAGTAGATACTTAGTTTTGAAAGTGGACACTTATATTGGGACAAACTAAAATAGAAACGTAGACAATTATTATGGGATTGAAAGGAATAACAATTACACATTTCAAGAACTTAGTGCCTTTTTCATAGTGGACATTTATTTTGGGACAAAGTAGCAAAAGATAGAGTGCATGTTTTTGTGAAGACCCTCAGCTTGTGCAAAAGTTTGGGCGAAAAGGAAAGAAAAACCACGATCCATTAAAAGTCTTACCTTGTCGACCGCCAGAGTRAAGATTTCAAGATCACCATCTGGCTTGATGTGGAACCGGGTGAAGGACTTGTAATTAGCAATGCGTAACGAGGAAAAGGCTTCGTCAAAGTGTAAGTGAAGCCAATTGATACAAATATACAAGTAGCTTCCAAATACAAGGGAAACCACRGGCGTTGAAAACACCCAGTAATAAAGAAAGACGGATGCATAATATATGGCCGCACCCCCTCGTGACAGTGAAACCATCCCGTTCTTGCATATGTTGGTCCGAGTTACAGCCATGACCTGAAAATTGTCGGGGAATTAACAAAAACCAAAAAGAATTTCAATTTACAAGTACTCCCTCTGTCCCAAAATAAGAATTCACAATTCAACTTTAGTTTGTCCAAAATAAGTCCCCACCTACTTCCCAATTCTAAAACTGTGTGCCTTTTTCATTGTGGACATTTATTTTGGGACGGGGAGAATAAAAAGGTATTAAAAAATACAAAAAAAACGAAGGTCCAACAACCTCTGGAACATCAAAAGCGGACATGAGATATTTAATACACGCCGGATAAAGGCCAAAAGTCCATTGCTCCATACGGGTCCGAAGACCTGTGGGGTCCGGAAAATGCTCACTTTCCACCCATCTGTACCATTCATATAACGTGTGATAACCTGAAATCAAGATTCCAAATGTCATGAGACTTGAAACACCCTAAACCCTGAACTGTGATATGAGGAAAAGAAAAGCATAAGCATAAATCCTGCCTGAAGTTGCCAAAAGGTTGTGTTGGACGCATATTTCGACACCTAGTTCCATTAGTAACATAAGAATCAAAGCGGCCGATAGGTGGACAGAAACATGCAGAACTCCGATTAGTACTTTCCTTTTCTTGGACACTTTGGAAGGAACGAAAGATATCGCAGCCACCAACAGTAATATAGCACCCACGGAAGATACATACGATTGTCCAAGCATGTACATAAAAGCATCCCACACCGTGCTAAAAAAGCTCATTACGTGGCCGGAAAACGTATCATCCTTTTGTAAGATATGGCCCAGGTTGCACTGAGGAAAAGAAAGCGACAAATGTAAATTCTCTGACTACAGTCATCAAAACCGAACCAAACCAAAAGACCCAATATATCCCATTTGGAAGTAAGATCTGGGGGTGGAACATATGCAAACTTATCCTCTACCCTAAAAAAGTAAAAAGTACAATCATCCAAATATTCTTGAAGTGTGTGTTTGGTACACAAATGGGACCGAACATGACTGGACGGATGAGTGTGAGGTAGGCCGGTGAAAGAATTGTGCAAGGTTTTAGGGTTTTACTTTGACATGGGTAGTTTAGTAATTTACCAAGCTTGTCCCATCTCCAAGATTTTTGTTCCGCCCATTTTGGTAGGAGAAACAAATGCATTTTTGTCTCACTTAGTCCTGTCGTGTTCCGGTCTAAATATCGCACCAAACGTGGGACAAGTTTTTGTTGTCTTGCCCCGTCCCACGTACCAAACGCACCCTTAAGGTAATGAAATCTAATAACTGAAGAGTGCTCTTAAATCTCGAGTCTAGCATGGATCAAGGATTATGGGAAATAAAAACAAAATCCATACCTGTGGGAACATAGAAAAGGTCAATATGAAGTAAATGAACCCGCCAATGATATCGAACTGCCAATTTTTCTTCCGAAACTTCAAGATATTACCAAGAGCAATCTGCATGGCAGAGTTTCACACAAAAGATGTTAAAAGACAATGTAAATCATAATATAAAATAAAGTTGAGGTTGCTTACTTACCCTGCTTGAATCTTCAAAAGAAGGATAAGCAGCTTTAATCTCGTAATTTGTCCCATACGCTTTGTCGAAATTACTGAATACGTGGGTAGGATGCAAAAAGGCCCCACCGCAACCGTTTACAAGTAAATGTTGCACGGAGTCGGGGTTTTCCGATGGAACACGAGAATGTCGCAAGTAATGATGCAAGTCACCAGCCATTCGAAGTTTACACCTTCCTTTTAGATAATCTTTAACAAGGTGTGTGACGTTTTTTCCTGTCACATCATCCCAGTACCAATCCAGAATCCAATTTGGTTCATGCGTCATTATGATCACAGAATCGTCTTCTTTAACCTGGAATATAGGTACAACAGATCCTCAAATAAAACCCAAAACACAATAAATCCTACACGAAGTGGGATCTGGAAGGGTAAGATGTACGTAGCCTTTCCTCTGCCCCAAGGAGTAAAGAGGTGGTTTTTGTGAATAGACAACAAATACTCAAATCACAAGATACGGAATTCTCCCTCCGCCCCCAAATAAGTGTTCTCGTTTCTAATTTAGTTTGTCCCAGCATAAGTGTTCACTTTCAAAAGTAAGTCCTATTTCCCAATTCTACCCTTAATTATGAGATGGAGAAGCTCATTACTCCCTCGATTATCAAGGGTAAAATTGTCATTTAGTTAATTAGAAAGTGTAATTATTACATATTTCTAAAACTGTGTCCAATTTTCATTGCGAACATTTATTTTGGGACGAATAGTATATCAGAAAATGATACTCACAGGTGTATTAAAAGATGAAAAAAGAACATGATAAAAAACGAATAACACGTATGGCAACTTGTTACCTTTTCCTTTATCAACTCTGCGAAGAATTTGAACTGATAAACATCGACATCACAATGAAGAGCTAAATCAAGACCAAAAACCCACCATCCCTTCGGTAGCTGCAAAGCAAAATAGCTCTTCTTTTGGGGCATTAACCATCCACCCAACCAGCTCTTATGACAAATGTATCTCATAAAAGTTTGAAGCCCATCAAACCAATCTGTAAAATCGGGAAAAAAAAATGGTGGACCATGTCAACTCACATGGTTACAAACAAGAGAACCAAATTTTCTACAGTACAGCTTTAGAAATGTGTAATTATTACACTTTTTGATCACATTTACAGTATAAACGTTGTGCATGAAAGAAAAAAAAGTGCTCCCTCTTCCCAAAATTGTCCACAATGAACAAGACAGTTTTAGAAATGTGTAATTATTACACTTTTTACTTGACTAAATGACAATTTTACCCTTAATAGTAGAGATAGTAATGAGTTTCTCTGTCTCATAATTGAGGGTAGAATTGGAAAGTCGGTCTTATTTCTGAAAGTGGATATTTATTTGGGACAAACTAAAATAGAAACGTGAACACTTTTTTTTGGGACAGAGGGAGTAAAGAAAATACTGAGGCCAACGAAGACCAACCATGGTTTCCAGGAATAACAAAGCATTGAGGCCCATCATATTTTTTCAATTCAGATACACCAGACGGTAATTCCGGCTTGTCTACAGCTATATGCACATCTTTATACCATGACGGTGGTTGAAGAGCGTACTCAAAAGGACGAAATAAACGCTTCTCATAAGTGAATGCTGATGGATTAGGATACCTGAATCAAACCCAATAACATATACCGTGAATTACAGAAAAGAAGAGGCAAGAATAAAAAAAAACCGAACATTTTGTTTGGTGAACTACATATGGAACATATTATGATCATGGGATCAAGAGTAAATACTAGAGCTTCTGCATGTGATATGTTGGGCTAAGCAGTTAACACGGTCGATTGCGGAAATCGCGGTCAGGACCGTGATTTAATATCACAGTTATCACGATGGTATAGCAGTAAAAAAAATTACGTTCATAAAATATATATATATATATATGTAACTTAATATATTTTATATGCCTAATACATATCAAGTCAAAAAATACCACACAAGAAACATAGTAATAGAGTTTATGAAACTCATAAACGACTAAACGAACAATGAATGAGTCAGACAAAATAAAATTAATAAAGATGCCCAACATTAAAAACAAAAACAATGAATGAGTCAAACAAAACAGAGCTATACAACTATCTTTATAAAATGAACTGAAAACAATAGCTATACAATCATGTTTATAAATTGAAAAAACAAAACAATAAACAGGAATATGGGACAATGGGAGTATGAGACAATGGGTGAAAACATAATAGTAATGTTGATGGTAGAGTCTGGAGGGTGGAGGGGAGTTTGATTGAGGAGTAGAATCGTAGATTTAAGGAGAGTCTGGAGACAAGTGATCCTAGGGGTGTTGCTTATTACAAAATTGATCAAAATTTGAATAAAAGTCTTAGGTTTGGGTCAAATAAAAGTCATAAACTTTGGAGTCAAATAAAAGTAGCCCAAAAACGAAAAAAAAAAGGACCAGGAAAAAGATAGCTATATCATAAACCGCTGTTTCAGATCAAATAGCGGTCAAATACCGGTGTTTAGCACCGAATTTGCAGTACCACTATTCCAAGCCGCTTATAGCGCACAGTTAACTGCCCAGATGTTGGGTCTCACTTTATGGCTATGTTTGGCAAACGATAAAAACTAGTTGTTGGCTAATAAGCTAAATGTTAGCTGATAAACATAAACTAGTCATATTTGGAAAAAAGCTAGCTAATAAGTAAAATGACCTAAAAGAACATACTGAAAAATTACTCGGGGCCCATTTGGTGTGAGAGAATGCCTTTTGAGAGAWTTGGATTTCGTGGAAGGATTTGGAATCTTTGGTGTTTTTGGTTTGTAGGATTTGGAGTGGAATTGAATTCCATTCTTTATAGATAATTTATAAAATAAATTGTAAACAATTATAAAAAATTAAATTACCTTTTACCAATTGATTATTACAAAACAAATGTTTTTAACATATTTTAGAACAAATCCTACGAAAACCCGTGAAATACCAACTACCACCATAGGATTTCTAAATAAAATGTTTATGGGATTTCGGTGATATCCTGAATTTCAATTCCAAACTTTTCTTTAAACCAAACGCCCCACAAAATCCCTCAAACCAAACGGCCCCTCAATTCTAACATAAGGGGCATAATTTAAAAGAAGCTACAGGAGGTTATTGAAAAGCCAACTATATGTAGCTTTCAAAAAGCTATTAGCTTATATGGCTTACTAAAGGGGCTTTTCAATAAGCTCAAATAAAAAGTCAGCAACGATAAAAAYGTTGAAACTTACGCAAGATCACCTCCAATAAGAAGGAGGTCTCCTCGAGGTAATGTTAGCATAGAATCATCATCGACTGCGCAAAGTGAAGGCTGAGCAAGAAGTCGAGCAACAGAGTAAGAGGAATTCCCACCATCACCAGTATCAGCCATAAAATCAAACCACAAGTGATCTTTTTCACTAAGATGGTCGTATAAAAAATCCTCTTTAGCCCCTTCATGAACCCTACTCATTGCCGCCTGTAGAAGATAGCAAAATAAGGTCACAAAAATAATACTGTGAAGGCAGGAAAATATTTACACATATATATAAAGATGAAGTGAACCAATATAACCATTATTTTTTTTATCTATTCATGAATATAAATATATCACCTTTTCACAGGAAAGCAATGACATAATGGAAATTCTAAGGAATTAATGTTAGGATTAAAATTAGCAATTATAAATTTAATCCGTAAAAATTACATATAACTTTTTACATACAACTGATTTGGGCACCGATGATCAAATGTACTATTTAAAATACTTTTTCCCGGAAAGGTAGCTTAAGAATATATCAATCACTTAGAAAAGTTACTTCCTATGTTTCCTATAAACTCTGCTTAATTCAACCGTAACTGAATTCATTACTTTTCAAGTGAGAAGTAAATAAGTAGATATAAATTTTTTGAACCTGCATCATGCGCATGTCAAATCTTCCGACAAATACAGTCACCGATACAAGGAGGTCAAACACGGTCTTGAATAAATCAGCTGATGTCCTGCAACATACATACATACACATAGATAAAGATACATATATGTCATGCAAATACACATGCACACACATATATATATGTATATAGAAGAGAGAGAAGAGAAATATATACCCTGAATACCAAGGAACCATATCCAAAAAATTAGGCTTCATTTGCTTATTCTTCAACTTCTCAGTTTTTTCGACTGATAGAGGATGAGTAAGAGCCCATCTGATGATCAAAAACCGTTGATTAGAAAAAAGAAAATTGCATAAAAATGCAACGCACTTTGGGATGATTCCTATTTTGTGTAACATACATGCAAAAACTTTATTTTGGTACCTAAGAAGTGACATCTCAAACATATAAGTACCTACTTTATATAAGAGAATGCATGAAAATGCAACAAACTTTGGTCTGATTCCTATTTGTGTAACATACTTTGTTCTAACCATTTTGAGATATCACATCTGAGCTCTGAGGTACCAAAATGAGACATTAAAAGAAAGCTAGTCGTGTAGACAACAAACACAAAGAACAAAGAGTAGCCTACTTACCCAGTTGATCTTTCCACCACATAATTAGCCATATAAAGACCTATAAATGTTGCCCATAATGAATACATCGGAGAAATTTCATCTGATGACTCACATGGACCACTGCAAGAAAACTGAAAAGAAAAAGAAAAAAAGCAAAAATGTAAGTTGAATGTATTTAAATCCTCGATAACATACCCAACAAACTGATCATCAAAGGTCATACTTCTCCATATATAACCCACTTAGAGAGAAGTGGATAATCACCGGCAGACCCAACTGGAGCAAACCATGATTTGCAAATTTCATCTTTTAACTCATACATTTTAAGAAATTTCGATAGCCATATGCTCGTCTCTCCCTTCTTCCAAAGTGAAAACAGGCTAGAATCTCTTCGTCCCAATCGTTTTTCATTCAAAGCATGATTGCCACAGTGGCTATAAAACACACAACAGGCCACACTTAAGACCTACACAGATAATATCAAGCCATGAAAACTAGGACCACGAATAACATACACAACTTATTAGAATTGTATAGATTCGATTTACTGAATTTGTCCGACTTACAGCACAATTTTGAATAATGGTCAAGATCTCAGGTCTCCTCCCTGCCACACGAGAAACAAGACCAACGTACCAAAGGCCCAGAAAGATTAGGTGGAAAACAAGGAGTACAAAAATAGAAGAGATGTATATCGTCAAAAATAAAGAGAGATTCATCCTCATATCCACTCCCATCGACTGAAAACTGGGAAGATGGTATACAGCTGCCACTAATATCCAGGCTATATACCTGCACAGAAGAAAGATCCGAAATATCAATATAGGCCTGAAAATTGAAAGAATTTCCGTGCTACAATAGAAAAAAGAAGGATAGAAGCAACTTACCATCGACTGAAGTTTGAATAACTTGGTTTAATTGTCTTCCCCACGAAAGGAGATGAAAAGAAATAGAAAAACCCAAGTAAGCAAGCGTACATTGACCACCATTTGATGTTGTTGTCTAACTTCTGGATGAGCGTATGCATGTTGTCTGATGAAATAAAAAACAGGCAACCAATAACGACCGCAATAATTGCATGGCGGGAATGCTCATGGGGGTAAGGATATGTATGTGTTAGGATTATCCTGACTTTCTCCATGTTAATAGTGTCTAGCAGACCACCATGCTCCTTATCCGACCCCATACTTAATCTTAATTGTCAAATGAAGGCCGTTGATTTACAATACTTTCATGTACTTGATAAGAATCTAATCTTCTGTAGCAAGCCAAGCAGCTCCAGGATCCTGAATACAGTCCAGGATATTAAGATCAGATCCAACATAAAGAAATCTTTCTAAAAACTCATTTTCATATATCATAACCTCAAAAGTACAGAAAAACATATAAAAACCCGACAAAAATGAACTTAACCCATTAAACATATAAAATTCATCATCAAATCTTATGTTACATATGTGTCTTGTTCCCAATACATAAACAGACAATTCACCGAAACATGGTTGTCATCATTTTGCAAGGTCATGTCCCTCTTAGCACCAAGAATAGCTTTACAACTTTAGGTTTAGGACATGGTGTCTGAGTTTATTTCTTTCTTGAAGAAAAAGAAATCCCTGTTCGTGACTAATTGCCATAATTCAATTGCAAGATACAACAATAATCACATTACAAGAACCCAGGGAAACACCATCTCCTAACAGATAAAACCCTAAAACAGAGAGACGACCTACAGAACCCACATAAACATCATCTTTACATATATGTAAATAATTCAATTATACCACTTTCCGATTGTTCTCAACGAAACTTTTAGTTAAACTGCTGATCACGATATCACAATCATGCATTTCGCCATCAAGATAATCAGAAGAAGAAACTAGAAAGTACAAAATTAGGGTTTCCTTGGCCAACAAGCTTTTCCCAAATACAAGATGTCAAGCAAACAGCAGGCGAAATCGTAAAAATCAGAACCTACCCACTACACGTTTTATACACTTAGACATGAAAATCAATTGTCGGAAGAAACATGAATTAGGAACAGATAGAATAGTACCTTAATGAGTCAAGAAAGAAGGAAAACGGTATCTGTTGGTTAGATATAGTATTGAATTTATAGAAGTTGGGGGGAAATTATGGAGTATCGAAGAATGTCTGCGGCGAACAAATTTCGATACAATAGCATATTCGTTTCTCTTACTCGATATATATACGCCTAACAACTTCGTTGGCCTTGTTCTGTAACTTTGGAAAAAGTGGGTCGGTGAAAATGTGGAAGAGATGGAGGGTCGTATAATGAAATCAAGAAAAATGTGATAAATAATAAGGAATTGCTTACTCATGATGATCACAATTTGAWTACGCAGATGATAAGACCAAAAATATGATGAACGAAGACTCACGTGGGGTCGCATTTACGGAACCTGCGGTTAATGCAGGATTAATGGCCGTTGGATCGACTTTATCCAGGAAGGAAACATACGCATCATTCTATGAGCTTTTCGCCATTGGATACGATGATGGATTGGAATGGTCGGTGAACATCATTTAAACATTTTTTATTTTAAAATTATCATTTTTAATATCTGTAACAAACTTTTTATTTATTTAAAGGTCTAATTGATAATGATTACATGGCTTGAATAGCTACCAACTAAATTCCATATAATATTTAAATCTATAACAGGTTTCATGTTGATGTAATTTTCTCTTATTTTTTTCTTTCAAAAGATACAAACCATTTCATAGGGTTGTCCGATTGGATTCTAGTAAAAATAAAAGTCATGGTGAGAAGGGTAAGAAGGAATTTTCATCGTTGGATTAATCCTAATTGAAGAGAAACACTATATCAACACCAATGAGATATACCGGATTAATTCCATTATAAAGTGCAATTCATGGGTTATTTTAGATTAAAAGTTATCAATGGTCCAAATCATTTCTTACACTTCTTATTTTAATTCATATTCTCATACGATCGTTTGTCTTATTTCATATTTATTAATAATTGAATCTTCGTGTTAAAATCCTTTAGGTCTTTATTAAAAGTTGTTCAATTTAAAAATATATTATAAGTGAAGGATAAGTGTATCATAGATATGACGATATAGATAGAGATAGACATATAAGAGATAGACTAGTTGGATACCCGCGCAATGCGGCGAGATGTCAATGTTTTTTTGTAAATCGAAGGTATGACGTTTATGATCATTATAAACTTCAAATTTTTATAACAGTTGACTAACCAGAGATTTGGAAAGAGAATTGCACGATTAGCGGATTTCCAAACACACATCAATTGTTATTCTTAGATTGTTTAATAATGATTTTCACTTAATGCAACTCATGATCAACAAAAAAAAACCAAAATTCATGTTTAAACAAAACGGAGATATAATCATCTAAAATAATATAAATCGACACATACAGAGTATGAGAATATATCACTTGAAGCATCCATATGTAGATATGTCATGTAAGAAATGTCTTATRATTATAATAGATACATACCAACCGTAGTTGTAAAAAATGTGTAATAATAAGTACTCGTTTGTACCTTATTAATCGCGTAAAA
Organism: Cynara cardunculus var. scolymus; assembly: GCF_001531365.2. Classification (NCBI taxonomy): domain Eukaryota; kingdom Viridiplantae; phylum Streptophyta; class Magnoliopsida; order Asterales; family Asteraceae; genus Cynara; species Cynara cardunculus. Next base: position 9,637,693 of record NC_037533.1, read on the forward strand.
CTTCTTGATACACCATGTTTGATGTGTAGACTCCATCACGATTGAATTTTTTGGCAGGCTTTCCTAATACCTTTGTATTTTCACGTGATGTCTCTTTTGATAACGCCACATAAAGTTGTCYGTGAGAGAATACTGATTCTGATACATACACACCTATATTAGGAATGGTCTGTCCTTGAGCTTTATTGATTGTCATAGAAAAGCTAAGTCGGATTGGAACCTGTTTTTTCTTCAATTTGAAGGGGAACATGTTATCTTCAGATGAACAAAGAATATTCTCGGCAAAAATACTCTCTTTCCAGCATGCTGACCAACAGTTATTTCTGCATCGAATATGTTTTGTTGAAAACYTCTACATATCAATTTGGTGCCATTACATAAGCCGTTAGAGTGATCGATATTCCGCAATAGTATTATTGGGAATCCAATTTTGAGGCGGAGGTAATGCGAGGGCAAACCATTGACAGTCAGCGAATTTAAGAACTCCATTGGATAGAAGTTATTTCTATCATCTTCTGCTTCATCAAAACCGTAGTAAACTTTTTTATCGCCGCAGTATCTATCAATCAATTGATCATTAATCTCATCGACATTCTCATTTTTTGTTGATAATATCGTCCTCGAAATGATATAGTTTGAATCTGCTCCATTAATTTGTAGAGATGGAAATATTGCGTCAATCAAATCATGTTTTGATTTATTTTTATCAGTATAGGCAATGGTCATGTCATCAGGAATGAGTATAAAGCTTTCTTCCATCGTTTCTTCATCTCCATCACCTACTCGTAATAGAAAATCTGAAAACCATGGATCACTTTGTGCTCTCATATTGAAAGTTAAACGTATTTTTTTAATCGAAGACCAAAGAGGTGACATTCGTAGGTTTGAATCTACAATTTGTGCCTCTTAGCCATTGACGTTTCGTCCCAAATAATTATTTTTGTATCCCATAGCAATTAAGCAGTCCCGCTTTATTTTTTTATGTTGTACATGGAGTTGTTATCAAGATTGAGGGGAATCTTAAATCGAGAGTAAGTTGTTCTCCCCCCAGACATATTATTAGCTGCAACACTTGAAGAAGTAGTGGCGAGAGCAATGAGACCACGAGAAGGAATGTTGGCAAACAATGCTTTGTACAAATACATTTTTCCAGTCCCACCTAGACCATCTATGAAGAACACTCCTGAACGATCATCGTCTATGTGCTTCATGATCTCATCGTATGCGTATTTTTTGTCGAAATTAAGGGAGTCTTGGGCACGTAAATGTTCGTCTTCCACAACTATGGAGTATTCCTCTTGTACCTCACAAAAACTTCCAAATTGTAAGTTCGTATGTACATTTATCTTTGGAAGATCGAAATCATCAAGATTTTTACCCATAGATTGTAGAAAGCTTGTGATGTCAGTTAGAACCATATTCCGAACTCGGTCAACACTTTCGCATTGTCGTCTATAATCTTCTAAAAGTGAATCGTAATGTTGATCCTTGTGAACATCTCCTRGCTCACAATAAATTAATATTGTCGCAAATAGCCTCCTTAGAACTTTGGGAAACTGAAACAAAGAAGTCTCTGCAAGACATTGTGATAAGTTATCGTCTGTCTCTATTAAGCCTCTTTCAATTGCTACTTTCCGGAATGTCGGGTATAATATGTCATTGAATATGAATAGATCTTTAAAAGATRTAGGCCCACTAATATGAGACAAAAGTAGGCGTAGATAGTACTGCTCTCCTTCGGCGAGATTAGCATAAACCAATCGTCCTCACATTGATCCTTGTTTTCTCGGATTCCAACGACGTGCACTCGCATTCCATGTGTAATGTTTTGGAAAGTCTTTATATGAATATTGTCTTGCACTCTCGTCTTCTTTATTTATGTCGAAAAATGCAGTCAACATTGTTCGTTTACCACTCTCTCTAGCAACAATATTTGTCATTATATCATCATCTTTGAACCTAACCATCTGCTTATTAGGGAGATAGAGTTGCAAAGCCATCACATAAGGTTGAATTTGAGAAAGTGCAAAGCTAAAAATCCGCCACATTGCCTCCGAGGGGAGACATAATATGCATCTTGAAATCTTTTAATCTCATTAATAACACTGTCCTTCGTCTGGATCTATATGCATACCTTGTTTATCATGACCCTTGTAAATATATTTGAAGAGATATTTCACAGATGTTATACTTGAACAAGCCTCAACATTAATATGGCAGTTGAACATCATTAACAATTTTGGCTTATACGGGACAACCCATCTATTATCCAGTGTATTGCCCCGTACATTCACATCTCTTCCAATATTTCTCCTCCGGTATAAMGGGTATGAGTTCTCAGCCTGTGATGTCTTATCGTTGAATTGTCTAGGATATCTAAAACGACAGATTTTTGGCTCACCTTACATGCAAGGACTGGACGATCGTAAATGACCGCAAGGACCATGCATCATGTGTTGGACAACYAACTGGTACATTTCAGTATACTTTGTTGGGTCAGGAATTTCAGCACATACAATCTTGTCGTAATGATCTAGATTGGTTATTTTGTCATCAGGTCTCATTATCATGAGGAAATGCGCATGTGGCAATTTACGCTTCTGAAACTCGATGACATAAACTTATGCCTTGACAGTGCCGAGGATCTTCTTTTGGAAGAGTTGGTCCTTGAGATCCTCTAATTTGGTACGAAAAATTCTTGCAACAAGGTCCGGTCAATCTTGGGCAGTCTGACCGGGCAATAGCTCTTTAAGGATTTCTGGCCATTTTAGATTACACGTCATTGTAAGGAATATGTCGGGTTTCCCGTCATCTTAAACTAAAGCCATATCATCCAAAAATCGTCGCCGCATGTCATGTGGGCCTCCTATAAAACTTGCAGACTACACAACTCGTTGTCCAACTCTACTTGGTTGAACTTCACCAGCATTAACGCAATTCACAATGCCTTGATATAAATCCGCTCTTATCTTGGTTTGGTTAAGTTCACAGAAACGTAAACGTGAAGTCTTGATCTTGATGTAGGTATCTACCACTAATTGTTGAAGTAATCTTCTCCCCAATAGAATCACATTATTGTTTGAACTGATCTGGAACTTGTAACAATAGTATTCCCACATAGATACAATATTTCTACCCCTTCTTGCATAAGTTTCTGTGTAATATTTTGAAACATTTAAATTGATGATATGTATGCTTTCAAAACTAATTAGTTACTTCATATAATATATTAACATATGCGATAGAATTTGTACCTTCAGAATCTTCTTACATGATTTCGTTGTCATCAACAACTTCACCGATAGGCACTCCATGTCTTAGAATTTTAGAATGTCACCTAGACTCACCTTTTGGAAAGAACAAATGATAAAACAATGGATCGTAACAACCGAGGTRAGATTGAATTTCTTGGCTATAGTCAAACCTCCCGTACACAACAATATTTCTTATATGCAGTGATGTTGTCATTGCCTTCAACCCAAATACTAACAACCTAAAGAATGTGATTATTTAATATAGTCCATATTATGTATCATATGTGTTTATAAGATAAAAAAGAAAATGTTTTTATTCAAACCTCAAATGTAATCGGCTGGTTGTATACCCTCTAGTCAAGGTCCACCGATGCATTCAAAATGACTCTATAATTGTCGAGTGATCCTAATTCTGCAAGGCTTCAAAATATTCTCACGTATGGATTTGTAGCAAGAACACGCGTCAAAATGTCAATGATACTTCTATCAAGATTGGGTCATTGGAGTCTATGTGAAAACTCAGACTCAGCAACATAAAAATATAACTGTAAATACCTAGGTCGTCCATCCCTTGGAACTAACTGATCAATTTTATGATATACTTCTCCATGTGCACGAAAAATATATACACTGGATGTCATATTATTCATTGTCTCATCCAAAGTTACACCCATCGATGTGAAAGAAAAGTTTGTGTTGTATGCACGTATGTTGTGCCTRAACATTTTGCCCAATTCAGATTATGATGTGAAGAGATTGTATAATTCTTCCGGAATGGGAGAGTATGCTAACTTTGTCTTCCCACTCATGCAGCAGAAGGAAGGGAATTCAAACTTGAATCGTTTTGCTCCACAATGAGTACATGCAGGTTGTTCATTCAAAAGGCGATGTTCCTTAGGTATACGCCTTAAATATAATCGTATGGATCTTCCTCGAGGGTGTCATTTCGGTTCGATGAGTTGACAATGACCTTAGTAGATGTTTCTACATCTAGGACATTTGAATGTAAAAATATGGTTAACATTTAAGAACTAAACCTATGTAAAAATATAGTTATCATTAAAGAACTATATCTATGAATACAAGAATGTAAAAAGTAAATTAAATGATAATTTACAAAACTTTAAATATTCTGTTGGAAAAAAATAAATTGCATCATATATGAAGTTACAATAATACAAAATTGATGCTTGAATATACATATTGGATTTTACCTGTGACATCCATCACTTCATTGTTCTCTATGGTAGTTGTCAATGTTTAAATGCTTGTATGTGGGTTACCACTTGTTGTTGTTATGCTTTTTTCCTTATATCGTAGATAATAATTTCTATTATAAGTTCTCCTTCTTTCAGCAAGGACTATTGCACTAAATGGTGTTGTATCCGTTGCAGCTAAATTGGTGACATGTGTTGCACTAACTGGTATGGTGTCCGTTGCATTGAAATTGGTGACATGTGTTGTAGATTGACTATTTCTCTCAGCATGGACTATTGCACTAACTGGTGTTGTATCCGCTGCAGCTGAATTGGTGACAGGTGTTGCACTAACTGGTATGGTGTCCGTTGCAGTGAAATTGGTGACAAGTGTTGTAAATTGACTACTTCCTTCGCCGTTAGCTAATTTTCGCCTTTTGTTAATATCCTTATGTCATGTATAGTAGTCTTGATTGTATTGTGTTCGTTTTTCTGTAAGAATATGATTTTCCGTGAAATGTATATTATAAATGAGTATATCACAAAGGCATAAAAAATATAAAGTTAATTCCATTTCTATATACTACACATACTTTTCTTCAAATCTAGATCAACTTGTGTAACAACACCATTGTCACCTTCATCGTCTACATCTTCATTAACAATCATCATTTTACACTGTAAATATATATAAAATGAATAAAATATATTTTCCGTTTATCATTATTCGTTATTTGGATGTTAAAAAAATTGCCATTATCATCATCAAATGCAATCAAAGCATATATATATATATATATATACATATATATATATATATATAAAGACAACAAATACTAAATATAAAATAAAGGTCATTACCAAAAGCTTATCACTAAATGTTATCATAACATAAAACGAATAAAACACGATAATAGTCTTGATTATCCATATATTTTTATATTTGATAGCAGTCTAATGTTATCCGCTTYTGGCATCTGTGGTTTGAACTCAATCTTGGTTAACTCTGTAAAACTCAAAATATTCACTGATAATTATATAAATAATATAAATTATTAGATTCATTAATTTTAAATAACGGTGCATAAAAAAGATTATATAAAAATTAACTTATAACGTACTTGACTTCTTATGGATAAATTTAAGTCGAGMTGCATATATTATAGATTTATCCTTGATTGCACGAGCGATCCTCACAGGACGTGTACATGGAGTGTTAATCAAATTCATCTTTATTATTGTTCATAAAATGAACGCTTTTAAAATTTGTAATAATAAGTTAACTACATAAGTATATATATATATATATATATATATATGTGTGTGTGTGTGTGTGTGTGTGTGTGTTATTTAGTATCTAAAAATGTAATTTATATACTTACGTTGCATCTTGTAGAAAAATTTCACATGAACCAAATCGAAATACATGTTCATGACATAAACAAAAATTATGGTTTAACAAAAAATAAAATAAAATTTGTAATTTTAATTGATAGTTTAGATGTACCAATCAGTATTTTCTTAGTGCTCTTATCCTCCACAACAGTTTTAATTGACGACACCAATGGATAGAATRCAAATCCACTTGCAATATCACTTGCTAATGGAGTAAGCTTTGTATTCTTGCTGATAAGAATCATCCATCCATCGTGCACGAGATTGTATCGTTGGTATGTCGGGTAGTCACAATACATTTGTTCAATTTGAAAATGATCCAAAGCAAATACACCACCCACCAAACTTATTTTTTTGTATGACTTCAATAAACGACGTGGGATAGTTTCTACCATTTTGTCTCTCTATTATATAAAATATTTTTAATCAAATATAAGTTACAAATAATAATTTATACAACTTGATTGAATATGATTGACTTACAGGTTTWTCAAGTAAAATCAAAATTAATCTATTATCTTCGATGTCATTCCAAWTGAACTTCACTCTRACAGTTTCTTCAAATTCCACCACACATGATGTTGATTGAGTGATGAAAATACTTCAACACAACAATGRGAGTCCATTTTCTACRTAAATATGTAACTTTATTTATATTTAATTAATCATATTTTATTAATAAAATATATATTATCTTCAAGAATAAAGATTAYACYCGGATACAATAAYAATTAAAAGAATAAGAAATTATTTTTACACATTAAAAATGTAAAATCAAATATAGTTAGAAATGTCATACAAATAATATATCACATTATGGATACAAAGCCACATGTCTTTGTACATACTTCGTCAAATGAAAGAGAACAAACCACACCGTAAAAAGCAAGGTATTGAYGATGATACACCTTTTGTCACATGAAAAATACACATCAATATAAAGCAATATAGTTAACAGAAATTCATAAATAGTGTTTCCAAARTCTACAAACATTTCAATCATAATCTATGACAACTTCTTGAGCTTAATAATCGATCACAAAACATTCCGAAGTACCAACATTTATATGATAATTYGGTATCTAACATAAAGCTATRTACAATGAAARAATATGAAAAKAATCAAAGAAGTCAACAATAGAGATGTTTCACAYACAACACCTAGAACATGTATGTCATCAAGGACAATTTGGTAAAATAATCTACAATTGAGGAAGGTCCAATGAAGTGAAAATGTGAAATCAATGAAGCAGAAACAGAACAAAACAACAACATATGTAAGACTTAAATGTATCTCATAATCAGGTTCATTGAAATAAACTAACATTTCGCTTCTTTGAAAAATGTTATTCAAGTTGATCTTATGTAAGACGTGTATATAAGCCAGAGATGTAAARTGAACTTCCAAGATTTAACTTTTTCCCTGCCAAAGTTTAAAACAGACATTGCAAGATAAACAAACATATTTATAACAATTACTACTACACCCCTGAAGCTTTTTCAATCTTCTTAGTCTATAAATTTTGGAACAGTCCCCACAACAACCATATTTATAACAAAGTGTACTTCCATCAGGAGATTTTCAACTATAATAAATGTAGAATACATATCTAAGGAATAATCACTTCTCACACCCTTGTTGCATCCAGTGATAAACCTTTGTTCTTCCAGTAAATATGATGTAGAAACATTAACAAATCGAAGCAGAAATCAGAATAAAAAATCGTAAGCAGAAATCGATGTATGAATTGTAAGCAAAAATCATAAGCAGAAATCGGAATAAAAACTGGAAGCAGAGATCGAAGTATAAATCGTAAGCAGAAATCAAAACAGAAACTGTAAGCAAAAATGAAAGCAAAAACCATAAGCCGAAATATGAAGTTGTAACAGAAATCGAAGCAAAAATCGGTAATAGTAACAAAATCGAAGCAGAAAACAGAAATCACACGTCGGAGATAACAGAAATCGAAGCAGAAATCTTACATGCAGTCTTTGATCGATGAAGAAGATGAAATAATTGTTCAAAATGAGAGAAACCAGTGTTTCAATATATTAGAAGCAGTAGATGAGAATGGAAAAGGTGAAATGAAGGTATTTTTGTAACTGAGTAACTAAGTAACTAAGCAGACTTCTCCTTATCTTCCAAAGCCTATCTCCTATTTATTTGTTCTTATTTTACAATCTTCTTTTTCTTTCTAATCAATCCAGAATTTAAGGCGAACTCAAATTCAAGCAATGTTGGCAATGTTGGGCATGAATACATGTTTGATGAAACTTTCAATTATTCCATTATAATTCGTTGACAGCCAAATCACGATATTAGTCTAGCTTATTAGGTAATTGATGAACTTTTTGTTGAGATATACTAGTAAAAAAAACAGGGGATGCTTCTGCTATTGTGCCTAATAATAAAATTTAAGCACTTCCTTGCCAATTAAGAGTTGATAGGACATGTTGTAAAGTTTGCAAGGTTAAAGTCATCCTAGAGATTGCATGTTGTCAAAATGAACGTAAAGGGAAAAATGTAAAATTCTATAAATGGAACAGGNTGTGTGTGTGTGTGTGTGTGTGTGTTATTTAGTATCTAAAAATGTAATTTATATACTTACGTTGCATCTTGTAGAAAAATTTCACATGAACCAAATCGAAATACATGTTCATGACATAAACAAAAATTATGGTTTAACAAAAAATAAAATAAAATTTGTAATTTTAATTGATAGTTTAGATGTACCAATCAGTATTTTCTTAGTGCTCTTATCCTCCACAACAGTTTTAATTGACGACACCAATGGATAGAATRCAAATCCACTTGCAATATCACTTGCTAATGGAGTAAGCTTTGTATTCTTGCTGATAAGAATCATCCATCCATCGTGCACGAGATTGTATCGTTGGTATGTCGGGTAGTCACAATACATTTGTTCAATTTGAAAATGATCCAAAGCAAATACACCACCCACCAAACTTATTTTTTTGTATGACTTCAATAAACGACGTGGGATAGTTTCTACCATTTTGTCTCTCTATTATATAAAATATTTTTAATCAAATATAAGTTACAAATAATAATTTATACAACTTGATTGAATATGATTGACTTACAGGTTTWTCAAGTAAAATCAAAATTAATCTATTATCTTCGATGTCATTCCAAWTGAACTTCACTCTRACAGTTTCTTCAAATTCCACCACACATGATGTTGATTGAGTGATGAAAATACTTCAACACAACAATGRGAGTCCATTTTCTACRTAAATATGTAACTTTATTTATATTTAATTAATCATATTTTATTAATAAAATATATATTATCTTCAAGAATAAAGATTAYACYCGGATACAATAAYAATTAAAAGAATAAGAAATTATTTTTACACATTAAAAATGTAAAATCAAATATAGTTAGAAATGTCATACAAATAATATATCACATTATGGATACAAAGCCACATGTCTTTGTACATACTTCGTCAAATGAAAGAGAACAAACCACACCGTAAAAAGCAAGGTATTGAYGATGATACACCTTTTGTCACATGAAAAATACACATCAATATAAAGCAATATAGTTAACAGAAATTCATAAATAGTGTTTCCAAARTCTACAAACATTTCAATCATAATCTATGACAACTTCTTGAGCTTAATAATCGATCACAAAACATTCCGAAGTACCAACATTTATATGATAATTYGGTATCTAACATAAAGCTATRTACAATGAAARAATATGAAAAKAATCAAAGAAGTCAACAATAGAGATGTTTCACAYACAACACCTAGAACATGTATGTCATCAAGGACAATTTGGTAAAATAATCTACAATTGAGGAAGGTCCAATGAAGTGAAAATGTGAAATCAATGAAGCAGAAACAGAACAAAACAACAACATATGTAAGACTTAAATGTATCTCATAATCAGGTTCATTGAAATAAACTAACATTTCGCTTCTTTGAAAAATGTTATTCAAGTTGATCTTATGTAAGACGTGTATATAAGCCAGAGATGTAAARTGAACTTCCAAGATTTAACTTTTTCCCTGCCAAAGTTTAAAACAGACATTGCAAGATAAACAAACATATTTATAACAATTACTACTACACCCCTGAAGCTTTTTCAATCTTCTTAGTCTATAAATTTTGGAACAGTCCCCACAACAACCATATTTATAACAAAGTGTACTTCCATCAGGAGATTTTCAACTATAATAAATGTAGAATACATATCTAAGGAATAATCACTTCTCACACCCTTGTTGCATCCAGTGATAAACCTTTGTTCTTCCAGTAAATATGATGTAGAAACATTAACAAATCGAAGCAGAAATCAGAATAAAAAATCGTAAGCAAAAATCGATGTATAAATTGTAAGCAAAAATCATAAGCAGAAATCGGAATAAAAACTGGAAGCAGAGATCGAAGTATAATCGTAAGCAGAAATCAAAACAGAAACTGTAAGCAAAAATGAAAGCAAAAACCATAAGCCGAAATATGAAGTTGTAACAGAAATCGAAGCAAAAATTGGTAATAGTAACAAAATCGAAGCAGAAAACAGAAATCACACGTCGGAGATAACAGAAATTGAAGCAGAAATCTTACATGCAGTCTTTGATCGATGAAGAAGAAGAAATAATTGTTCAAAATGAGAGAAACCAGTGTTTCAATATATTAGAAGCAGTAGATGAGAATGGAAAAGATGAAATGAAGGTATTTTTGTAACTGAGTAACTAAGTAGACTTCTCCTTATCTTCCAAAGCCTATCTCCTATTTATTTGTTCTTATTTTACAATCTTCTTTTTCTTTCTAATCAATCCAGAATTTAAGGTGAACTCAAATTCAAGCAATGTTGTCAATGCTGGGCATGAATACAGGTCTGATGAAACTTTCAATTATTCCATTATAATTCGTTGACGGCCAAATCATCCAAAATTTTATTGGTTTTCATAATGTTTCTTTTGCAAAACAACTCTTGTAGTAATATATACCAACAATAAGCACAAGAAATGAATTAGGAACGAATTTTCTCCAGTTAACTATGTTCTAAACTTAAAGATATATCTAGATGAAGTTTATGATGAACGCTTAGATGTATGAATCAGGTAGTATATATAGCTTCCTCTATTAATGATTATCCACAATTATATATATATATACACACACACACGTAGGGGTGAGCAGCGGAGCCGGAACCGATATGAGTGGTTCCGGTTCCTAAAATATGGAACCGATTGAGAATGATTCCGGTTCCGGTTCTCAATTTTTCAGAACTGTTACCCGCCGGGTACCCGATATTTTTCAATAAAAAAATAATAATTATTTTTTAATACCAAATTTATATTAAGTTTACATCTTGAAAGCACGCCGTCATCTTCATTCTTCATATAAAATGATTCGTGTTTTTTCAAATTGTGTGTTCACTTGGATTCATAGTATGTAATCGTTAAACTTTGAATATTTACCATTATAGTATGTAATCGTTAAACTTTGAACATTTTCTATTAATCTATTATAGTTTGTAATCGTTAAACAATATTTGTAACCATTATTCTATATAATTTGTATTCTTGCTTGCTTATTTAATGTTTTGGCAATGTTTTATTTTTTATTTCTAAACAACAAAATTTTAATATTTTAGGAAGCGGGTACCCGGAACCGGAACCGGTTCCCGGCGGTTCCGGTTCCGGTTCCGGTTCCAAAAATTTAAGAACCGCTCTAACCGGTTCCGGTTCCAATATCTCAAGAACCGTCGGTTCCGGTTTCGGTTCCGGTTCCGATTCCTGTCAAAAAGGGCGGATACCCGTCTATGCTCACCTCTACACACACGTCTATATATCTATATTATAAATAGATATAGAGAGTTATATACATGAACAGAGGAATGAAGCTATGGAGAGTTCAGATATACCAAATCTAAATAATGCAGTTGAAAAACATGACACCATCTCCATAACTTATCAGATTTTAATTTGAATACTTGAGTAAATAAAGGAAAAAACACTGCAGTTGTAACTAATAAAAGTATCAACAAACTATCTTGAAGTTTAAGTGATAAATTAAAAATATGTTAAGCCAAATCTACCCTAACTGAATAATTTAACCAAAAACATACTTGAGTAATGATTAGGGATGTAATATGTACTTACCGCTAGTAAATGCGCAGGTCAAACCGAATGCAAAAGCAAGAGATGCAAAGAAGATCAAAATGGAAAATTGTATTTTTTGACGTTCGATACTGAAATCAAAATGGAACAAGTCAATTAGTTCACTATTACACAAATTTAAACCATAACAGCAACCTATTATATTAAACCAAAGTAAATTGGATTATGACCCCATATCCAAAGTAAATTTAGCAGATTGCAAGCTTGACCATATACACATTCCTAAACAATAATTTATAAATCTTAATGCATTTGTTCTATGAGTAGGTGTGCTTCAAATAAATTAGAAACTCTGTGGGAGTACATATCATGGTTTTGTTCAAATCCAAAAAGCGAATGGTTTGAATATGATATGTGTATCCTTTTGTGGGTATGAACCACATGTGTGTCATCAAAATTGTTGGACAATGGTCATGATCGTGCTGCAAACTTGTGTTGCAAGGTGGAGATACTCGTGTAGTTTATGTTTATTCGGGGTTAAAATGGTTCCAATTATCAGAAATTGCACCATGTAAGAGTGTAGTGGGAAAGTTGAAGTGCACTTATATATGGTTTGAAGTTAAACAAAAGACAGATGAAATATCATAAAAAGAGAGTTGTTTTAAGCCAAAACTAAACCATAGTTGTGGTCAGTCTTAAGTCTGTACTGATCTCACAACAGAAACTCAATGGTTCATTGCAACGTGCAGGCAAAACCATATTTGGTAGAATGGTTGATATGCTTCACTTTCCCTCCAATGAAGAGAACTCTAGTATTTCAAGCTCCTCCAGAATTGTGTGTAGATATTCATTAAATTTGTGTATCCATCTTTGTATATATCTGTGTGGAGAAGCCTATTGGGGTTGATTTGTTTGTGRATTTGATGGTTTGAAGTTAAACAAAAGACATATAAAATATCATAAAAAGAGAGTTCATAATTCATGCCTTTGGTCTCATGTTCATGTCAACAAAGGCGAAAACCATATTTTGCTTGTCAAACCTGCTTTTTGTTCTTCTTTTATCTCGTTCTTTTCACCCTGATAATTGCATCAATCAGTTAATAGTTTTCTTACCATATCAGATGGTTCTGCTTTGCCAATTAGGTTCAACCTAACTTGTTTAAAAGTCTTTGGGCCTATTTTATCATTTAGTCAAGTTATATCAACGACTACAATTAGCATAGTTATGATTATATTCAAATTTAGTTGAGTTATATTAAGTGTATCTTACGGCAAAAGTGATTCATGCCTTGCTATTTGGGATAGGATAAAGTTGCCCCAAAAGAAACTATAAAGCACCGGAAGCCAAAAGAAAACATAAAGAGGGGATTGGTTTTTCCACATGCTTCTAACACAAAATCTTTTGATATATTCAGCTCCCCATTTTCACTAATTCTCCCCCTTCAGTATCACCCTACCATTATGGCCTTTTTGGTAAAATTTCATATTCAAATAATGAAATGTTTCTATTAAATAAATGAATGATTGACAACAAACTCAATCCAGAATTACTTTTTGGTACAAGCGCACAATGGCACAAGAAAATACTATATGTTGGAGGGTTATTATGTGCAGGCATCTAAAGTCGTACCTTTGGGCTATTGGCTTTCCAGGTGAGCTGCAACCGCCTAAATCATCCGAGTTAATAAAAACCAACAATCAACTAACATGGCATGTCTAACTAATATGTAGAGATTGCAGCACAAACCAACATAGAGGCATGTAAAATTCGACACCCAGATGTAAGGAAAGACTCATAAGGGAACTTGTGAAAGCATCCTCAAACCTTATAATCGATGATTAAAGCAACAATATTCATGATTTGTGTGATAACAAATGGACTGAATGCCACTGACAGATCAAACAAGCAGGATAATTTATTTCTATGAATTAAAATCTAGCTACCTAACATATGTTTGAAGGGTAACATCATTTGAAATGGTTTGTTCCAAAATTGTAAGCATATCAAATAGTGCTTGAACCTTTTAATTTCGCGTACCGATTCCAGTGGTGAGTGTAAGACGTAAGTAAAGCAGACTTCATGTGGATGTGCAAATTATCTAGTGGTATGAAATCCACATCTAATGATTACTATGATACTTCCATCTTGAGAATTCAGAATACACGAAATGAGAGCTTAAGTACATACTACAAAGGGGAATCGAAATATTACTAGCATTGAGGTGGCGGTCTCTCTAGAGGGACCATCAACACGAAGCAACATGCTCCTATCGCTGTAAAACTGGAGAACGAAATCAGGCTGCATCTAAAGCACCTGATAATAATGCCCAGCGAAGTACGTCCCAACCCAAAAACACCAAAACCCTAATAAACAACTGCCTTTACATATACATACCGATACACAGAGGTGGCTACCGGAAACCCGTCAATCCAAAACAACAACAAAGAAGTTGGCTAAAGAAAAAAGAGAAATAGATTACCTCCTCTGCTTGTCTGTTTTGATGAGGATGACAAACGCTAATGGATTGAAAAATATGGCAAATATATATATGCATCTCTAAATTCTGTTGGAGTCGATATCATCTGAGAATCTATTAGAACCGATGAAATCGAATTGGGTTAGGGATGTAGATGGATAGGAGAGAGTTAAGAGAATCAATTTCATCAAAATCTGTTGGCGATAAAATCGAAGTTGGGTTAGGGATGTAG
>NC_037533.1:9653392-9691713 GCF_001531365.2 Cynara cardunculus var. scolymus
TCGTAAGCAGAAATCAAAACAGAAACTGTAAGCAAAAATGAAAGCAAAAACCATAAGCCGAAATATGAAGTTGTAACAGAAATCGAAGCAAAAATCGGTAATAGTAACAAAATCGAAGCAGAAAACAGAAATCACACGTCGGAGATAACAGAAATCGAAGCAGAAATCTTACATGCAGTCTTTGATCGATGAAGAAGATGAAATAATTGTTCAAAATGAGAGAAACCAGTGTTTCAATATATTAGAAGCAGTAGATGAGAATGGAAAAGGTGAAATGAAGGTATTTTTGTAACTGAGTAACTAAGTAACTAAGCAGACTTCTCCTTATCTTCCAAAGCCTATCTCCTATTTATTTGTTCTTATTTTACAATCTTCTTTTTCTTTCTAATCAATCCAGAATTTAAGGCGAACTCAAATTCAAGCAATGTTGGCAATGTTGGGCATGAATACATGTTTGATGAAACTTTCAATTATTCCATTATAATTCGTTGACAGCCAAATCACGATATTAGTCTAGCTTATTAGGTAATTGATGAACTTTTTGTTGAGATATACTAGTAAAAAAAACAGGGGATGCTTCTGCTATTGTGCCTAATAATAAAATTTAAGCACTTCCTTGCCAATTAAGAGTTGATAGGACATGTTGTAAAGTTTGCAAGGTTAAAGTCATCCTAGAGATTGCATGTTGTCAAAATGAACGTAAAGGGAAAAATGTAAAATTCTATAAATGGAACAGGGATAAGTATAAAGCAATTTCATTGATAAGAGACGATCCTGAAAAGGTGAACACGTTTTGGGATTTCCAAGAAGCGGATAGGGAAGGTTATGTCGATTGGGTTTTAAATGGATGAAAATTTTGGTGGGTAAATATGTGGTTTTGAAAGAACAAGTTGGTAGTTAAATGTGGGTAAAGTTGGTAGTTAAATGTGGGTAAATATGTGGTTTTGAAAGAACAAGTTGGTAGTTAAATGTGGGTAAAATTGGTAGTTAAATGTGGGTAAATTTTGGTGGGTAAATATGTGATTTTGAAAGAACAAGTTGGTAGTTAAATGTGGGTAATTTTTGGTGGGTAAATTTGTGGTCTTGAAAGAACAAGTTGGTAGTTAAATGTATATATCAATGTTAATATCAAATATACATATATATATATATGTATTTTGAAAATGTTTGTTGATTAAATATGCATTATGGATGAAAATGTTTGATTGTTAAATTTTTAGGTTTGTTGGTTAAATAGATAGATTTAAGAAAATGAAAGAGATTTGGTGATTAAAATAATTACAAAAAAAAAATGTAAATCCAAATCCTACAAACCAAACAGATGAATGGATTTCAAATCAAATCCAAATCCTGCAAACCAAACACAGGAATGGATTTTAAATCCAATCCAATCCAAATCCCATGGAATTCAAATCCCTCAGAAACATTCCTGCAAACCAAACGCACCCTTAGAAGACAAATCCAATAAATGTACAAGTTATTAATGCACAAGTTACATGTACGAGTCTTAATGCATGTTGTACAAAAGTGTATAGGTGTGGGTGGATTTAGACTTGGTCAAGAATGTAATTGGTAATTATAATTTGGATTTTGTTATGGTAGACTTTTTGGAAGGAGACTTGTGAATGGATGAAAGCAACTCCTTCAACTTGATGATTGAAGAGTCAACTGGAAAAAGTTAGATAATTATAAAAAAAAAATGTCTGAGCCCGGGTTCGAACCGGGGACCTCTAGTGTGTGAGACTAGCGTGATAACCGACTACACCACCCAGACAGTTTTGACAAATGGCTTAACGTTATCTATATAACTGATTCATCCGGATCAATTTCATATGTTCCCATCAAAAGGGTTACTTCTCGTGAGTAAGGATACAAACGACCCCGTCCCCGACCCCTATTTAAGCTCTGAATCACCGTCCCCATCTCTGTCCCGATTAATCCCGAACGGGTTCGGGGGGAAAGGAATTCCTGGCGGGTTCGAGGAACCCGTTTAGTTAAAAATAAATAAAAACAATGTAATTTAAAGTTGTAATTATAGTGAATGTCACTACGTTACTTACCAATATTAAAAATCAAATATATTTGTTATTTAATACTAATTGTTTACATACATACATACATACATACATATGTGTACATTTATTTATTTATATACACTATATACATATATTTAATAAAAAAGTTAATCGGGGTCGGTGAAGGGCGGGTAATGCCATCCTCGACCCCTATTTCGGGTATGAAAATAACACCGTACCCGTCAAAGCAGGGAATCTCTGCGCCATTAGGCCGCCCTTACGAGTAAAAATTTTCATCTCTACTCGTGGGTCATTCTTCAGTTTCTTTGACGATTATTTTTATCGGAACAACGTATTCAATCTTTGGTGTAAGTTTTTCAAATCAATTGCAATGTGTTTATTATAATTGAACTCAATTATAAGAAAAGAGCTTTTTCTAGACAAAATTTGGAGGTTGATTAGTCATTACCTCAATAACTTTACTCATGTGGTTGTGACGGGCCTTTGAGAAAGAGGTATGCAACACCATGACCACCATTTTTCTCTTTTTTTTTTATTTGGGATAAAACAGATGAAGATTCATGAAAAAGAAAAAGAACATTATTTGAAAAATGTTTAATGGAGTGAAATGGCAAAACGACTGAGAAGCTCTCGAATTTAATGGAGATAGTGAATGGTCGTTACGACAATGACCAAATCCAAAACAAAATGTAAACCTTGAGTTTTTTTTGTTCTTTTTTATTTTTGTAGTAAATGAAGTTGAGAGGCCAATTATGTAATAAATCCTGAACCACAACGACTAAATCCATAATTTACTGAAAAACGTTAAAGGTGACAAGTCGCAGTTTTTGCTAGTGAACAAGTGAAGTGGTCCCTCCCGCCACCGTCCACACCAAGCCAATCCTCCACCCTAATCCCACTTTCAGCCTCCCACCAACCCATTCTTACCTCGAACCTCATCGTCTTTATCTCTCTCGTCTCTAGTTTGGATTCTTCCACTCGGTTGCTTTCCTACACTCCGAGTTTTCGCATATCATACGAGTCTCACTATATCGCTTTCCAAAACCAATTCCAAGTGCTTGACAAAGAGGGCGGTAGCTAGACATGGCCAAAAACCGCTCTCGGGTCGGGCCGAGCTCGAAATAGTGTCCTGTTGGTCCCAGTCGGATCTACAAGAGTTATAAGTAATCAGTTTGTAGAAGGGATGATGAATACAAACACATAAACTTTCACTTTTAAAAAATATATATCGATAAAAAAAGATCAATACAAATTTTACAATTGTTTGCAGAAGAGATAAGGTAAAGAACTTATCAAAGCAATCTAAGGTTCATACAATTACAAATAGCAAAGAAAAAATATTTTCTACAAGAAATAAAGATAAGATCAAAGTACTATTCACTTGTTCAAATTGGTTCTTTCTCTTAGACATAGAATATAGAGAGAAGTAAATTCTTGGGTAAGTTAGTAGTAAAAAGATTGATAACTGAGAGAAGAGCACTCAGCTATTTATACCCATTGCATTAAATGCAATTCAGAAGGTACAAAACACGTGTCAAACTTTTGGAGGAAAGCTTGTCCTTTGCTACAGTAAACAGTCMTTTTAGCTGTATATGAGCAGTCCTCTTTTCATAAAGTAGGTAAGCACTATAGAGTCAATGAAGTGGCTCTGTATTGTATTATACTTTAGAAAAGGTATGAGTTGGTCCTTTATATGAGGGAGGATATGACAAAAACAACCATGCTTGGTAAGTTTCATTTGATCGTTGGATACTTAAATAACGTTGAAAAGGTATCTTCAGTATTCGCTGAACCTTGAGCAGTCTTCACACATAAGTAGATGAGCTTGTAATCACTGAATATCGCTTCAGATCACGAACTTGCTGGTCTCTAATCTTCAGCTTCTGTCTTCAACATCATTGAAGGATTTGTGGTGTGAGTTTTGTCTTCTTGAAGTATAACAGTCTCTGAAGGAATTACAATACATGTTCAACGATCACTGAACAGACTCAGTGAAGATCACTGAAACTGAATAGTATAAATACTATACTTCGTAA
The DNA here is from genome assembly GCF_001531365.2 of Cynara cardunculus var. scolymus. NCBI lineage: Eukaryota > Viridiplantae > Streptophyta > Magnoliopsida > Asterales > Asteraceae > Cynara > Cynara cardunculus. Next base: position 9,657,465 of record NC_037533.1, read on the forward strand.
GGTAAAAGGAATCATCATCAAATCAATGAGAGAGTGGATCAACATGTCCTTTCAAACCGGTCCCGTCGAAAATGGTTAGGCCTGGTTAAGGTTCATTGTAATCGGTTAGAGTAACCGTTCCCGGTTCCGGGCCGGGCCCAAATCGGTCAATACCTATATATATATATATATATATATATAATTTTATTTTTGATAGATTTTTAACAGTACACTTTAAAATATGTAATTGGGTCACTCAAATACACTTTAAAAATGCATTTTATTATAATTTTGWTTTAGTAAATGATTCAAATATTCAGTTATTCAAAAATACACTTATTCATCATCGGAATCCCATGTCGGATTAATTTGAAGAGTTCCGTTGGCTTGAATTCTTCTAATAGCCTCTTGGTCATCAAGGTCATCAATGTCGAGTTTCTCATCATCGTCATATTGTGAGTAACTGTCATCGGTATTGATAGTTGGCGGCGTAGTTAGTCCCATGACGATTTCGCTTTCTTTCAAATTCTTTTCCACCTCTTCAATCTCCACCTAAAATGATATTATATGTTGAATTCTATCAACTTTGTTCAGGTAATCCTTCAAATATTCTGCCACTAAGAGAAAAGGCAGACTCGAAGTTACGATACTAGCATGGATTGTTAGTATACATGGGCCATGCATGCCAAAACTAGTAATTGAGGTTGCTTTTGTTTCCAAAAATCTAATAGACCAATTTTTTCAAAATATTCAACATCATTTGTAGGACATGCGGCCACAAAGTTAATATGCACGTACATATTTAGTTCACCCAAATCGTTTTCAAATCTACTTTTTTACTTGATTCATTTAAAACCTCGTTCGTTAAGTTAGTCATCAACTCTTTCCGACTTTGGCAATGACCATTACAACTAGAACTTGTAAATAAACGACTTGAAGAGCTTTGTTGTTGTTTTCCTCCCTCGATAAAAATGTTTATAATGATCAAATAAATATTGAAAATTACGATAAAACAAACATCCTTGTTCCGTTGAAAAAGAATTATCCGTAGCCATACCTAAACCAAATGCTACACATATTTATATAATTAAAACTTCAACACCTATAATATTTAAATACGAGTTTAACTCTGCGATACAAAGAAAAGCAAATGGGTGCTTATAAAATATTTTAACAATTTCTTTTTCATTTAACTCATCAACCTTCCCCAATCGTGATGGTCTTCGTATTGTGCAATCTTACTTGCCAAAATATATAATTGATTTAAAAGTAAAAGACTTGTTAGATAATAAATACCGGATAAAAGAGTTGTCCTATTTTTAGAATCCCCAAAAATATCGTATAATCCTTCAACCATGGCTCAATCAGGACTCACAATGGAATTTTGCGGGTAATGGTGTTTATAGAATGAATATATATATATATATATATATATATATATATATTGTTTTAGCAAATTTTCAATCATAAAATAAGTCAAATTCCATCTAACATGCATATCAAACATCGGTCCCGAAGCTTTAAAACCAACGTCTTCGCAATATCTTTTATATTCCGCGTGCATTTTCTTACCCTTTTTGAAAATTCGTTGTAACATAAGTCTAAACTTATCTATTACGGGTTTACAAGTATTTAAACCGTCTTGAACGTCTAAATTTAGTATGTGTGCACAACAACGTGTATGAAATAATTTACCGTTTACATTATGGGTCAAATGACACTTTAATTTTTCCAGACATAGATTATTATTACTAGCATTATCAAATGAAATGCTAATTATTTTAGGAGATAAATTATAAAATGCAATACATCTTTTAATAATTGAAAATTGGCGTGTACCCAAATGTGGTGTACCAAACGATTCAAACGTGATTACACGTTTAAATAATTGCCACGATTGTGGCTCAATCCAATGTGTCGTTATGCATATATAAGAAATCGGCAATCCTTGTGGTGTACTCCATATATCACACGTTAAATAAATTGTTTAAACATATAAACCAAAATGATATAGATTTATTAATACAAAAAAAAAAAAAACAAAAGGATTCTTAGATTTATACAATATGAACATAAGAAATCTTAGATCTAAAGCTTAAGAGCTAAACATATGAGAGAGTATAGATAGAGACTCGTCTCAAGTGAAGTAGAAAAATGAATATGAATTATGAAGAAAATAGATACTGAAATCTATAATCTATTTATATGAATCAATAAATGACAAAAAAGGTCCTCAAGAAACAATGAACTTGCTCCACTACCCTTTGTCTTTTCCAGAAAACGAGGCGCAATCCTTGTACTTCTACAACCAACTTTCAGGCTTTGACAACTATAATCCCTTACAATAAAAGAAGTACAAAAGTTAAGATTGAACAATAAACTATGTATTTTAACACCCTCTCTCAGTCTTGACTTTTTTGAACAAATCAATCATTCGCAATTTAGAACATAAGTAATTATGATGATTAATTCCAAGAGCTTTAGTAAAGATATTAGCTGGTTGTTCATAAAACAATTTTTTTTTTCAATTTTTAATAACCCTTTGTTAATATTTTCTCTGATTTGATGAACATCTATTTCAATGTGTTTGGTTCGTTCGTGAAAAACTGGATTGTTAGCAATTTAGATAGCAGATTTATTATCACAATGTTAAGATACAAGTAGCAAGTTTGTAATAATTAAATCTGTAAGAATTTTTAGAACCCATAAAATTTCACAAGCAGCAGAAGCCATTGCTCTATAATTTTGATTTTGCAGAAGAACTAGAAACTGTATTTTATTTCTTGCTTTTCCAAGAAATTAATGAATTTCCTAGAAACAAGCAAAAACCAATTACAGAACGTCTAGAAGATAGACACTTACCCCAATCTGCATCAACAAAGGTTGTTAAAGAAAAATTTGTAGATCTAGTAAAGCTAACACCTTTACGTGGTGAAGTCTTTAGATATCTAAGAACATATAAATCAAGATTTAGATGAGACTGTTTAGCAAAATGCATAAACTGACTTAGACAGTGAACTGCAAAAGCAATGTCAGGTCTAGTAGCAAGAAGATAAATCAACTTGCCAATTAACTTTTGATAGCCAGTGTGATCACATAAAGGAGGATCCTTGTTGCTATTAGAATTTGAAATAATCAAATTTCTATCCATGGGAGTATTGCAAGGCTTACACACTAAGTACCCAAACCCATTTAGTAACTCCAAACAATACTTTCATTGAGACATACAGATTCCATTTTCACAGTTTAAAATTTCAATTCCTAAGAAAAAATTTAATTTTCCTAAATCTTTTATAAGGAATTTACTTTTTAAAAACGTTTTCACCTTTTCAATTTCAGCTTGATTATTTCCAGTGATGACAATATCATCCACATAAACTAATTGAAAAAGAAATACATATTCAGTTTTCTTAGTAAACAGGGAATAATCATTAACACTTTGGATAAAGCCACTTTCAATTAGGCAAGAAGAAAGCTTCGCATACCATTGTCGGGGAGCTTGTTTTAATCCATATAAAGATTTAACAAACTTACAAACGTGCTTATCATTAGAATTATAATAACCTTCAGACAAATTCATGTAAACTTCTTCTATTAAATCTCCATACATAAAAGCATTATTAACATCTAATTGAAATAAATTCCACTTATTCTGAACAGCTAAGAATATAATACAACGAACAGTTACCATTTAACTACAGGGGGGAAGGTTTCATCATAATTAAGACCTTCTCTCTGACGATATCCTTTTGCTGCAAGTATAGCCTTATATCTCTCTATTTCCCTAGTAAATTTATATTTTATTTTATATATCCATTTACAGCCTATATGTTTTCTACCCTGGGGTAAGTCTGTTAGAATCCATGTTCCATTTCTATGTAAAGCTTCCATTTCATCATTTATAGCATTTATCCAATTAATATTAGTACAAGCTTTCTTAAAAAATTTGGTTTAACAAAATTATTTAGACTAGATACAAAACATAGATTTTCAGAAGAAATATAGGAATAATTTATGACTTTTTCCAAACCATATTTAACCTTCTCTTTTACAACAAAATCATCGAACCTTTGTAGAAACACAGGAACTCTAGTAGATTTTCTTGTAGATTGAACAGAAGAAGATCTACATAGAGTACCCTCAGAAATGAGACTTTCATCATTTTGAGGAGTACTGGCAACTATATATGAGCTATCCAGGAGTTGCCATCTAGTAACTCTGTCAAGACTATCTTCAACTTGAGTTGAGGAATCTTGATTATTAGAATCATTTGAGCTGCCTAGAGGTAAGTCATTGGAGTAACCTATTATTATTATTAGGGACATAATCTGATTGATGAGTGTGTTCACTCACAGAGTTGTCTCTACTATCATCAATGGGTGGTGAACCCACAAGGTCATTAGATGAAGTATTAGTAAAATCAAAGAAACTTAATTTGTTATCATCATCATTACTGGTAATATCAACCATGTTCTTAGACATCTTAAAGGGAAATATATTTTCATAAAATTTGACATCACGAGAAATAATATATTTCTTTCTTTGAACTTACATACTCTAATGAAATGCATTTTTCAGATTTGGGAGAAAATTTGTCCGTAATGTTAGGTATGACAACAAAGCAAAGGCAACCAAAGTTTGTAAGATGTATAAGAACGGATTGGAAACCATAAACAAGCTCATAGGGACACTTACCATTTAACACAAAAGAAGGAGTCTTATTTATCAAGTAGGTGGAGGTATAACACATTCACTCCACATATTTAAGAAACCCCTCTCCAAAACTCAAGACCCCTTGCAACATTTAGCAAATGACGATGTTTTCTCTCAACAACCCCATTCTGTTGGATAGTGTATATACAGGAAGTTTGGTGTATAACTGTAAAACCCAAAAATTTGTGGAATAAATAATTTATCTTTATTAGTGTTTTATTTTAAGAATATATATATATATATATATATATATATATTAAATAAGAATAGAAGGTTGAAATAAGTTTAAAAGTCGGACCAAAAGTGAAGGAAGAAGTCAAGACATGGGTGAAGGTTGTCAATTCGCGGAAGTTAAGGGACTGGGTCGTGTGTAAGCAGGTCCAAACCAGAAGGACCTGTTTTGTAAATATGCAACAGACCTGCAACAGGGTGGCTTGCTGTCAATGATCGAGAGAGGCAGAAGAGGAATAGGCGGTGCCTGGTTCAAAAAGGGAAACTGTGACCTGCCGGTTGCAGGCTGTGGAGAAGCCGTTCACAGCCTAAAACTAGGGATTCGGCCGATTTGGTCAACTAATAGGCCAAATCGTTTGAGTATAAATTATGGACACTGGTTAGGGTCGCTATTCATTTGAAAAGAAGAAGGAAATCGTTGAGCTTGATAGAGAAAAACCGGAGTTCAAGACCAGGCAAGAACCCCCTGCTTTCCCGTCGTTTGGAGGTAAATACTCAACCAAAAATTTATGTTGTTACAACGTTTGGCTGTGTCTTTGGCCCTGTATAGAACTTTAGAAGGCTCATGTTCCAAACTTCGTGTTTTAGGATTCGATTTTAAAGTTTAGATTTCATTTGGTAAAAACGCTGTATCGCATTCTGTTAAAAAAAACCACTTTAAAGAATGTTATACAGAAGCTCTGCATGAGGGCTCTGTATCAAGTTACATTACACAGAAGCTCTACATGAGAGCTTTATATCATGTTAGCCAGAGGCTCTGCATGAGAGCTCTGTATCAAGTTGTGAAAGACCAGAAGCTCTGAAAGAGAAACTAGAGGGGCTCTGGTCCTTGATGTGGAATTATTTTCTATGGGTTGGTTCAACTAGAGGCTCTGGTCGTGAAGCCAGAAGCTCTGGAAGAGAGACCAGAGGGGCTCTGGTCATATGTTATGTTTTCCAAGTATGGGTTAGTACAACCAGAAGCTCTGGTCATGAAGACCAGAAGCTCTGGAAGAGAGACCAGAGGGGCTCTGGTCCTGAATGGTAAATATTTCCTAAGTGTGATTTAGAACCAGAGGATCGATGGACGGGTTACTAAATATTCTCTAAGTGTGGTATACAACCAGAGGGGCTCTGGTCCTGAAGGACTTAAGAGCCCAGAGGCTCTGTCAATACAACCAGAGGCTCTGGTCGTCCACAGAGGCTCTGGCCTTCTACCAGAGACTTAGTCATTTTAAGATAAATAGCTAGACAATACACCTTATGTTGGAACTCGCGTTTCTATAATTTTGATTGATGTGAGGGGCATTGAAGCATAGTTGACCAAGGTTGACCCTAGCCAACGTAGTTGACCGTAARATGACTTTTATAGTCTTTTGAGGAATTTATCATTTATGTACTATTCRCTACTATAAATTGTAGGTTACCAGTCAGCGCCGTTAAGTAAGCAATCGACGTTATCAGGTGAGTCTTCATGAGACTTACAATGGGATGCATACCTATGTACAAATTTATTTTCAAGCATTATACGATTTATATGACGGTGGTACAAATGCATGATGTATCAGTTTACATACATGATATGTTTTACATGTATGACGTTTTATGATCAGTTGCATGCTATGTGTTTAATCATGTTTCGAATAACTCTAGCATGCTTTTCCATACTAAAGTTTGATGATTTAAGGGTGGGCATTTGACCACTAAGTCACGACCAGTATAAAACACTACCCGGACAAGTGGGTGATAAGTTAAGATTGTGATACCCAGGGCGTGTTGGTGACTAATAAGTCACGACCAGTATAAAACACTACCCGGACAAGTGGGTGATCAATCGAGAATGAAGTATCAACCCAGGGCGTGTTTGTGACTAAATGACCCATTCCAGACAGATAATTTATGAGATCTCATTTCTTTCAGTGTTGAATGTTTTCAGAAATTGCATGCTACTTGGTACAAGGTTTACAAGTTGAAATGCATGACGTACAATGTTTTTATACACGAAAACCATGAACTCACTGAGCTTTATAAGCTGACTATAGTATGCATCTCAGGCCCAGGTAGTTCGAGGACGGATAAAGGCAAAGGACATGCTTAGAGTGTTGCTTATTATCATCTCATTTTAGTCTTTTGTCTAAGATGCACTGTAATGATCTTTTGTAACTTAACCCCAAGAGAAGGTGGGTTAGAACTTAAGTTAGATTTTGATGATTCAAAGACTTCCGCTGTAATAGTTTAAATGGTTTTAAATTAGCCATTACTTTGGTGTATTTATTAAGGAAATGTTTCAGATTACGTGACATCTCTCTTGATGAAAATGAGGGTGTTACAATAACACCTTTGGTTTTAAAAAACTCACTCAAGTTTTGACTCAAAAATTCAGACCCATTGTCACTCCAAAAGATTTTAACATTCTTACTAAATTGATTGCTAAGTGAGTTATAAAAGGTAATAATATTTTCTGCAACCTCATTTTTTCTTTTTAACATAAAAACTCATACAACTCGTGTAAAGTCATCAACTATAATAAGAAAAAAATTTATATCCTTCCCTACTTTGGACCCGATGGGGTCCCCAAACATCCAGATGCACAAGATCACCTAGATCTCTGGATTTGTGCACACTAGACTCAAACTTCTCACGAGTCTACTTGGCTTTGTGACAAATTTCACAAGGACCACAATTTACATTTTCAATTTTAAGACAACTTTTCAAAACTTTTAAAACTTGGTTAGCTGGGTGATCGAGACAACTATGCCACAACTAAGCAGAAGCCAGGTACGACACATTAAAAACTTGAGAAGTATGAGGATTACAAGTGGACTCACTATTGAAGTTTTGATCAAAGTAATACAGACCCCCTTCTTGACTACCAGTCCCCACTACATTCATTCGTAGCGAATCCTAGACATAACATTTAGACTCATCAAACCCCACAAAGACCTTATTATCCCTAACAAGTTTGTGAACAGACAACAAATTAACATTAAAATCTGGGACAACCAAGACATCAAACAAAGTTACATGATAGATAACTAAAAATTTCCAACTTTATTAATTTTGGCCTTGGTTCCATTAGGATGACTGACCCTAAGGTTAAGTTCAGAAATATCAACAACATTGTTAAGAAAAACAGTGTCATATGTCATGTGTTGGTTTGCTCTAGAATCAATAATCCATCTATAATTGAGGGATTTGCAGTTGCCTGCCATATTAGCAGAAGCACCTTCAGAAGTGTGATTTTGTTCAACTAATCCAAGGATCTTAGCAATTTGATCTTCGAGAAAGGGAAGGGAGGAGATGGAAGTAATTGTTTTATTAGGATTAGACTCAGAAACACGAACATTATTTGTCGTATTTCTTTGGGTTTGATTTGGAGGTCTGGACCTATATTGAAAATTATTAGGGAATCCTATGAGTTTAAAACACCTTTCTATAGTATGTCTAGTGGCACCATAGTGCTTACAAGTTAAGGAGGAAGTTCTACCAAAACGACACTTATTATCATTGGTCTTACTAAGGAAGGCAACATTTTGATGTTTGGACCTAGATTGAGATATATTACCCCCTCTATGAGATTCTTCTCTTGACATAAGAGATAAAGCAGTTTTAACAGAGGGAATGGGATCACTAGTCAGGATATTACTTCTAATAGGTTGATAAGAATCATCAAGGCCCATTAAAAATTGCATGAACTTAATCAATTTAGTGTGTTCAAAAAAATTCTTGCGGAACATTAGAAGTGCAAGATGGGAGTTTGACAAGGGAATCAAATTGTTTCCATAAAGAATTGAGTTTATGATAATACTCAGAAACATAAGTACCATTTTGATTAGAGAGTTAATTTTTTGATACAAGTTAAACATGACAGAACCATCTACCTTATCATAGGTTAACTCCTCCTAGACCTTAGAAGCCTCTTTGGAAAACATTTGTTCTAGAAACAGGTCCTCTGTCATAGAACTCAGTATCCAAGAAAGGACAACAGAGTTGCAACGATCCCATTGTCTTTCTAAGACAAGGTCATCTATAGGTCTCGGACAGGAACCATCAATAAACCCAACCTTATTTTTAGTTTCTAAGGCCAACACCATAGCACAAGCCTACACTTTGTAATTATCAGTTCCACTTAGTTTCATAGTTAACAAGAGGGTTCCACTGGTGTCACTTGGGTGAAGGTACAATGGTTCTCCAAAATCCAGACTAGTAACCTTGGATTCCATTGACCTATCCCTGACAACCTCAGAACTAGGCATAAACACACGAAAGGAGACTGAACAGATAGAAGCAGGATTCCTAAAACACTCGAGGTGTTAGGTCAAGCTAACTGTCCAGCTCCAACAGGAAGCAAAAAAAAAAAAAAGAAGAAACATCTTACCACAGAATGCAGGCACAACTATAATAAGAAAAGAGAAGGGAAAATAAACAACATGTAAGAGGGAGAACAACCACACGCTTTTAATGAAAGGTTAAAGACGAAGATATCGAAAGCATAGAAAGGGCCAAGAAAAAAACCTGAACACAGATAACAACCCAACACATGCAGAATTGGAGAAAAGAAAAAAACAACCCACCAAGAACGGTTGGCTCTAGTACAAACCACGTATGTACTTGGTGAAACAGATAACAACAAAAATTACCGACAAGCAAGCATATATGAAAGTCTTTAAATCTAATCAAATCTAGAAGCATAGTATCAGCTACGTTGGTAGGCAAGATCCAAACAAATCTTTAAACCAAACAATTTGCCGAGCATTTACTCGAGATTACAACAGAACTAAAAGAAGAAAAAACAGATCAACCAAAAAACAGACAGATCTACAATAGGTAAGGACATATCTACAACAGGTAAGGACATATCTACAACAAGTTATATAGACATGAAAACCAACAGTCCTGATAAAAAACCAGATCTGGAGAAAAAAGGGAAATCTAAACAAAAAAAATGAAACAAACAAGATCCAACACAAGGAAAAATAGCAATCGATTGATTTAACAAGATCTAGATAGACCTTCAAGACCAAATCATTAGTCGAGCCTTTACTCAAGAATCAACACAAATACAATCAGATCTAAATGCGAGCAACAATCTAAATAGAAGCTTGAAACTAACATAAGCAATACAAGAGTATTTCAGCTATGACTGGTTTAACAGGATTTAACAAGATCTTCAAGACCAAATCATTAGCCGAGCACTTACTCAAAAAACAACACATATTCGATCCTATCTAAATGAAGAAGAACAAATCTAAACAAATGCTTGACACAAGCGAAAAACAATATAGGAGTATTTCAACAACGATTGGTTTAACAAGATCTAAAGAGATCTTCAAGACCAAATCATTAGCCGAGCACTTACTCAAGAAAACACACAGATTCAACTATTTAAAGGAAGAACGAACAGATCTAAACAAAAGTTTTAAAAACAATCAAGATCCAATACATGAGTATTTCAGCAATGATTGGTTTAACAAGATCTAACAAGATCTTCAAGACCAAATCATTAGCCAAGCACGTACTCAAAAGAAATAGGAAACATAAAAGCTTCAACAAGAAGAAGGAACACTTACCTGTGAGGAGATGAATGTCGAGGATGAACGGTGAATTGACAGATTCAAAAGAGCCTCAAAATCACAGAAGCTGGTGCTCTGATACCATGTTCAAACATATAAACCAAAACGATTCATAGATTTATTTATACAAAACAAAAGAATACAAAAGGATTCTTAGATTTATACAATATGAACATAAGAAATCTTAGATCTAAAGCGTAAGAGCAAAAAATATGAGAGAGTATAGAGAGAGAGACATCACTTGCCAATTGTGAATTTTATATTAACAAATTACTGAGCCTATTCATATTCAAGCAAGTTTTAGTAATACCATTGTGAATCTTATTGATTTCAGCTTTATCCAGACCTCGGGGAAAAGCATGAAAAAAAGCTCAAATGGTATGTGGATTGGTGGATTTCTCATAGTTGGTGCTGCTGCGCATGCAGGCAAGAGACAACCGGGCGAACTGAAACATCTTAGTAGCAAGCTGTGTTCCAGGGGGGGTTATAATTGTCTATCGTTGGCCTCTATGTTAGAATCAGTCGGGGGACATGAGAAGCAAAGTAGAAAAATGAATATGAATGAAGAAAATCAGATACTGAAATCTATTTATATGAATCAATAAACGACAGAAAGGTCCCTCAAGAAACAACAAACTTGCTCCGCTACCCTTAGTCTTTTCTAGAAAACGAGGCGTAGTCCTTGTACTTCTACAACCAACTTTCAGGCTTTAACAACTTTAGTCCCTTACAATAAAAGAAATACAAAGAGTTAAGATTGAACAAGAAACTATGTATTTTAACATAAATGTTGTTAGGTGAAAGAGAAAACATTTGTTCCATTTCATTTCGACACATTTTCCACATTTTAAGTGCATCACGTCTAAGAGTTTGATGACTTCCCAACTTGCATCGTGGTTATGGTGTTTTTTGGATTAATTGCATAATGTGATAGTTGTCGAAATGTCCCATCGACAACCCAACTTGAATGACATATTATGTTGTCATTTGTTGGTTCAATTCGACATCAAACGTCCATATTTGACCTTGATTGTCAAGTATTGGTTGGCTTCAATTGCCTCATGACCTCAACCACGGGCACGTTTTTTCAGTTTGCCTCTTTAAAGTTGAATTTTCTTTCGCCTTAATGAGAGCTTGACACATTTTGCATTGCACATTTTTCCTCCTTCGTGAGGATCACCATGTTGTACGCATTCTAAATCTCGGACTTTCGTATGTGCTCGGGCCTTGGACAACTTATTTATTTGATGCATCATGCTGTTCCGTGGCCATTTCAGAAGATAAAGAGAGAAAGAAATGAGAACTGAAAAGTGGAAGCGAGAAATAAATACGAGCCGAAATCACAAAATATAACAAGAATCGTGAACGCTTTTTTTACGTTTTTTGAATATTGTAAGTTGGTATCTTACACCATACACCATAACACTTATATATAGTGTTTAGGGGCTAAAATGACAAAAAGGGGTCAAATTTCGGAAAAAAGAGGTAAAAAATTTGAATTTCCAGGTCGGGTCCGGCCGATCCCTCTAAATGTCCAAAAACACCAACCGATCCCGAACCGTGGTCCCATAACCGGTCCTTACCGGTCCCAGGCCGGACCGGTCCTTTGCCAGTCTCGGTTTCGGTCCTCCTACGATTCCGGACTGGGCCGAGCCAATTTAGCCATGTCTAGCGGTAGCCCAGGGCGGCAAAAGCCCATCATTTAATAGGTGAGGTTCCGTTTTTTTCTTTTCTAAACGAATATTGCATCTATCTCTGTTGTAGCTATCTCAACCTCTTTCACGCGCGACCTAGAGACTTGCTTCTGCCTCTTCACGCACAACCTGGGTGCATCATATTATGTCCATTGAATCGTAATGCTTTCTTTCTTAGGTTTTTGATGTTTATTGTTTCTTAGGGGGCGCTTGGTTTGTTAGAATCCTTCAAAATCTGATAGAATTGGAATAGTAAATTTCGTTTACCAAATTTCATTCTAATATTTGATTACCAATGGAATTTAGTTGAATTCAAAACATTCCACCGTTTAAAGATTTTACTGTTCCTTCGTAAAAAGAGATTGATTGATCCAAAATTTATAAATGAAAAAAATACCCTCGTTACAACCAAATAACCCTAGCCGCACCTTTTCCATCCTCATCTACCACTGCTTCCAATCAATCGAACGCTTAACTGGGTTCTCTCATCTTGAACGAACCTGCTCATCTTCTTCATCGATCACAAGACTGCATGTAGGGTTTTTTTCTCTCCATTTCTCCATGAACGAACCTGGTTCATCTTCTTAACCTGCTTCGATTTCTGCTGTCTTTTCATCGATCGAAGACTGATGTTATTTGTTTTCTGCATCGATTGTGTTACTCTTTCTGATTTCTGCTTCGATTTCTGTTATCTCCAGTGTATGATTCCTGTTTTCTGCTTCGATTTTGTTACTGGTTTATGATCTCTGCCTCAATTTTGTTATGACTTCACGCTGGTAACATGAAATGGCGGCCAGACTTAGTTAAATTTATTATTGTTTGTAATTAAGAAATAAAAAAAGTATCAATGAGAGGGTATTTTTGTCTTTTTTTTCATTATTTCATTTTAATTCTGTTGCAAATTAATGGGCAGATTCCGGTTGGTCAAACCTACTAACTTTTCATTCAGTTCCTTTTGGATTCAAAGTTGAGGGGTGAAATGTTGATAAATCAATTAAAAGTTTAAAAACCCACCGCCTCTTTTTTAAAATTGTATATGTTGTGATATTTTTGCTTCCTTCTTGGGTTGTTTCTCATTAATTTTGAGAGGAAATACGCTAATTAATAGCTCGACAGATCCATCAGGCAAGTATTTTGTCTAAAAAAACCATTTTTGAACCCACTACATTCGTGTTAGTAGGACGAGGAACCAAAATCCAAGTTCGATTATTTCGAAATATGCTTGAATTTCTTCATCCATGGTAACTTTTTAGAACTTTAGCTAAAAATGCAATACGATATAACATTGTAGAAGACATTGTGAAATTGTACGAAACCCATTCAATTGCCTTGAGCTGGTTGACAATTTGGTGTTTGTTACCTACCTAAGTTCCCATTATTCTTCTTATTTCCAACTTATCCCATGAGATATCTGCCCGTCCTAAGGCCAAACCTGACAAACGAGATGTGTTTGGAAAACTAGGTGCTGAGGCAGAGCTTTGCCTAAAACAAAGAAATACATTAATACAATCTATCGAATCTGTGCAACACTCCAAGACAAAGCATATTGATGTCAGATACCATTTTCTCAAAGACCATTTAGAAAAGGGAACCATAGAAATGTATTTTATTCCTATAGATATCCAGAAAACTATAGTGAGGCCACAAACCATGCAAGTGCTTAATCGATCAGCAAATCAGATATAGACACATGTTAAAGTTGGACAATAACATTTAATACAAAAGGATTCATAAATTGTTGGTATTGCTCACCGGTTAGTCCTGATAGAGGACTGCTGTGGTTGTGTTAGAAGCACAGATATGGACTTCGAAGGGTTTTCAAAGATGGAATGAGTCTGTCTATTATATAGGACAAGGAGGTTTGGAGAAAACTGGGCAAGCTCCACTTTACAAGCTTACTGAATAAGCCACTTCTATATCATTAAGTCATTATTAAACAGGAAGATTCAATGAAGTTTGTTTTAAGAAAAGACAAGTAAATATACCTTAGAGATATACTTACTAAAGAGTTCAATGATAGAAGGAAACACTGAAACATCTCAAAAGCAAAGCCTGGCAGTTACAAATGTGCTTTATTCTCTAAGAAAAAAAATATAATCTGAATGCATGCAAGACTGGTGGCACTGAACATTGGCGTGTGTGTGGTTATTATTATAGCTCTTGTTCTCATATTCGTAAGATGCGATAATTCTGAGTCAACTGAGAAGTGTTGGCATTCAAGTATTGATTTAACAATTGAAAATATAACATCTGTTCACTTTTGAAACTTAGGGCCTGTTTATTTCAGGCTTAATGAGCTTAGCAGATAAATTGGCTTATTCACACAAACTTTCTAGACCGATTACTTCGGGCTTAATTGCTCAAAAATAAGCTTATTCGCCCGGATGAAAGAAGGAGGTTGTCCAGTTCCGGCCAAAAAGACTGCCCTACCCTTCTTATCTTATCGTGCGTCTCAAAGAAACACCCCGCCTCTTCTCCATCGATCCAAATCCTAATCGCACATCTCTTCTCCATCGATCCAAACTGTTTACAGAACCATAATCGGAGGCCTCTTCTCCACCGATTGACAGTCTTCTCCACCGATTGACAGTCTTCTCCATTGCTCACGGCCCTCTTCTCCTCCATCGATCGACAGGTTCTTCTCCATAGCTCACGACCCTCTTCTCCTCCATCGATTGACAGGTTCTTCTCCATCACTCACGGCCCTCTTCTCCTAATCGGTAACTACTATAATCCTCCAGTCGATTTTTTGATGTTTGCTGGTATACAAGTCACAGTCGATTTTTTGATGTTTGCTGTTCTTCAACGATTTTTTTATTTTTTTGATGTTTGCTGTATTTGCTGTTTTATGGTTGCTGTTGATGCTGTTTGATGTTTGCTATTTCTGTATTTGTTGTTTTATAGTTGCTGTATTTGCTGTTATAGTTAGCATAAACATTGATTCAGATAGAGAAGTAAACAACAACATAAATTTATCCCAACAGACAAATTTATCCGGACATGACTTAATAGAAAATTTGGTAAACCGCCCCTTAGTGTTAACTTCATAAACCCCAATTGAATATAACATACTTGGTTTTAACAGGTAACTCACAACTTATTAACCAAACCAATCACTTGATCAAACCTCGTAACATTTCAATTCCTTATGAATTTCAATTCCTTCTGACAGATTCTATTTTTGTAGAAACCATTCTGAGAACCAAATGCCCCTTGGTTTCTTGATTTGCTTATTATGTTATTTGCTGATTTGGTTATGAAGCCATTAATTCTTGCAACCTTTTTGTTTATTTGCTGATTTATCACTCTTAAAAAAGTTATTTGCTGATTTGTTGTTTATGTACAAATTTGTTGTTTATGTATAGATATGTTGTTTATGTACATATTTGTTGTTTATTAGGTTATATGCTTATTAAGAACTAACCAGTAGTGTAAGTTACATGCTAAGCTTCAAACACATTTAAATAGCAACAAGTAGCCTAATCTATGCTAAATACCTATGGTGTTATAGCGGTGAAAATACGAAATTGTGGTCGGGACCGATATTTGCAATAGCTGTCCAAAAATAGCGGTTCATATAACATGTCTTAGAATTATATATAATTATATATAATATGCCTACATAAACATATCATTTGCAAAATAGGAAAAATGTTCATAAACGAGCTAATCACAAGCAATAGGTTCAGCATATGAGTCAACATCATCTAGTACGTTCACTTCTTCGTTTAGGCTAGCTTCCCACTCTTCCCCTTCTCTTCCTTCATCTCCAACGTGATCATCATCATCCCTATAGTTCTCCCTTTTACTTCTTGTACTTGGCCCAACTTGTTCATTACCTCCCATTGCTTCTCGTACTTCTGACCAAAGGAGGCGATCTCTAACAGAAGTCGTGTACCTGGTGGCTGGAGATCGAGAAGTCGTCTAACAGATGTGGTCGTCTTCGTCTAACATAAGTCGTGTAAGAGAAGTGGTGGTCGTCTAAGGCTAAGATCAAAATCGTCTAACACTAACAGTCTTATGAGAATCCTAGTTCTTAAAAGCCCAAAAAAAGCCCAAGCCCACCAAAATTGCGTTAATATCGGACGATATTTTCACAAAATAGCGGCCACAATTGCGGTAAATTGCGCCGCTAATTGTGCTACCGCAATTTCAACTGCAATTTTACCACCACAATTATGCAGAAGGCCGCAAACCGAGATATCGCCGCAATAGCGGCCCAGATATCGCCACAGTTAACAGCATAGCTAAATACTACTCCATGACCATAAACAAGTTGAGACTAAAGAGAATCAACTGGTTAATATCTTAAGCCACTACCTCCTGTATGCTTATAGTGAAAATCTATGACCAACCTATAAACTTAGTAGTTAGTACTAAATGGATATAGAACTACAAAAGCAACAAAGATGTTGTAAATGTACTAGAAGGGTACTCGCGCAATGCAGCTAAATACATCTTGATCTTAATGTGTCATTTGATTCTGTCTATGTCGATATAATATGATTTTATGTGGTTTTGAAAAAGCGATAATGTTTTTATTTTGAATAAAATATAAATTTGAAGATATCATAAAAATTTGAAAAAGAATACATCAATATTAGTATAAAATTAACTATTTAATTGTTCTCGTTTTTTTTTGTATAACTTTTTTAATTCAATTTCTTTTATTATAAATTTATAATTTAATTTAGGTTTAATAACAAAGTAATTTATTTTTAATTTGATAATATAATTTTATATAAAGATAATAATTAACTATTCTGTTAGAACTCAATGATTATACACAATATATTTTAAATTTTTTATATTTAAAAATGTGATATTTATCATGTATTTGATTATGTTTATCTGCAATTTGTTACACATATTCAAACATAAAGCTTTAATAAGTTGGTACTTACGCTACGCATGATTTATTTGTAATCTTACATCTTAAGTAATATGCATCAATAAACAATACTTCATGCATAAAAAATAGTGTTTAAGAGTTTTTGCCAAATGCTTTATAATATAGTTTAGATTATCCAATTAGAGAATATAATATTGTTTTTTTTAAAAAGATTAACAAACTAGGCATTTTTCTTGTACCTTTTGTGTTTGTAAGTTAAGTAATGATGAATGTCATGATTGAAATAGTTGGTTTACTCAAAAGATTTGGATAAAGTTTTTAGTTTTAAGTGATCTTATGTTTGTTTTGTGTTAGGGGTTTTGGTTTATATCCTCCCATTGTAACTTTCTTTTTTAATTAAATTTGGCATGGGGATGAGCCGTCTATCTTGATTAGGTTCCAAACTGCTTAAAAGTTAGTGTATTCTTTGTTTCTTGGATTAGGGGCATTTTTTGATTCCCCGCCAGGGGCATTCAAAACCATTGGACCGCCCTGTCACTCTCATCTTAATCTGTGGTTTTGAAGCTCAGTCAGTGCTTAATCAAACATGGCAAAAGGTATTATATTTCTCTCACGCACTTCATTTTTAATATCAATCGCTGCATCTTGCAATTGAATATTGATATTCAATTGGTGAATGGCGAAAGTAAAGCTAGTTTTCAATCCGATACTTTTCATTTTCATAATTCTATAATTTTTAATTGAATGAATGTTTGGATTATTAGTAGAAGGTGTTTAACTTGACATGTTTATTGATGTTGGTGAAGATGGTGAACGTGGATCCAATGAACCTAGTAGTGTCCCAGCTTATGATGAAGCCATGGACGCTTTGTCATCTCTGATTTCCCAAAAAAGTCGTGCCGATCTCAGAAATAGCGGCCTTAACTTTGAGCTTCTGTTTGAGTACGTTAAGGTGGATACTATTCACACATTTCTTTCTGTGGGATATTGCAACTACTGACTCCTTAAAAGAAAAAGAGCTACATAGATTTTGATGTTGAACATGGTGCAAATCAAATTTAAATTTAATATAATTTTTCTAAAAATTCAATTTAAAATGCTTTTCTATTGTGATAGATGGTACAACATTCAATCTACAATCATACTTACCTTGGAAACTTTTGAAATTTGCATTAACATGGAAATAGAAAATTGACCCGTATGATATTGGATGTCTAAATGTATCTCTTCTTTTAGAAAGGTGGGAGTTGTTATTACCAGTGCTGATTTAAAGAATTTCTCTTTCCTTACAGATTTTGGATCTGGAAGAGTCAATTTCAAGGATGAAGATCATCCATGTTGCAGGCACTAAAGGAAAGGTAATGTTGGTAGTTAGCTTTACCCATTAACTAACCATCCAACATTGGAGAATTTCTCCAATACTTGTATGGATATATTGTCGATTTCAATTTCAAGCAAATGCCCATGTCTATGACTCAGAGCAATTCAGCTCTTATGGGAAATAGCTTGTAGATAAGTTTGTTATTTATGACACATTACTACTGTTACAGTGGAGAATTGAACTTTTGTCTTCTACCAGTGCTAAACTGGGGCCTTGGGTTTGAAGTATGTATCATACTATCATGTTTGAAATGCAAGGAATGAAGCAAGTTGTTTCTTGTAGTAACCATTGATTTAAATTAAGTACCTTTACAGCAAAAGATGTTTTGTTTCATATTTTTTTTGCTGCTATCTTAAAAAAAAATACATTATCTTCATAGTTGACAACTATCCTGATTCAGATCCAGCTTTGATGTAATAAGCATGTTGCTTATATCATTGCATCTTTATATGAGTTCATTTAGATGCCAATAAGGGGAAAACTCAGCTATATTTGTAGCTTACCCATCTGTGCACTATATAGAAGTAAGTGGTCATGCATTTGTTTGTATATGCACGGCTATTATACAATACTGCATGTTATGATATCAAGTTGAGAAGGCTGAAATACTTTAAGGATCATTTTGGTCTCACATTTTCCTAGACAGTTAAGAAGGTTGTGTGCTGATTGTAACACTGATGAAAGATTTTATGCTATGAAATCAACATATGTGTCTTCAAATGCAAATGAAAATTTTGTTTCAAAGGAATATGATTCTTGCTGTACCTGAAAACAGGCCCAGTGTATCATGATATGCTTTTGCTACTGGATTTACATGACAGGATCTAGATATAAAGAGACAATTAGATGTAATTTTTGATTTTTATGCTGATGTAATGTGATAATTGGATTATTATAGGGATCTACATGCACATTTACTGAGGCTATACTACGCAATTGTGGCTTTCGCACCGGGCTCTTTACATCTCCTCACCTTATTGATATTCGAGAAAGATTTCGGTTGGATGGGTGAGTTTTCCAAGGTCTGTAACTGTCATCACACACAGATGTAAACATATGCTCTGTAAACTTTTTCCTTCTAGGCATGTTTATTTCTGGCGTTGAAAGGTGATTAACTAAATTTGAACAAGGTTTATCATGGGGTTTTTGAAGTAATTGGTTTAACATTTCTTGGATCAAATTGGTTTACCTTTTCCCTCACATGCATCATCAGCTTGCTAAGATGGGTTATTGTATATTAGATAAGTCCTGGCGAAAGAGATGTTGGACCTAGTAGAGTTCCCAAGATATACTCAAACAAATAAGCAAATTTGATGATGTAATGTGAAGTGAAAACTGTACCAATAAGAAAGATAACACATCATTCCTCGTGAGTTTGATTCTCCTACTTCTTAGGGATTTCACTAGATGGACCAAGGGATGTTATCATCTGTTTTTTGGTTGTGGCTCAAACTTAGGGGCTGATTTTTTTTTATATCAAGACATGTCTAGAATAAGATGGCTTAATGTGGACAATAGATACATGATGTCTTATCCAATTCAGTAATTTCTAGCCATTGCTAAAAAATTAAGCAAATCCAAGCCATTAAGCAGATTAAGTATAGAGTATCTCAAAGCAGACCTACTACATGGTATTCAGCGTCCAGATGTACCAAAGGAACATATAGTTGTTACATTATACAAATGTGTGCTTTTATGTATGTCAGCTGCAGAGTATTAGTTTTTTATTCTGTGTAAAGTTTCTGAATTGTGTCAGATTTATGTTTAACTGGTGATACATGTCCTTATATTTTGTAAAGCAATTTGTAAGTAAATTTAGTCAAGATATCTCAAATTTGCACTGTGGTTGCTTAATGTCTACATTTTGGTTGTTTGCTTCAGCGTGGATATATGTGAAAAGAAGTTTTTGGCATACTTTTGGTGGTGTTGGGATAGACTGAAGGCATGATTTCTGACCCATAAACATTCTGAATGTAATTTGCCTATATTTATTATTCTCATGCTGCTTCTTCAGACGTTTATTAATCATGATTGTTCCTGTTTTTCTATTCTTTCATTATTTGTATTATTCTCTTCTCAAACTATCATTTTCTGTAAAACCCCTTGTAATTCAAAGACCATAATTAGCTTTTTCCTACAATATTTTGCTAAAAATGAAGTTTCTCTGATTATGAATATTGTATTTCATATTGAATTTATATTTCCATTGATCCTGATTAAAAGTAATATGGCCACTAATTTATTTGCAGATAGCTTTGATTTAGCTAGACATCAGAAACTAGCCTTCTCACTTCTCATGCCTTAAACCCCGTGACTGCATATAACAGTTATTTATTTTGATTAATCACTAACCTATATCATCAAAAGTGAGAATCATATGTTACCGGTCGTGATTCTTAACAATGCTTTAAATTCTTTATGTAAGTTTATAAATGGTCACATTGGAGTTCAACTGTTCAAGACAACCTATGATACCTCTTTAAAAGAAGTTTGGGTTACATCATGTCAAGCTGACATACTTCTTAATTAGCCCACAAAGGCAGCAAGCTTGTATGCATAAGTCAAGGACAAAGTAAGAGCATTTATATATATATATATATATATGTTCTGTTTATGGGCTTTCTGGAGTAGGTTGGTGAAATATGTTAGTCTGACATTCTAAATTTTGAAAATAGAAGTTGATTTCTAAGTAAGGATTTCAAATGTTAGATTACGTTAGTAGAAGTAAGGACGAGGTGCAAAAGAGGCCCATAAATAGGCACACAGTCATTAGATTTCAAGCATGCAAGTTTGATATAGTTGTAGAGTTCTGACAGTTTTGGTGCTTCTTTTAAATAATTTGTTTCATGTCCTGCAACCAGTATCCTTTTCTTGGACTAATAGCGAAGTATTCAACTAGCATCAACCTCCTAATAAGTTTTATTTGTTCCCCTTTTGTTGCTGCAACAGTGTGTGAAATAACCAGACTTGAACTTAATCTTTGTGATTCTCAAGTATAGATATGATTACTGGAGAGTCAAATATGGGTGCCAAGTACAGGAATTTACCCCTACATCACCGTCCTTGTAATTGGTATCTAAGTCATCTGAAACAACAGTATCTTTCTCTTAAATTATCTATACAACATCCCTGAAAGCTCTCAAGAAGTCAAGATACTCGAATACAGCTAGCTGTTGTCAGTTGATTATTGATATGAACTAGAAATCTACAAATATCAGTTCTCTTGGATGGGTTAGTTTGTTCACATTAGATCTCCTCTATACCCAGCACAGCAGGAACTTCATGCTGTGTTCAGTCCCGGTAGGGACATCATGGTGTTCACAGTGTTTCTTGTTTTCAACCAATTAGAGCTTTGGTGCTTCCATGCCTGTAAGATAAATCACATTATATGCGCAAGAACAAAAGATATGTAAGTGCATGGTTATGTTACCTATAAGGAATAAGTTGATAGCCATGTTGGATGAATCCATCTCACACACTTCCCGCTTTATATGATCTGAGTATGGCCGAGCTAGGCATGCATGTGTATGCAACTGAGCTTTATATTTAGGTACTTGAGCATAATTATAAGTGAATGTCATATTTTCCTCAGATACATTAGCTATGTTCTCCCCAATGCTCATAAAGTTGAGAAGCCTTAGTGCATGCTTATCACCACCTCTCCTTTAGCTATTCAATGTAGAGCTTCAATAATGTGTTATCAAGCTCGTTGGCTTTACACATGCTGTTAATGCATGGTCTGAAAACATCCCTTTATGCGTTTTTGTTGCTTTGGGGCTTCAGTCGTGGAGCCTCTCCTGATAAGTTTGTCATTGTGTTAGGCTACTTTTTGACCTATCAACAAGAAAGACAAAATGTCTATTCTTCAGTAAATACTAAATATATTTGATCGTATCGTGTATTCATTGTTTTGCATATTTGGCAGTTGTCATTTGTCAACTAGCAAGTTAAGAGAGCTTCAAGTGGCTCATAAAATGCGTTCTTGACTTTTGTTTGTGTCTTTTTACTACATGAAGCGGTTTTTTATTTAATTGCATCTGTTTTATATATGCAGGAAAAATGCAGCGATGATATACCGATGCCAACTTTATTCCGTTTCCTTGCTTTACTGGCTTTCAAAATTTTTGCAGCTGAGCAAGTATGTCACAATTTTATCAATTTCCTCCCCTTCCCAGAGCAAACCCCACCTTCATCTGCACCCAAATAACCAAAACAAAATTATAAATATAATACTTCCCCCATTTAGAGACACAATGTATTTGGATGCAGGTTGATGTTGCAATTATGGAGGTCGGACTAGGTGGAAAGTTCGATGCAACAAATGTGGTATGTAAATATTTGAGCTTCCATGAACTTGTATTCCTTACTTAAGCTTCTCAGATTACTGAATGGGGATTTGTCATATACAATCTTTTAGATGGTAACTTCAAACACTTACAYGTAAAAATCTGACCTAAATATGGTGCGTGAGCTTTCAGGTTCAGACACCCGTTGTGTGTGGCATTGCATCCCTAGGGTACGACCACATGGAAATTCTAGGTTAGGTTCAGCATATTGTTATTCTTATATTACTCATAAATCATAATTCGCTTCTCAATTGTCTCTGCCCCATTTCATGTTTTTCTTTCTATTATTCTTCTGTCCAGTTGAAGAAAAAAACCCAACATGTTCTATTCATTTTGTGCTTGATTTAAAAGTAAATGGTCTCAAGTAATTCTGTTTTCATGTCAAGGGGTAAGCTTATATTGGAAGTTCATAAAATCTGTTGTCATTTTGTGTCGGTTATTTCTTTGTTTTTTAAGTGACATGTCATGCAAATCATTTTACTATTTTTTTTTGTATGTTGACAACCATGTCTTAATGAGACTTGTTATATACATCGTTTACCTCAAGTTTGAATATTGAACTAATTTTCAATTGGGAATTTTTATGACTGTCTGTTTGATCAGGAAATACTCTTGGAGCAATTGCAGGGGAGAAGGCTGGTATCTTTAAGGTGCTTCCCATGCAAAAGCATTCGTTCTGTTTTTTCTTACAATTGTTTTGGTTTACTTTCGTTGTTTCTTTTTTCGTAGTCACTTCTAATGTGTGCTTGTTTTATATGCAGAAAGGTGTTCCTGCATTTACTGTGCCCCAACCTGAAGAAGCTATGCAAGTACTCAAGGAGAAGGCTTCACAGTTGGATGTAATTCACATTATCTTTAACAGTTAGTCTGCTTCATTGCATAGTTGAAAGTATCCATGACTCGCTATTTAATAGCGAACTTATGTTAAGTAATAACCGTTGTATGGACTGCTCAGTTAAAACGAATTCCTAAGCTACTGTATGGTCACTGCTCTTGGGAAGTCTAGGCATATGGGACATGCTATGTTGGCCTGCGTTATATGGCCGCATCCTACTTCTATAAGAAGCCGTTGAACCCTACCAATTGAGAATCTTGAAAAAAACGTTAAAAGTTTTAAGCAGCACTCAGTTACAATTGGAACTGCGTTGCGTAACATACCGGGTTACATCTTGAAACCTACGTAACATATATGGCTCACAGACAAGTATTGGTCAAGTTAGATTACAGCTAGTATAACTTGAATGCAGAAAACCAAAACAAGATGCAGTAATGGACATTTTGTTGTTACAGGTGCCTCTGCAAGTGGCAAATCCATTGGATAGTAAACTGCTGAATGGATTACATCTTGGGCTTGTGGGCGATCACCAGTATGTTAATGCCGGACTTGCCATCAAGTTATGCTCCACATGGCTCCAACGTACTGGTCATCTGGAAGCTGATTTCATGGACCAGACTGTAAGTTTTTTAAAAGAATCCAATATGTCAACTGATTTATTAAGAAAAGGTTCCAATTGCTTATGCTTGGATACAGAGTTCACTGCCTCGGCAATTCATCAACGGGCTAACGACAGCAACACTACAAGGACGGGCCCAAATCATTCCAGACCCGTCATTTGATATTGAAAGTCCAGGAGACCTGGTGTTTTATTTGGACGGAGCCCATAGTCCTGAAAGCATGGAAGTTTGCGCAAACTGGTTTTCTCTTGCCATCAAAGATGACAGACAACAAAGCTGCTCAAGTAACCAGGAACATGATAATTCCAGAACTTCAAATGAACTTGCACCTCTTAACCCTGGCAAAACCTCTGGCAAGGACTCTGCACAGGTTAGAAACAACAGTCAGTATGCATTTTCTGCATGTTTGTTGAAAAACACTTGCTGAATTATAATTTAGCGCTTCCAACAACTTTCAAAGAACTTAAGTATAAGATTTCATCACATGAAATGTATGTATAACTCTGATATTTAATCGTATATTATAGTATATATAATATGACGATTTTTGTAATTGCGAGGACAAACATGCAGAAGGAGTTCAAAATTTTCTTAGGGTATTGCACCAACTAGCTATATTATAACAACTTTCTTAGTAGTAAAGCTTGATATTATTGTTGGGTTTTCTAACTACTACCCTATGCTGTTATAGCGGTCAAAATTTGAAATAGCGGTCAGGACCTTGATTTGATATAGCGGTTATTGCGATGGTAAAGCGGTGGTATAACGATCCACATGTAGCGGTTTCATGTAATCATTACAATTATATATAAATGAATGAATAGATGCATAACATAATATATATTTTGAAGATGAACATAAGAACATGTGAATAGAAGAGATGAGCAATCAATGTTGGAAGACAATGTTGTGAAGAGAAGATGCAATATATAGACTGGAATAGAAGAGATGGGAGAGGAATAGAAAGTTTGCACACCAATATTGCAAATGAAAATCAGCCTTCTAGCTTGTATTCCCTTAATCGACTTCTCTAAACCCTTTAAAGGGCCAACTTAAAGCCCAACTCCTAATTGCGATTTTCACACTGCTATTGCAAGCCATAGGCTTTATGAGTTGATGGTGCAACGTAGGTTTTAATATATCCACTAGAATGTTATGCAAGTTCGATTTGCACTCTATTGGGTTCTGCTTAGTGATATGCCTCTAATATATATATATATATATATATAGATATAAATATATATATATATATATAGATATATAGATATATATGTATTGGATAAAGAGATATGCCTCTATATGGTCTCTTTGTGAGGAGTAGCATGTGTGGACCAGTGTGAGGCATGATGTCATTGTTAGGCCATCTATCTTCTAGCTTAAGCTTTCAGATAAGATGATTATAAATCACTCGCTTTCTTAACTGTACATGGATGTGATCTTAGTTCCAAAATGCAGAGAGAAGGCTGTTTGCGTAAAATTGCATGGTTATTACATTTTCTAGTTCCAAAGGAGTTCACTGGAGCCGGGAAAATTGTTTGCGGCTGTATTCAACTAATTAATCATCACTGTTATCTTCATATGTCCACACACATACACTATGTGCCACCACTTTTCTAAAGTTATTTTCATATACAGTTGCACCACCATACTTGAATCTGCTTGCCATGTAGTTGTTGGAGGATCCATTTTCTATTAGTTGTTCTACTATGGCTTTGAATGCCAAACAAACTACATCCGAACTTAAAATTGACATGTGATCAAAATGTCACTTATTGCATCAAAAGTAACACGAAATAGAACCGGAGTTAAAACTCTAAAAAGCAAACAATAATTATATTTTTTTGAAGTACAAGTTTGGCATTCAAAGTTGAAGGAGAACAACTAATAGAGATCGGATATACTTTTTAAGATAACATCCTAATAGTGAGGATCCCTTATAACTTTCTTTGATTCTTCCAAATTCCCTGAAAATGCAGATATTATTGTTCAATTGCATGTCAGTGAGGGATCCGCAGTTGCTCTTTCCCCGGCTGGTGAAAACATGTGTTGGTCATGGTAATTATCTCAGTCACAAGCATCATATCGTATCATCAATCATCCTATCATGGAAGTAAATTCTTTGTTATGCATATATATTGACCTGCCGGCTATATTGGTTGGAGTATGCATTTTTAGGTTAACTATTGTGAAATTTTAGTGTTCATGATGCAAATGATTCTATATGAATTGAAGGAACCTTCTGCTTTGATATAAATGTTTCAGGTATCAACTTTAATAAGGCGCTATTTGTACCAAACATGTCACTTTACACCAAAGTGGGATCTAGCACATCCTTGCCGCCAACTGATTCTGTAGTTGACCTGTCATGGCAGCTTACGCTCCAAAGAGTATGGGAGAACATCATATGCGGCGAAAGAGGTATTGTGACATGCTTAATTTCCAAAACTGGCGTCGATCATTTGTAAACTTGTAATCCCCATTCCCCTTCCCTTCTTACAATGTAGTTAAGGACCATGTCATATAAATCTGAGCTGAATAATCGCACAATTGCCACATATTTTGAAACTAAAGCATCTCTTGTCAAATTTCCTAGGTGAATGCTTGATATTAGGATAAAGAGATTAATTGTCATATGCAACTTTTTTCTAGTAGTCCCAGGAAAACCCAATATATCCCACAGAGAGGTAGGGTCTGGAGGTAAGATTGTGGCAGACCTTGCCTCTACCAACCAAACCAAACAAACCCAATCCCAGAGGTAAATTTTGGGGGTATGATGTATTCTTGTCTCTACCACAAGGGGATCCAAGAAAACAGAACCAAATGAAACCAAATCAAATGAACCCCGTGTATCCCATACAAAGGTAGATTTTGGGGGTTATGATGTACGCATATCTTGCTCCTACCTCAAGGGGACCTAGGAAAGGCCAACCCCAAGGGATGAAATCCCCACCCATTGATGTAGTTTTGCAACCATTGCACAATACACAAGAAGTTAGGAACAAGGCCAGTTGATGTGTTTTGAGTTTGTATGTTAACTTACTTAGGTATGTGATGATTCTCAGGGTATAACAATAATGCTGACCTCGTTTCTGTTGAGAACAAAGATCATACCGAAACGATTGTTAAGAGTTGTGAAAACAGTATGGTGTTCTCGTCCCTTCCATTAGCTATTAAGTGGTTGAGAGATGCGGCTAAACACAATAAGTCCGTTCGACTGCAGGTAATGATACCCTCTATGATCTTAATTAAGTTCTGTTTGTGAGAATGTTGAAATATGTATTTGTTTGTATGACAGGTCCTTGTAACGGGTTCGTTACATATGGTGGGGGACGTCATTAAATTACTGAGGAAATGAGTTACTGTTGAAGAAACATACATACATATATGATATATGCAGCTTTTCAACATGGAACCACACCAATGCAAACACATTCAGTCTGCCTTCTTTTGTTGTTCATTATTGATCATTGCAAACCCCTCATCATATTTTTGTCAAAGAATTTTTTTTGACATATCAACAGGTTTGTTAAACCAGAGATGGGTATAGGTTGGTCCGGGCCAGTTACGCAATTTTCCACAACCGATTACTAGGACCGAGAATATCTGCAAAGAATTCATAACATCCTCCACAACCTGCAGTATGACAAGAATAACACATAACAAACCAAAACTTAACAATCAAATGCTCCCTCAATCAATGCAGTTCTACATAGCAACGATTATAGTCCTCAAGATTCTCTCTTTGAAAGATGGTATTGATTAGGTGGTGTTATATGACCTATATTTATGTCAGAATAGGGTCAAATCATGTATTAAAAATGTAAAAAGTAAGTCTTGATGTTGATGTGCATGAGAAGAAAATTAATAGGTACGGGTGCATTTAGCAATTTATAAGGGTGTATGTAGCTTATCCATATGGATTATAGTCCTCAAGATTCTCTCTTTGATATTCTAGACCAAACTAAACAAAACCGGTACATCTCGCTTGAAAGCATGGATATAAGGGTGGTGTTTAGAAGTTGGCTGAATGGATACTTATTTAGACTAGTATCTAGTCATACATTACCTTCTTTTTGAGACAAAGGAGTAAAAAGCATTAAGAGATTGGCTATAACCTGGTGAGCTCGACAAACAAGGTCGAGATCATGTTTCGTAAAAAACTCTGGCAACCTTATCAGGTCCAAAGGTATAAGAAACCCCTCTTTTGACGTCTTTGCTAGGATCCGACCACAACCAATCAGAAAGTAAACCAGTATCAAGAATAGCAGTCGGGTGTGGTAAGTTTCTAATTTCGTCCAAATTGGAAAGATTAGGGGAGGGTCCACCGTGCATGCACATCAACAAGAGCTACGACAGGTAGACAATTAAAGCAATCAGTAAAGGCTTTCCATAGCTTCACATTAAACCGACGCCTACTTTCATGATAAAACCCATAAATCCTATTTAGGGAAGCGCATTCATGATTTCCTCTGATTTTCTAAGCAAGCAAGAGGCATACCGTTACCAAACTCTGCTTACCACAATCTATCTAAGCTCAAAGATGAACGATTTTGGGATCAGTTCTCATTGATGAAAGCTGATAGTGTTAAAAAACACCGAAACTTAGAAACATAGAATTCACTGTTGTAATGCAGAAAAGGGAAACCAACTCTAAGTGAGTTTAACAGAGAAGACAACCAATCTTACCACAGAGAGATAGTTACATAAATAACATGAACATTCCCAAAACACCTTAGTATAAGTTATAATCATGTTACTTAGTATTGCCATCATAAAGATCAGTAAACGTGAAGATAAGACTAACATATAATTGCTTTGTCTCAAAATAAATGTCTATATTTTTATTTTAGTTTGTCTTAAAATAAGTACCCACTTCAAATGTAAGCATCTACTTTCCAATTCTACCCTTATCAAGAGTAAAATTGTCATTTAGTTAACTAAAAAGTGTTGCACATTTCTAAAATTGTGTTTTTTTTTCCATTATGAACGTTTATACATTGGGATGGAGGGAGTAACAAAGAACCATCACCCTAGGGCAATGGGGGTAGGTTAAAAATGATGAGGCGTACCCTCGGCTAAGATATTTGAGAATTGCATTACTCTAGACTCCTAATTAAACTCTAGTCCTTGATGCATTCCAACCGATTAAATCATCCCACACTGCTTATGTTGATATTGTTCTTATTTATCAAGGAGAACTAGGAGTGCCTTGTCGAAAGAAAAGCATATAACTTTTATAGAATAACCGTAGCGATGATAGAAATTAGTTCCACAAAGTAAATATTCAAAGAGTGATATACTTCTCAAACCATCTTACTTTACATTTCATAGCAAACAAACCATTTTTCTTGTAAGAATCAGCAAATTGTGGGCAGATAATTGCAATGTAAGATAGTTTTAGTGAGCATTGCTCATTCTTGCTAAAAAGGAATGGTTAATTTGCATCCAATGAACGACATTTAAATATAAAAAGGACAAGAAAGTCAACCGGTTCAAGGCAAGCCCATCACTCAATTCTTAAAGTTCATCAAAGTTTACACATGATTTTATGCATTCTAACGACCTCAAACCATTATTAACAACCCTTTTAATCATAGAGGATGCTAATATAAGCAAGTAAAAATCAAACAAATCCTTTGAACACCGATTAACTATTAATCACTGTTGGTGATTTGTATCTCTTATCATTTAAGTATAATGAGATTAATTTGTTGACCAATGTAATCATGATAAATATTCAACAAGTAAGGAAGGTGCGGAGTGCACACTTGTTTGAGTTTATTTTGATTGCCCCTAAACGACGGGGGTCCGGAGGCAACGCCCCTGGTGGCAGGGTCCAAGGGGCAGAGTCCCTGGCTGGGGTCGAGCTGGAAATTATTTATTCGGGTAATTTTGATTTGTGAAAAATACTTCAAAAATCCGATTTTTAAATTTAAAACCCGGTTTTTGGCCCGGTATTTTAAACCCGGTTTAGGGTTCAAAAAACTGCCATTTTTGACAATTTTCTTTTTCAATTTTCGAATTGGTCATTTTGATTTCGAGAGGTACACACAGATTCATAACGATTTTGATTCTCTGTTCGAAAACCATTGAATTTTATCCGATTGAGATTTCGATTGTACCATCGAAATACTTCAATCTAAAAGTGATACACGACTTTCAATGGAATCCAAACAATCAAAAACCATAAATTCTAACAATCCCCCAACCCCACCAAACAAAAGTCCACTTGACAATTGAAATGATCTAAGGTTAGACCACCCACATCCCTCTTGCAAATGGAATTGCAAATAAACTTTTGTCAGACCACCCACATCCCTCTTGCAAATGGAATTGCAAATAAACTTTTGTCAGACAACCCACATCCCTCTTGCTGCCATGTAGATTTTTAATTGCAAAATTTGCAAGTCACTTTGAAAGCCACGTGGGCCACCCACTTGYCTCCAATTTTATTTTTCTTCTTTTAATTATTTAAATATACTATTTTTATACAAAACAATTAATTTTATAAATTAATAATGTTTATATATTTTTAATTACATTAATTATATAATAAATTAAATTATTTTAAACATTAAAATTTATACAAAACAATTAATTTTATAAATTAATAATGATATAGATTTTTGTTTACCTTTATCCTTTGAAGCTTTTCTTGCCATTGGACGAGCAGTCGACGTTAGCTCGGGGGTCGACGTGTTTGTATTTGAGGATGATGAGGTATATTGGCCCGAGCCATCATTTTTTGTTCTCTTTGACCCCCTATCTTCTACTAGATCAACAACCTCCAGAAGTGTTTCTCGTTGACTGATCCATTTTTCTTGATCACGCAATTCAACCCAAGCATGCAAGAAGTTGAATTTTCCACCTTCTAACGAGCTATATAACTCTAAAGCCCTGTTTTTTTTGTCTTCTTCATTCAGCCCACTTTCACGTCGGTGTAGGATCTGTTCATAACAACCAACAAACTTTGAAACATGTTATTAATTAAAAAATAATTAGAATGTATATATAAATAATTTATAAAATAGTTAATAAATGTTGTAGTGGGGACCACTTTTGAAAGTGTAGGTGAATTGCAGATGTGTAGGTGGTAATTGCAAAAGCTGACGTGACACAGTTGAAARTGTTGTAGGTGAATTGCAGGTGTGTGAAAGATAATTGCAAAAGCTGATGTGACACAATTGAAAGTGTAAATGGATTGCAGGGATGTGGATGGACTTAGAACCCCATTTGGTGAAAATTACCAATCTAACAATCAATTACGTAAAGCAAAGGTAAAACATCAAATATACGCAATCCCACAAAATGAAAAAATAGCCAAAGATGAGTTGATTAAACATTACAGAAAAAGGAATGGAGATCATAATCAATTTTGTTAATATTTTACAGTGTTTCCTACTGTAATTGAGAAATAAACAAATTTGTAAAATAGTTTTCTAAAAAAATTGCCTTTTTTATATAACTAAACACAATAAAAAAATAGTGTACTTTAAGTTGATAAAATGTTAAAGMACTTTTTAAACCGATGGTCCAATATGAATAAGTTTATGTTAATTACAAGACTAGAAGACTAACTCTCATAGTCAAAGAAGACAATCTCATGCATCATCGACTCTAGAACCACATGGAACTTTTACAGTTGATATTATTGACCTAAATACTGATTTTAACTAGTAAATCGTGTATGTTGCTTTTCAGATCGGTCCATTAATACTTTTAGGTGTTTGTTTCTTTCAAAGCATGCAATTGTTCTTGAACAAAACAAATTATGTTAAATTAAAACATGATATTATTAATACGCACAATGAATCTAACATCCGTCCTAATATAGTGCATAAAAACTAAACATACAACACATTGAAACTAATTCCCCTCTGGATAAAGTGCTTTACACGATTCAATCCAGTACTGTTTTTCATTAATTATTCTCTGCATCACGGGATACTGTTTCGCAATGTCCTTCATATGTTTTCCTCAGCACAAATCTCTTTTTGCAGTTGCTTTATAGTCTT
Source organism: Cynara cardunculus var. scolymus (assembly GCF_001531365.2). Taxonomy (NCBI): domain Eukaryota; kingdom Viridiplantae; phylum Streptophyta; class Magnoliopsida; order Asterales; family Asteraceae; genus Cynara; species Cynara cardunculus. Next base: position 9,689,683 of record NC_037533.1, read on the forward strand.
CCGCTTCTCTTCGATCTTAGCCTCGATTTGATCCTGACTCACCCTGTTACTTCACTATTGATCACTTATCTCATTTTTCTCAGCTTCAGTTTTTTTCTTCTTCTATTGATAGCTTCATCCTGACAACCATGATTTGAGAAGATGGGGGGAGGGGATTGACGATAATGCATTTCCAACCATTTCTTGTAGGTAGTAGACAAGTAATTTTAGAAGACTGAATATGGTTGATATGAAAATGATGATTTTTGGGTTCTTAAGGCATCCTATTTATAGGCAAACATGGATGCACATCCAAATGGCGGAGGTCAAGTTGGTCAAAATTGCAGATGTGGATCTGRTCAAGATAATCAAATTTAATTCGTTTGAAAAGGATACAAGATTCGTCTAAAAAGCCTGCAAGATTCGTCTGAGAATCTTGCAATATTCGTTTGAAAAGCCTGACCTCGCCCATCTACCCTTAGAGTTGTCATAGTGTTGTCAAATAGTGTCATAAGTACAGGGCCCAATGTGTAAATTACACTAGTTACAAGGAGCAATTGAAAGATTTGTTATTTTCTATAATTCCCTATTTATGGAAGAGGTTGAAAGATTTGTTACTTGCTATCCTTCCTTATTTTCTCTATAACAATGGGTGGAAGCTCTTACAGTTGTGGTTTTAAACTTCCAACAATGGACGAAAAGTGGGAGAGGCTCAGAGATGAATGAGTAAAATGTCAACCTCCACTGACAATGCCCGATTATGTGAAGCAAGATGTCAAGAAATGGGAACTCAAAATCCCTATATTACTTCAAAAACACTTGGAGCTTTGTGCAAAAAGAAAATTGAAGAGGAGATGGACGAGAGGAAGAGATGGACTACTGATGCAAAATAACAAATTAAACATAAGCAGAATTGGATCGCTGATGCGAAAGACAAATTTAACATAAAAAAATTGAATGATGATGTGTGGTTCGAACTTGCAGATGGGGAGACTGAAAGAAACATTAGATATAATGAAGATGACATTGAAAAATACACCAGATGGATAGAAGGAACTAAAGTACTCTATCCACATGAATTTCCATAGTTGTATTTGGATATAGTACTGCGGTAAATGTTCCCTTGCAACATAACATCATGCTTTTAGTAATAGTTCCTAGCTTGAACTTTTGTAGTTTTTCGCTTTCAGTTTGTAGCTTCAAGTAATTTTATTTTATGTTCATCGTGCATTTCAAGGAATTGTATTTTAGGTGTTTACATGAACCGAATTATTTTAGGTGTTCAAGCAAATAAACATATCTTTTGTAAATGGAAAATGTGATTGCGGAGATCGAACTGGCCAAAATTACGATATGGATCTAGTCAAGATAATCAACCCGACATTTGCCTGAAAAACCTGCAAGATTCGTCTGAAAAAGTCTGTAAGATTCGTCTAGACTTCCATCTGCAATTTTGACCAGATCCATATCTGTAATTTTGACCAGATCAACACCCACAATCTCATTGGCCTTCATGTTTGTCCATAAATACTCCATTTTAACTATTAAAAACCACATAAAACAGATTGGAGATTTCATTAAGGAAAAAATTTTACATATCGGCTTAGATGGCATCCCAAAATCTTCCATGTCTGGAATTTTAAGTGTCTATCTCAATCTCTTCCAGCTACTAACCAAGTTATATAGTTAGTGTGTATATTTTTTGGCTCTTAGTTGTGTTAAATCTTGTTTAAGGCGACCTAGTCTATGAATATTCTAAGTGCAAAGACCAAAATCAAATTTTTTTTTCTGTATGGACCAAAAACAAGTCCACAATTTTTGCGGACCAACTCACAAAAATTGCAGACTTGTTTTTGGTCCACCCGGATGTTTTTGAGTTTGGTGTAGAATACAACTACTTTCACATAAAAAATCGTATGATAAACCTATAATAATGCTGTTGGGTCACCTATTGATTTGGTGATTACCCACTGATCTGTTCCTCTACCTTAGCAACACTTAGTAGTTATTGGTTCTTTGTATATTGGTGTCTTGGTACATACTTAAGCCATT
>NC_037533.1:9691883-9703703 GCF_001531365.2 Cynara cardunculus var. scolymus
TTGAAGATCATGGACCGAAGATTGAAAAATCTTCATGGACTCAAGATTGAAGATCTTCATGGACCGAAGATTGAAAATCTTCATGGACTGAAGATTTGTGAGTAGCTGCTTGAAGCTACTAATCCATCCAAAGAAGATCTTCCTACAGACTGACCATATCTCTGCAAAAGTTTTTCTCTGCATGAACAATATTGTATGCACGCTATGTACGATGAAAATGAGATATCAACAATGGTCAAGTCAACCCCTGCCTTCTTATCCTCAGGTGACAAGTGTCCCCTTGCATTAAATGCTGAAGGTAGTATAAAAAGGTAGTGTGCATCTCCCATGCATATAACTGGCTTTTTGCAAGATTACTTAGTGCATTCTCAAAGCAATCGGCTATTCTCTTCTACTCTCTTGCTCTCCTGTGTACGAAGAAATTCTTAGTGTTCTTCATTTCCTTTCAAGAACTCTTTGTGTTGTTCTTGAAAGTTCTTCTCTTTGTAAGATTGTTTAGGTTATGTTTTTGTTTCCTATCTTCCGCAACAATCTTTTGTATTTCTGTGTGTATTAATTCTTGATATAAATCAATAAGAATTAAAAAGTTGAAAAAAGTCTGTGTAATTGTATTCAACCCCCCTTCTACAATTACTTTTTGTTTATTGCCATCCCCTTCGGGATTAACAAGTGGTATTATAGCAGTTAGCTTAATCTCATAAGCTAGATCTGCAATGGCCTCTTATTCTTCCAACTCTGCTTCTTCTTCTTACCAAGACAATAGCACTATTGCCAAGCCTCCCAAGTTTAACAAGAACAATTTTTCTATGTGGAAAAGTCGCATGACACTCTACCTTGAAGACGTTGATAGTCAATATCTCTCTATCTTCAAGGATGGACCCATTGTTCCTAAAGTATGGCTTCATCATGGAAAGAACAAAGATGAAGGTAACTCTTCAGATGATTCTGATGATGATGAAGAGAAATCTGATTCTACTGGAAGGTTCATCATCAAAGATCCTTCTCAGTACAATGAAGATGACAAAAGAAAAGTTTCCTTGGACACCAATGTAAGGGCTATCATTGCCCTCTCTCTTCCTGATGATGTCTTCCACTCCCTGGTAAACCTATCTACTGCCAAGGACACGTGGAACACTCTATGTGTTCTGTATGAAGGAACCATCGAAGTAAAGAAAAGCAAGAAGATTGGCCTCGTTGGGCAATATGAGCTCTTTGTGCATGGGAAAGGTGAATCTCTCACTGATTACTACAACAGGTTTAACAACCTTCTCAATGATCTGAAGTTTCATGGCAGAGTCTATGAAAATAAAGAAGTCTTATGCAAGTTCATGGACTGTTTACCAGACTTCTGGGAAAACATCTGTACTTGTATCAAGACAAGTAAAGATCTTGAAAATATGCCTCTTATTGCTTTTTATGGAACTCTCCATAACTATGAGCAAACCAAGCTTCTAAAAAAGGCATTATTGAAGGATCCCAGAACTAATTCTCCTGTTGCTCTTCTCTGCAACAACGATACGAGGAAACCAGTCAGTGAACCTCGTATCACTTATCTATCTGGCACTGAAGAAGATGCTGTCAGAAAAGAAGAACTTGCTGAAAGCCTTGTTGATGATGCTGAGATGAGGGTGATGAACCCTCAGTTAATGACTTAGCTGACAACATGGCCATGATGGCTACCAACTTCAAAAGGTATGCCAAACAGGGCTCTTCTAACTTCTCTCCCAGATCTAAGGTCAYTGACCGAAGAACCTTAGATCAAGCTAAGTCAACTCCTCTTGATCTGTCAAATGAGGAATGCTTCAACTGTGGCAAGAATGGTCACTTTGCTGCTGAGTGCAAAAGCAAAAGAATCTCTAAGCGTCATCCTTCTCGTCCCTCTAGCCGATCCTCTCATGATAAGTACAAGGCAAAATACAAGAGAGAAAAGGCAAAGAACCAGAGCCTTTAAAGAAAAGGTAAGGGTCTCATGGCTGAGACTCATGACTGSATTGATGAGCCAACCTCTTCCTCCAGTGATGAGGACATGACACATCTGTGTCTTATGGCCAACATCCAGGAGATAGAAGACTCTGTCAAGGGATCCTCCTCTACTGTTGCTGCTGATCTACCTTCTACCTCCAAGGATACCAAAGATCTGGTCAAGCCAAAGAAGGTAAACAACTTCTCCTCTCTCTCTAAATCTGAAAAGGTTCAAGCTTATGATTCTTTATCTGTTGATCTTTACAATGCTAGATCTGCTAAGAAGAAAGCTGACCTTGAAATCAAAAGTCTAACTAGTCAGTTACATAAATGCATGAATCAACTAAAAGACTTTGATAAGTTGAAAAATGACCTGAAAGAACAAAAGTTAATAAACAATGTTCTTAACAAAGAAAAAACTAAGGTCTTTGAGAAGTCATTCTTCAAAAATGGGCTAGATCATCCAAGAACCTAGATAAAATTTTACATGATCAACTTCCTAGTGAAGTAACGACTGGCCTAGGTTATGATGATTTGGATCTGTGTGCTCTTGATGACTCTATGTGCATTTCTTCTCACATTCTTTCTTCCTCCTCTCCATCTCACTTATCTGATTCTTTTGGATCTCTTTCTGCAAGATCTAATGATAATGGAAAATCTCTTAAGTTCGGAATTTTTGTCAAAGCTAACAATCCAAACTCTGAATCTGAGAATGTTCCTGTCGATTGTGTGTTTAACTCTCTCTCTCTCTCTCTTAAGTAATGTCCTGTTGCATGCTCATATAAATCTAATTCATCTGAGCATATAAAGTATCCTTTGAACCGTCGTTTCTCTGCGGCTGAGAAAAGCAAGTCTGTGGACAAGCCTATCAAGAATAAGAAGCCAAAATCCAAACTGAAGATGAAACATAAGCCTTCGGCTACCTCATCTCAGTCAGCTGTTGCTTCTCAGATTGGTACCTCAGTACCTTCTATTACTGAGTTTGTTCCTAGACCAATTTCCTTGAAAAAGACTTCCAAGTTTTCTACCTCTTCTGAGAAACCTATCCCTGAGTCTGAAAAAGGGATTCTTGGTCCAAAACCCTCTTCATCCTCTGTCCTTCCTTCCAAAGCTTCTTCTTCTCTCAAAAAATCCAAAAAACATGTTAACACAGTTAAGCACACACCTTTAATTTCTATTAAACCTGTGTTTATTTATCGAAAATGTTATAACTGTGGTGACACTTTTCACATGGCCAAGAACTGTCCCAAGGAAAGAATCTCTAGGCCAATAAGAGAAGAGAAAGAAGAAAATACTCATAACCCTAATAGACCCATTGTAAAATGGGCACCTAAAAACTGATTTATTTGTGTTTGCAAGGCTTAGGACACCGGCATATATGGTACTTGTATAGTGGGTGTTCAAGACACATGACTGGAAACAAGTCCCTGTTGTTCAACTATGTGTCTGAACCTGGTCCTGCTGTAACCTTTGGAGATAATGCCAGAGGTACTACTAAAGGATATGGTGTTCTCTCTAACGGCTCAGTTACCTTCAACCGAGTAGCTTATGTGGATGGAGTAAAGCACAATTTGTTAAGCATCAATCAACTATGTGATCTCAACTTCATTGTAAAATTTGAAGAAAACCAGTGTACCATTCTTGATTCTTCTGGCAAGAAGGTACTAACTGGTATCCGAAAAGATAATGTCTATGTGATCAACATGGACTCTTCTAGCTCTTCCGACGCCAACATCTGTTTCTACTCCGAGGCTACTGCTGATAAAAATTGGCTATGGCATAAAAGGTTGTCCCATCTCAACTTCAAAACCATCAATAATCTTTCTAGTAAAGATCTGGTTATTGGACTTCCGAAGATGTCATATGTCAAAGTGAAGCTGTGTGTTGCTTGTGAAAAAGGCAAGCAAACCAAAACAAGTTTCAAGTTTAAGATGTGCTCTTCTATTTCTGCTCCTTTGCATATGCTCCACATGGATCTCTGTGGTTCTGTGAGTGTTCAAAGTTTGGGTGGAAAACGTTATACTCTTGTTATTATGGATGAGTACTCAAGATATACTTGGGTCTTCTTTTTTCAACACAAGAGTGATGCAGCTGAAGAAATTATCAACTTTGTGAAGCGGACTAAAGTCTTGAATGGTCAACTTGTCAGATCAATTCGAAGTGACAACGACACTGAATTCAAAAACAATGTTCTTGAAAGCTTCTTTGATGATAAGGGTATTTCTCAAAATTTCTCAGTAGTTCGAACTCCACAACATAATGGAGTTGTTGAAAGGAGAAATCGTACATTATGTGAAGTTGCACGTTCAATGCTAAGTGAAGCAAGTCTTCCTACCTATTTTTGGGCTGAAGCTGTCAATACAGCTTGCTTTACTCAAAATAGGTCTATAATTGTGAAAAGACACAAYAAGACTGCTTATGAAGTATTTCATGGTAGAAAACCAAACATCAGCTTCCTTCATGTGTTTGGTAGTGCATCTATATTATGAATGACATAGATCAGTTAGGAAAGTTTGATCCTAAATCCGACGAAGGAATCTTTGTTGGTTACACTCTTTTCTCTGAAGCTTACCGGGTGTACAACATGCGTCGTCAGTGCATTGATTTTGTTAAAGATGACTTGAATATGACTTGAAGATTGTTAAAGATGATGATCTTGTTCAAAAGATACAAGATAGTATGTATGTTGATAGGATGATGTGTATAAGGGATGGTATGAGAAGAAGTTTAAGGAGATTTGTGAAAAATACGAGTTCGCAAAGGATGGGCCAATGTGTCCAAGAGATTACACACTTGAAGATGTGCACGGTGTTGGCGAAAACGCTAATAACCATGAAGATCAAGAGGGAGGCTAGATGATTCCTCCAAACATGTTTGATAATCAAGAAGCAATCGAGGATGCTACTGGTGAAGCGTCAAAAGACGAAAACAGTGGAGAAGATAGCTCAAGTGCATCGAATGAATCCAATGATTATGTTATCATTCATTGAAGAATTGTGATTAAGAAATTTACCTGTTTTGTCATTAAGGGGGAATGTTAGAATTTAATGACAAATCAGATAAATTAATATATATTTATCTGTGCATTTTAAGGTTTTTAGTTGGGTCAGTAACTTGGGCCGCAGGCCATCAAGTTGTGTCAAATAGAAGTCCATTAAATAGCAGTTATGAGTCAGTTATTATGCATCGGTTACAAGAGTCATGTCTGTTTGCTTGGCACCGATTCTGCTTATGTATATGTATATCGTGCATACTATGGTTTTAGACACAATCAATAGAATATTCTGTGTGTTTAATTGATTATCCGCTGCGATTGTGTTCACTATGGAGATGAACAATGATTCATCTCCATCACTTTTTTGATTCCATAATGGACATTCTGTTGTTACAGGTGCCTCTATAAGTGGCAAATCCGTTGGATGGTTAACTCCTGAATGGATCACATCTTGAGCTTGTGGGCAGTCACCAGTATGTTAACGACAGACTTGCCATCAAGTTATGCTTCATATGGCTCCAACGTATTAGTCATCTGGAAGCCGATTCCATGAACCAGATTGTAAGTTCTTTAAAAGAATCCAATATGTCAATTGGTTTATTAAGAAAAGAGATCCAATTGCTTATGCTTGGATACAGAGTTCACTGCCTCGGCAATTCATCAATGGGCTAATGACAACAACACTACAACGACGGGTCCAGATCATTCCAGAACTATCATTTGATATTAAAGTCTAAAAGACCTAATGTTTTATTTGGACGCAACCCATAGTCGTATAAGCGTGGAAGTTTGTGCCAACTGGTTTTCTCTTGCCATAAAAAATATAACAGACAACAAAGCTGCTCAAGTACCAAGAACATGATAATTCCAGAACCTCAAATGAACTTGTAACTTTTAACATTGGCAAAACCTCCGGCAAGGACTCCGCACAAGTTTGAGACAACATTTAATATGCATTTTCATCATGTTAGCTGAAAAATACTTGCTGAATTATAATTTAGTGCTCCCAGCAACTTTCAAAGAACTTCGAGGAAGTATAAGAATTCATCACATGAAATGTATGTATAATTTTGATATTTGATCGTATATTTTATAGTATATATAATATGATGACTCGGCTGCAAATTCGATGAAATCACGAACATCTTTATCATCAGCTAACTAAAAAATTGAAGGGTCATACTTTTACACTAACTTGGTTATACCAACAGAACTTTCGATCCCACATATTTTTGAAGATAAGCAACCAAGCTTTGATGTGTAATGTTTGCACACAATTGTACAACATGGTGCATCTTTTCACTAGAAGAAACATAATCCCATATTCCCAATTTTGGCCACCGCAACGAATATGTAATTTTTTTTTGTCATCGGGACTCGTTCTCAAATAAAAATATATGATGAACAAAGAAAGAAAGAAATTAAGTTGGTATCCTTTTATAGTATATCTTCATCGTTCTTTCATGGGTGTTCTATAAATCAGATGAATTATATTCATCCAACTAACCATCAAACAATTACAAGAAAATAGTACACTTATTGAACATTTTTTCATCAATTTTCAGGCTTTGTTGAAAAAAATTGTGCACATCCACAATTAAACATGTATAAAAAACATGAAAAATGAGAACTTTTAAAAAAAATGTGAGGTCAAAGGTCAAAAGTGGCGATTTGGGTTATGGTCAAGATAAGATTGGATTATGGTTTCATCCACAACTGACACGTGTAAGGTCCGCAATCGCGGATGTAAATTTCGCGGACCTAGGGCTATTTTGATAAATTATGGGGAGAAATGGTTAAGAGGTGCAACAATCTTTGAACAATGACTATTTTAATTAATTTTCTTTTCCAAAATTATCAATACCGATAAAAAAAATACATATTTTTTAGTTAAATTTGATTGAAAACAAAATTTGTAGATTAAAAAAGGACAAAATGCACAAAATAACAATTTTCATAAATTTATTTATTATAGCATTGTACTTCCAGTTTTTCTTATTACAACAATGTACTTTTAAACTATTTTTTATTAGAACATTGTACTTTGAAAAATTTACTCATTATAACATTGGGTAATCTTTTGATTTAAATTTATCCATTATACCAAATTTCCATGTCATCTCATTGTCCACGTAGGCTGTCCACATGTACTATAGTGATGTGACTTTCTCATTACAACATTATAATTTCAAAATTATTTTATACAATGTAATTTTAATTTTAATATTTAGATATTTTACATGTTATTTAATAAATATATTAAATGAATTAAAAAATTCTAAATTATTCATTAATATACCAATATTAATAAAACTAGTAGAAGACAACTTATCTCCCTAATATTTTTAAAAAAATATCTGCTTTTTTGAAAAAAGAAAATAAGAATTGTTCTTTTTTTACCAAAAAGTATTATCTTTTAAATAATATATTATATTTGTTCAAAAACTTTTACTTGACGTATACATATATTAAATTAATTATTTTTTGAATTATTTATTGATATAACAATATTAAAAAATTGTAGAACACAATTCATTTCGTTAACATTTTAGAGAGAACTTTAAAAGATATGTATTTTTTTGAACAACATAAAATAATAAGTGTTACCTTTTTTACAAACAAAATATATCTTGAAAATAATGTAGCATATTTATTTAAGAAATATTTCACTCTAGAATATTTAATTTGCATGTAACTTAATAAGAAAAAGTCAAAAAAATTAATTTTTTTTTAAATTATAGCAATGAAAAATGAAAATCACTAATAATAGTTTGAAATATGTTTTTATTTTTATTTTAATTAAGTCGTCAAAATGATGTGTTATCCACATCACCTCATTAAAGCCACATAAGCAAAAAAAGTTAATGGGTTAACCGGTTTAAAAAGTAACAGATTATTACTCATTGCTGTAATGGATAGATTTTTTTAAAGCGCGATGCCTTAATAAAAGATAATTTGAAAGTATATTGTTGTAATAAAGAAAAACAAAAATAGAATGCTATAATAAATTTTTTTATGAAAGTAGGTTGCTATTTTATGCATTTAACCCTAAGAAAAATAAGCTTCCCAACTAATAAAGATACAAGAGTGAGGATAATATATAGGCAATAAACACGAAACGGATCACTAGTCAAAGCAATTTAATGATAACCCGAATTGTTTCAACTTCATTTTGAAGTATATATCGTAAGAAATATATCTTACAAACAAATACTTAGACGCTCTTTATTGGTTTTTCATTAAGTCATGTATGGATAGAATTGTCTCTATTGTAGATTAATCTAACCGTATAATTTGAGAAAGTTTTTGTTTGAGATGATTTTTCATAGATGAAAGGAATTAGGAGGGACTAGGTTTGAAAGAAACTTGACTTTCTGCGTAAAGTTCTATCCCCTTAAAAACTTACTGATAAGCCACATATTATTAAGTCACTTCCAAACAATTGTATAACTGATAGAATAAGCTGTAAGTCCAATAAACTCATTAAGTTGCTAACACTCAGACCTTTAAGACATTCCTTAGTAAGTACTTGTTTAGGTCATCTTCAAAAAATATAAAATATTTATATACATGACAAATACTCGGACACACTACTGAGTTTTGGTGATGTTTGGACTCTTAACATACTGGAATGCCGGTCCAATAAGCCAAATATCGTTGAGCCAATAACACTTCGGTTATATTGTAACAACGTTATCTGCCACACAATATGAACATAACAACATAATAGACAAACAAACATAGAAATAACATATAATGAGTTTAATACGTATAGGGATATACAAGTCCCATAACTTATTACACCTACAAACAAAGCTTAGCATGCATGCATGCATGCAATAATACATAAAATGAAGTAATAGAAAGTAGTAATATATACTAAGATCAAGTGTGAAGGTAGAGGATCAAAGGTTGCAGTTGGAGGACCAATCTAATTACCATCGCCAGGACTATGTCCTGGAGTTGTTGGACGAAAGTATTTCTCTTCTATGACAGTAGAACCCAAATCTTGTCCATGCTCAATACTGCTTGTAGTGATGGTCGACGTTGCATGATCAATCCCATTGTGGATTGTTGCACCTTTGATCCCCTCTGAGCTCAATGCTCTTCTTCCTTCACTTGAAGTGAAAAGGAATGTTGCTAGAAGAAGCAGTATGAGTGCAAAAAATTTCTTGTTTAGTGTCCTGAAACTAGCCATATATATATATATATATATATATATATATTTACACACACACACACCAATAAGCAGATATGGTATTGTATATATAACGGAAGGCAAAGGAGGGAGGTTGAGAATGAGGATATGTATTGGTTGTAAGTAATAAAAGCCTATCAAGGTTATGTATATATAGGCCAAGGGATCGATATGAATTACCCAACAAAGGTTTTTCAGATCACATACGTGGAAAAAGATAACGTGGAAATTATGTTCAATTCCACTAGCAATTCTGGTACATCATACATACATACATACATATTGAGATCACTATAATAAAAATGAGTTTATGGGAGGTTATAAATGTTTGATTGTTATAGTAAAGTGTTTTATATAACATAAGTTTATAGGATCAACGAATTGTATTTCAAATTCTAAGGATGTTTTTCGTAGTTTTTATAGTATCTTTAAAAGAAGTGTCTTATGAACACATCTTTTCATGAAACACTTTTCAGATAATGTCATAGAAAAACTAATAGAACGTTTGTTTTAAAATTCTCCTAAAAACTGGTTATAAAAACATTTAAAAATGTTCTATAAATATACAACACGTTTACATGTAACCATTAATTCACATCCATAATCAATAATGTGCCCTTGGGCATCAGGTTACGATAACCAAGACAATTTTGTGTCTTGTTGACTACATAAAGCGATGTTATATATTGATCTTATTGTAATCAAATTGTATTGTATATGTATTAATTAGAACGTTTCTATATTTTTCTGTGAGAAGCTACGAAGTATCATAACCTTTTCATTTACACCATAATTTATCCATATTATTAACCACAAGGGTGGTGCCTGATTGGTTTGAGCTTGACTCCAAAGATCAAAAGTACCAAGAGGTTCCAGGTTCAAATCCAATGAGAAATAAAAATCCCCTTGTGGCCACGGAGATTCAAATGCGGTGACTCGGGCTATCTGCAAAGCAGGTGGTCGTCCTGGGATTAGTCGGCTCGCATAGCGGGTTGGATATCCAGGTTAATCAAAAAATAAATTTATCCATATTATCTCATTTTGTTAAAACAATTTTTTGTTATTATTTTCGCAAAATGATAATTATATATATATAAGCCAAATATGATGATTGAGAGAGCCAATTATTCGTTCCAACGTAGCAACGGATGTATGTTTGCTTTTTAGGGTGATCGACCATCATTGAACGTTCTAATAAATTATTTAATTAGATTTTAATAATTGTACGTCTTATACATCAATGTTACAATAATTTATTATAACGAAATTAGACGACAAAACAAGTTCTATCGATAAATTTCAACAATCCAACAAGAGACAAGAATGAAACCGTGTTATTAGTTTTTTATATATGATATTTTGAGCATTTTGAAAAATGTCATAGAAAACAAGTTCTATAAAAAATCTAATACTACACTTTTTAAAGTTGTCGACGAAGATTTACTTTTTAGATCCTCCTTGTTAAACATTTAACATAATCTTATACATAATATATGATACACAATTATTATTTCAGCAAAAAACACGAAATAACGATCTATTTTTACAAAGTTCTTTATTATAGCATTTTACTTTCAGTTTTTCTTACTACAATAATGTATTTTCAAATTTTTTTTATCAAAATATTGTACTTTCAAAAATTACCCGTTATATCATTGGGTAATCTTTTAAATTTATTTTAAAAGGTTAATCAATGCTATAGTGGGTAAATTTTTGAAAGTACGAYACTCTAATAAAAAATATTTTGAAAGTACATTGCTGTAATAAGTAAAACTGAAAATAGAATATTATAATAAGAAAATTTGTAAAAATAGGTTGCTATTTTATATATATATATTGTCCTTATTATTTTTTAAAATTAAAATTTGGGTCTAAGTTTTCTTAACACTAAAGACGTAAAGACCTATTTTATTGTAGCAATGATGTCTTTTAGAAGCTTAGTTTGAATGACATATTTTACGACACTTCTTTAGGAACCATTTTTTTTTACTCCAATTCATTTTTAAACAATGTAAAAGGTAAAAGAAAGAGCTAAAATCCACCTATTTATATCGGTACAATAGTACCTCAAAAAAATGTAAAAATACGAACAATAAATCCATATTTGTACAAAATATAGAGTACGAAACTCGCCAACAACATTTTTCTTTTATGACAAAAACTTTCATGTTCCGTGTTAGTAAATAATTCATAAATACGTACAACTTCGATTTGTTGTTTCTCCTTCTGTCGTAATGCGAAATAAGCATATTGTGTCAAATTAAAAGCAGGCGTTCATACCTCTCTAAATAAAAAACAAAATCAAGAGACGTAAAGGATTTCTAATATAAGATTTTAAAGACACGGAACTGTCTTAGTTAAAACACGTCATYAAACATGAAACACACATCTTTGGTCGACATGTAAATCAATAAGAGAAGTTATTTATGATCAAGTCATAGAGATGTATGACTATGAGAACTTACAACCGGTCTTAATAAATGCTTGGAATGTAACACCCCGAATCTATATTTGTATATAATCATATATTTCATTTAACATGAAATACAAATTTACATATTGGTTTCAATATACAAAATGCTACACTCAAAAGTAGCTATAACATTTTTTTTATATACATCAAATACAAGACTTGTAAACATAACAAGTTCTTAAGTATAAATAA
>NC_037533.1:9704779-9706721 GCF_001531365.2 Cynara cardunculus var. scolymus
CACAAGAACACACAAACCCGCCAAACTTCTTTTCTTCTTCTTTCCAAAATGGGATATATAAGAAAAGGCATACACTCACAAATATCTCATAATATTCTTTAAAATTATAAGGCTGTGGGTGGTGAGATATTTTCAAAAACAACTCCTTAACTTCCACAATTTAACAAAAATAACACCAAACTTTTTATAACCCATAACCCAGTTATAACAATATCCTCCCCTCAAAAGAACTCCNTAACCCAGTTATAACAATATCCTCCCCTCAAAAGAACTCCGTCCTCGAATTCAATCAATCAAACAACTGGGGTTACTTTGTTCTCATTTCTGACTATAGCTCCCAGGTAGCCTCTGGCCTCTTATGGAATTGCTATTGTACTTCACTACTAGAAAACTGACCATTTCCGGCTATTTCTGGCGGACGAAATCCGCCGGTAAATTACTGGCGGATTTCCGGCGGACACAAAAAAAGTCAACATTTTATTGACTACCAACGATTTCCGGCGGATTTTTTAAATACTCAGTTTAATCTTGAATTTACATCTAATTACAACATTTTACCGGCGGATATTTTAATTTTTTCTTTAAAAAAAGAATTAACAATTTTCCGGCGGATTTTTGGTGGATAATTAAATCTTTTTATAAAAAAATATAACAATCTACGGCGGATTTCCGGCGGCTAAATAAAAATTTTCTTAAAAAAAGAATAAACAATTTTCCTGCGGAAAATTAAATAATTTTTTTAAAAAAATTTAACATTTCCGGCGGATTTCCGGGGGAATATTAAATAATTTTAAAAAAAGAATAAACAATTTTCCGGCGGATAATTAAATAATTTTTCTAAATAAATTTACCATTTCCGGCGGATTTCCGGCAGAAAAATTAAATAATTAAAAAAAAAGAATTAACAATTTTCCGGCGGATTTCCGGCGGATAATTAAATAATTTTTCTAAAAAAATTTATCATTTCCGGCGGAAAATTAAATAATAAAAAAAAAAGAATTAACAATTTTCCGGTAGATTTCCGGCGGATAATTAAATAATTTTTTAAATTTTTTTTACCATTTCCGGCGGTTTTCCGGCGGAAAATTAAATAATTTAAAAAAAAAATTAACAATTTTCCGGCAGATTTCCGGCGGATAATTAAATAATTTTTTAATTTTTTTTACCATTTCAGGAGGATTTCCTGCGGATAATTAAATAATTTAAAAAAAAGGATTAACAATTTTCCGGCGGATTTCCGGCGGATAATTATATAATTTTAAAAAAATAATTAACCATTTCCGGCGGATAATTAAATATTTTTTAAAAAAAGAATTANTTTTCCGGCGGATTTCCGGCGGATAATTATATAATTTTAAAAAAATAATTAACCATTTCCGGCGGATAATTAAATATTTTTTAAAAAAAGAATTAACAATTTTCAGGCAGATAATTAAATAATTTAAAAAAATTTAACAATACGACCGTAATGGGGTTTTAATGGATCGTATTGTGTTTTAATAGATCATATTGGGCTTTAAGGAATCGTATTGGGCTTTGATGGACCTTATTGGGCATTAATGAACCGTATTGGGCTTTAATRAACCGTATTGTGCTTTCATGAACCGTATTGTGTTTTARTGGACCGTATTGTGCTTTGATGAACCGTATTGGGATTTAATGTAACGTATTGGGCTTTGGTAGAACGTATTGGGCATTGGTGCAACGTATTGGGCTTTTAGTGTAACGTATTGGGCTTTAATGGATCGTAATGAGCTTTAATATATCGTATTGTGTTTTACTGGATCGTATTGGGCTTTAATGAATCGTATTGAGCTTTAATGGAAGTATTGGGCTTTAATGAAACGTATTGGGCTTTAATGGACCGTATTGGGCATTAATGGATCGTATTGTGTTTTAATAGATCGTATTGGGCTTTAATGAACCGTATTGGGCTTTAATG
>NC_037533.1:9709491-9711650 GCF_001531365.2 Cynara cardunculus var. scolymus
CTTGGCACATACCCGGTAGAGGAAGGCGGGCAGTGCGAGGTTTCCCGTAATGTACGATTCTGACTCGGACTTTGGCATGAGCTCGGGAGGTGAAGGACGGGGTGATGCACTGTCTTCGTTATGTATACCGATTTGTTCTCTTGGTTCTTGATATTTATTGGTATTCTAACGTTGCTGAATATATTTGGTTGTTGATCCTGTCTCCTTGTTGTATTGAGTAACAATGGTATGGTATAATATGGTGATTTGAATATGGAATCCTATGATCTTGGCATCCGGTACGTAATGGTTCACTCGATTTCTTGTRAGTCTCGGTTTATATCTGGATGATGTCTTGAACTCTTTTATTGAGAAGAGTTTATTATGTATGTTTATAATCATGTGCGATATTGATATGTAATGCTTAACTATTTAACTCACTAAGCGTTGGCTTACCATTTAAGTGGCAACCTTTCTCAGGATAGAAGACGGATAAATAGAAAGAACCCGTTGTCTGACTTGAAGATTTATCGGGGAACTTTAAGATATCGATCTTGCTTCTGGGTAAATAGTAGCTTATATATATAGTCTTGTCCCGTATTCTTTTGGTTACATAATTTGGGTTGTAAGTAAAAATATGTTATATCCAATTTGGAATTGTGTTTTGGGTGGTTTTATCACTAAAATAGAACCGATATTTCGATGTTTTTCTAGAAATTAATATCCCATATTTTGAGGTTAATTAATGTTATGCCAAGATCTGTGGATTTCAAAGGTTTGGTCCTTCATGGCCTCTGGTCCTTGATGGCCTCTGGTCTTTCATAGCATCTGGTCCTTCATGGCCTCTGGTCCTTCATGGCTCTGGTCCTTCATGGCCTCTGGTCCAACCCTGGCCTCTGGTCCTTCATATTCTCACCTCTGGTCCTTCGTGGCCTCTGGTCTTCTTCTAGACTTAGCCATTTCAGCAGCCTCTAGACCATTGCCTCTGGTCCGACCATTGCCTCTGGTCCAACCATTGCCTCTGGTCTTCCTCCAGACTTAGTCCTTTTAGCAACATTTTCAGATTTTCCATCATTGGTTCAGATGGCTTTAACAAAACTTTTAGAATAATTTAGGATCAATTTTGGTACCAATAATCAATAAATTATATTATATTGGAGATTTTATAGGAATTGGTAATTTGGGGTTTGCTCAAGGCAGATGTTACATGAACCGTATTGTGCTTTCATGAACCGTATTATGTTTTAATGGACCGTTGGGCTTTAATGAACCATATTGGGATTTAATGGACCGTATTGGGCATTTAATGAACCGTATTGGGCTTTCATGAACCGTATTGGGATTTAATGGACCGTATTGGGTTTTAATGGACCGTATTGGGTTTTAATGGACCGTATTGGGCTTTAATGGAAGTATTGGGCTTTAATGAAAGTATTGGGCTTTAATGAACCGTATAAGGCTTTAATGAACCGTATTGGACTTTAATGAACCGTATTGGGCTTTGATGAACCATATTGGGTTTTAATGGATCGTATTGGGCTTTAATAAACCGTATTGGGCTTTCATGAATCGTATTGGGCTTTAATGTAAGTATTGGGCGGTCATGAAACGTATTGGGCTTTGGTGGAATCGTATTGTGCACTAATGATAATAATAATAATAATAACAATAATAATAATAATAATAATAATAATAAAAACAATAATAATAACAATAATAACAATAATAATAATAATAATTTTAATTTTAATTTATTTTTTAAAAAGAATTAACTTACCGTCGAATATATCCGCCGGAAAATTTAAAAATTTCAAAAATTTTCAAAAATTTCAAGTAAACCGGTTGTTTTTAGAGAGGTTAAAATTTAGGGAAAATTTCCGGCGGATTTGTCCGCCAGTAATCCGCTGGAACTGATTAACATAAAACCCTACCTTCTCCGTTACAAGAACCGTCGTGAACAAAAACTCAAATTCTAATTAACCTCCTGCCGACCGCTCCACCCCACTACCTTCTCCGGTTACATAGCACAAGTTGCCGACCACCTCCTGCATCGCCGCCGAGCACCTCCTGCATCGCCGCCGACAACCACCTGCATCGCCGCCGACCACCTCCTAAGGTAACATAAATCTGTATGTATATGTATATATAAATCCGTATGTATATGTATATATATATATATA
>NC_037533.1:9711750-9713381 GCF_001531365.2 Cynara cardunculus var. scolymus
CTTCTCTGACTTTAAGCTGATGATATCCTGACCTCAAATCGATTTTGGAAAAATAACTTGCCCCCACCAGTTGATCAAATAAGTCATCAATCCTCGGTAAAGGATATTTGTTTTTGATTGTCAACTTATTCAACTCACGGTAATCTATGCACATTCGCATAGATCCATCATTCTTTTTGACAAACAAGACCGGAACACCCCAAGGCGAAGTGTTAGGCCTTCTAAATCCTTTATCAGTTAAATCTTTCAATTGTGTCGCAAATTCCTTCAGTTCGGATGGAGCTAAACGATAAGGCGCTTTAGCTACAGGTGCAGCCCTTGGTATAAGATCGATTCGGAATTCAATAACTCTATCTGGTGGTAATCCAGATAAGTTTTCCGGAAAAACTTCAGGATATTCACCAACTATTGGGATCAACTCTTCTTTTCTTTTCTCTTTTTTTAAATCAATCACGTATGCCAAATATCCATGACACTTCTTTTGAATACTCTTTCGAGCTTTCATTACTGACAGAATACTAATGCGATGATCCCGACGGTCACCATAAATAATAACTGTTCTCTGGTCTGGCAAAATAATTCTGATCATTTTCTGATTACAATCAATGCTAGCCTGATACTTTGCTAACCAGTCCATACCCACTACTATGTCAAATTCTTTTATTGGCATAGGAAATAACCGGATCGGAAGTTCAAAGTTTTCAATGACAATAAGACAATCATTGAACACACTAATAACAGTTTCTTGATTATTTGCAGTATCAACTACTAATTTATCATCATGCAGCACAGAATTCAGACATGCAATTTGAGCAAACAACGGTGGTACAAACGAAAAGTTTGCACCAGAGTCAAATAACACTTTAGCACGTATTGAATTCAAGAGAAAAGTACCTGTTACTACATCTGGCGATGCTTCTGCCTCATTCTTAGTCATTTTGAAGGATCGTCCCCGCGCCCCTCCTTGTCCTCCTTGATTCCCAGTAGCTCTTCCTCGATTATCTGATGCATTACTTCCCATTGTTAACTGCGGATTTCTTAACAAGGGACCATTCGGTCGAATGTGATCCGGAGAGTTGCAATTAAAACACCTTTTGTTGGTTGGGCAATTTCTGGACAGATAGCCCGCTTCACCACATTTATAACATTTTCTCGGATCCAGTTTATCATTACCCTGCTGAACTTTCGTACTACTCTTTTGTTCAGATCGATTGTCATATCTCACAGTCTTGGGTCCTCGAAAAGATGATGGTCCTTCCCATTTTCGTTTCTCAATAACTTTCCCTTCCGATTGTCTATTCTTGTTTCTTTCAGTCACTTCAGTCGCCTCTACTGTCAATGGAAAGGTATTGGGGTTCATTGCAATAACGAATTCCCTAATTGAGGGCTTCAGACCCCAAATAAACCTTTCTATCTTTCTTGATTCAGTCGAAACATAATGTTCGGCAAAACGAGAGTAATCAATAAATTTTTCAGTATACTCCCTTACTGTTCTATTTCCTTGTTCCAGCTTCAGGAAATCTTCCTCCATTTGTCTCACAGCTGTTTTAGGACAGAACTGATTTTTAAATCGATCCACGAATTCTATCCATGCCACAGTCTGTAAGACATCCGTTCTGGTAGACGATTCT
>NC_037533.1:9714641-9724559 GCF_001531365.2 Cynara cardunculus var. scolymus
CAAGAAGGTAATATCAAATCCTTTTCCACTTTCAAGCTAACCACGTAGCTATATAAATTCCATACCTTTAAACCAATCGGGTTCCTTTTAATATCATTTTAAACCTTTTCTTTATCAATTGAGGTTTAAACCAAGATTCAGGCCAAACYTGACGTTTCCTTCTCAATAACATCCAGAMTATGATTTCCAATAAGAACCTTGATCCTAAATCTTTAAATCACAAAGAAATAAAGATTCCAGACCACGGTAGTCTTAAGGGATATAATAGAAAGAGTTATATCATATCACACAAAGACAATGCCACCCTTATAACAAATGRACACCTCTCCTTGATATGTCACCCKTATATCAAATGGACACCTCTCCTTRATATGCCACCCTTATCACTTCTTCAAAATATTTATAAAATAATTCCGAATAGACCGCAGTCATTGGAATTGTTATCAGTCTGAAAACATTTATATCAAAACTTTATTTTTAAYAATAATTTCTTTCAWAAACACAAGACATCATTACAAATCCGGTCAACAATCATCCGGTCAACAAATYCGGTCAACAATCATCCGGTTTAAAACACTTGGACTAAARTCCACTTTGTCCGGACATCTAATCCGGTCAACTCACCACATACTCTTTGAACGGTTTACACTTAGAACACATTCACATTTTGAACGGATAACAAATCCGGACAACAGTCCGTTCAAGACTCGTCCGGTTTAAGACTAAACCGCTCACCATATGGTCGTATTCCTACTTCTCAGTTTAAAATCATAAATAATACTATCATTTATAAACCGCTCAACATTCACCTGGTTTACCAACTCCGGCCAACAAACCGCTCATGGTTTGTCCGGTTTAAAACTAGTCCGGTCACTAAGCCGCTCAAGGCTTGTCCGRTTTAAAACAATCCGGACAATAAACCGTCTAAGGCTTGTCCGGTTTAAAACAATCCGAACAATAAACCGTCTAAGGCTTATCCGGTTTAAATGCTTATCCGGTCACTCTTTGTCCGGATAAACACTTAGACATAATAATCATGGTTTCTTTTCAAGTATGAACAATACGAAGCATGCAATTGAAACCAATAGAATCTTTATACAAAAAGATTTAGAAACCACTCACCTTATAAAGCTTTTGATACCAAAATGCTAGAAATCGATCCYTTTTGAAACTGGACTCTTGAAACCAACTTGAAATCACCTCCYTTTAGYAAACCGGACAACTCTTCTCTATAAACCTCTCAACTTACTCAAAATAGCAGGAAAGGTTGAATGAAGAGGTGAAGCCCCTTTTATAATTGCCAAAAATAGGGAAGGTCGGCTAAACCGCCTTCCCTCCCCCCCCCTTTCCACCTCATACTTAAACACATGCACCTACACACATACCCATATACCACATAACACCTATGCACACATGCACTCACATATACATGCATACATATAAACACATAATATATATATATATATATATATATATATATTTCATATTATGCACAATTTCACATCTCAGCATGTAAAAATTTATCATGCTATCACATAATTATTTAATCAAATAATCATGTATTAAATACCTTGGGTAATAACCAGGATCTCGTTATCACACAAGTTTCGTACCAAAACAGACTTACATCACCATGCTTGGTAGAAACAATTTACAAAATTCAATTCCATACCAAAACAGACTTACGTCACCATGCTTGGGAGGAACATATCTTTTAAAAAGATATATAAAATATCCCTTTTTTGAAATAACAAAACTCTTTAATAGACATTATTAAATTGGATAAATGCCTAGAATGCTTCAATTCCTGAAAATTAATCAAATATAAACCACCCGGATAAGTTGTCCGGATAAACAATCCGGACAACCCTTAGTTTTTGTACGATATATTAATCCGGACAAATGTTTGGTCGATTAAGGCTCACATGACCCTTAATCAATTTAAAACTAAAGCGGATGACTCATGTCCGGTTTAAGGCAATCCGAACAACACATTCGATTTACAACCAATCCACACACGACCCTTGAGCGATTTAAGGCTAAACCGCACAATGGTTGGTCGTATTCATACTTCTCCATTCAAAACCTGTATCCGGTTTACATAATTAAAATCTCATTAACTTATTAAATCGCACAACACTCTGTTTGGTTTACAGCTAAATCGGACAACACGTGTCCAGTTTAAAAACAATCCGAACAACACTATGTCCAGTTTAAACTTAATCCGGTCTCCCTTTTTGTATGGATAAAACCCAAATTGCACAAAACTAATTTTTAAGAATAATATGTAGTTCTAACAATATCCAAAGCTTTAAAAGAATATTTTTAGAAATTACTCACCTTTAAAACAAAACTCAGATTTTTGAAGGAGAAGAAGACAACCAAATTGTTCTCCAGATAACTCAACTCTGAATCTCCCAAAGTTCCCAAAATGAAGCAAGAAAACTCAACTACATATTCAAAATCCCTTATTTATACTTTCCAAATATGGAAAGTCGGCTACCAGCCTTTACCCACATACATGCATACACAAACTACCCATGCATGTATATGATTTCATGCACACACATACTTCACATGTATGCATAACCTCACATATATATAAGCACTTTTGTAATATGCATCCCTATGCATAAAAATACACATACTCACGTATTTAAGCCATGTAAGCATGTATCCACATACACAATTAATTTACATAATAAATACATTGGGTAATAATCAGGACCCGGTTATCACAAGGCCCATTATACCCCACTAAGGTCCAAATGGACCCATTAAGGACCCTTAAGACCCATTCTCACTCAATTAGTCACATTAACATCTAGTTAGACTAATTATGAGAAGAATCTTTATGGATTGGAGGGTTTGACTAGGGTTTGACTTTTTCTCTCAAGGAGGCATGATCGTATGAAGATGATGATGATGTTTTCGTATGCTCTTTGTTGATGTTTATGCTTTGTTTCGATTTGTTTTTTGTCCTCGGTTTGCATTGTGTTCTTCCCCACTCGGCTTTTGCGGATTAGGGTTTCAAGGTTGACGGCAGCCTTGGGGCTTCTCGCTTTTCGTTCTTCTTCTTCTTGAAGGATTGCGTTCGTTTTAGCTTGGAGGTTTTTTGTTAGTGCATTAATCCCGTTCTCTACTTCCAAAGCCGATTCTTCTTGGATTAGGGTTTATCGTTTTGGGTGGAGGCGGCGTTAGGGTCCTTCTTAAAGGTTGGTTTTTCGATTTTGTTTGCATTGGTTGGTTGCTTCTTGATTGATTGGTTGGTTTTTGATCGCTTCCTCATTGATCGCATCCCCAATTTCGACTTTTCTTCTTGGCCGTACGTACACGGCTAGGGTTTTCTTGGCCGTACGTACACGGCTAGGGTTTTGCCCCTAGGGTTTGCTGTTTCTTTTGGTTTGGAGTGATCGATTGTGGGTTTTTGCGTTGGGGATTTTGTTTGCTTACTTGAAACTGTTGCTCTCAGTTTTCAAGTCTAGGGTTGGTCGTGTTCGGTTTTCTTTGACTAGGGTTTGCATGCGCCTAGTTTTACACGGCTAGGGTTTGCATGCTTTCGTGAGTTTTTGGGGGCTGTTTGGATATCGTTGTGTTAGCTTTTTGCCACGCTGTGTTTTTGGTGTTCTTGTTGTTGACAATATCTAGTTTCTTTTCCCGCATCAAGTGTTTCTGTGGTCTTCGTCTCATTTGTTAAGTTTATTGATAGAGTATTCAGCACCTTATTCTAAGGTCTTCGTCTACTTTATTGAGACTGCTTGACTAGGGATTCAGCGCCACGGCTTCTTGATCAGGGTTATAGTAGACTAGGTATTCTTGCCCTTTGGTGAGGATGTCTGACTTTGCGGATGTTATCTTGGAAGATGTTTCTTCCCAGGATTTTGCTGATGTAATCTTGGATGAATCGGATCCTAGCATGGTAAAAGGTCCTCCTTTGCATGAGGGTCTACAGAAGAAGGCTGGAGTAAATGCTGGATCAAATCCGAGGGTGTCGGTATGGGAACGTCTTTCTCCAGCGGTTAGGGGTGATCATTGTGTGGTACCTAAAAAGTCCTTTGCAGAAATTGTGGGTGGTGCTACCTCGACAGAACTTACTTATTTTCCGGTTGAGAAAAGTGTGAAACCGCGGATCTGTTTTCCCTTGGATGTTACAAAAGGCATGGCCAAATCGTTTCAATCGGTTTTCTATGGTTATTTTCTTGGTCCTCGTCTTCCTTTCCCCATTGTTTTACGTGCGGTTCAGAATGCTTGGGGAAGATTTGGTCTTCTAGATGCTATGGTTAATGACATGGGTTATTTCTTTTATCGTTTTAATGATGATGGTGGATGCAACCAAGTAATTGAGACATCTCCCCTCATGATTAGAGGGAGGCCACTATTTGTCTCTTTCTGGGATCCCTCCAAGGGCCTTCAGAAGCCTGAGCACAACTCTTGCCCGTTGTGGGTTAAGTTTTTTAATATCCCTCTTGTTGCTTTCAATAGAGAGGGTATTAGTCGTATTGCTAGCGCTATAGGAGTTCCATTGCGTTTGGATGCTTGCACTGCCAGCACTTGTGATAAAGCATGGGGTCGAACTAACTTTGCTAAAGTGTTGGTGGATGTTTGGGCCGTGGGTGAAATACAGAGGAATATTGAAGTGGTTATTCCAAGGCTGTCGGGTACTGGAGAGGATGTCATTAATGTAGTTCTTGAATATGATTGGGTTCCTTCCCAATGTTCGATTTGCAAAGTTTTTGGTCATCGTACGGTGTCATGTATGAAAGGGGATAATGCAAAGCAAAAGGTTTCTGATACTTTCTCGCAAAAAGGGGGGTTTAAAGATATCAGACGTAAACAGTGGAGGCAGAAGGATAAATCAGGATTTACGGATTTTCAGGCAACTTCATTGGGTGCGGCCTCAGGTAAGCATGATACTTTAACTGGAGT
Organism: Cynara cardunculus var. scolymus; assembly: GCF_001531365.2. NCBI lineage: Eukaryota > Viridiplantae > Streptophyta > Magnoliopsida > Asterales > Asteraceae > Cynara > Cynara cardunculus. The sequence continues at coordinate 9,719,568 of NC_037533.1, forward strand.
TGGCTCGAGTAAAGAAGACAGCTAGACAGTTAGATGTAATTCTTATTCCCTTTCTTTTATTGTTGTGTTGCTTATAATCATTAGGCTAGCATCCTTTATAGGGTTTAGAGTGAATGCTTGTCATAGGAATTTTCGTGTGTTTATTTCCGCTGCCACATGTATGTTTGTATATTCCTATAGGGCTAGAAAACCCTTCACTTACGTCCCCAATTGCGACGATTTCTGATCTCCCAGATTGGTGATGGATGGGATTCTAATACTTGGGTGGATACTTGGCTCGCCTGTGATCATCTTTCTTCCTTCATCTCCTACAGATTCATTCATTCTTGTGGGTTTTCGACTGACACTACAGTTCGGGAGTTAATTCTGAGTTTGGATGGGGAGTGGCCGACTGATTGGTGTACCAGGTATGGTGAGCTTACTACTTCTCTATTGCYTTTTTTGGATTACTTCGTTCGGGATAGAGTTTTATGGGTGGATAATAACAACTCTGCTGTGGATTTCACGGTTAGTACTACTTGGTATTCTCTGGAGGGGAACCATCCGGTTGTACCTTGGTATAAATCGGTTTGGTTCTTAGGCCATATTCCCTAGGCATGCTCGCCTTCCTACCCAAGACCGTATGTTGTGGAAAGATGAACCTCCGGACTTGGAATGCTCACTCTGTCGAATAGCCATTCCCACCTTTTTTCCAGTGTTCTTTTTCAAGAGAGGTTTGGGATAGCATCTTACAAGTTGTGGACTGGATGAATATCCCAGACTCGTGGGACCAAATCATGGAAGTTATTTTAAACACGAGGCGATCACCAAAACATTTATTGCATGATCTAGCACTTGCGGCTTCAGTTTACTACATCTGGCAAGAGCGAAATAGAAGACTCTTTACAGGGAATCATCGCACGGCTATGCAACTTGTAAAGGAAATTAGAAGTAAAATTTCCATTCGTGCGGCTTGGAAGGAGAGACGAGTTGAGTGGTATGGTGGTTTAAATGAAGGATGAGGTATTGGTTGGGGGGCTTTTCAGGGGTTAAAGCTCCTTTTATTTATTTTTTGTAGTTTGTTTGTGTCTGTTGGGCTTTGTACTTTTTGGCTCGTTGTGGCTTGTTATGGTGTGGTAACCAAGTCTTTTGCGTTTCAGTTTGGTAGGGTGTAGGTTTACACCTAATCTCTGTACTCTTTTTATTAGTTTATAAAATTGTCTGGTTTCCTTTCAAAAAAAAAACATCAAATGGACTCATTAAGGACCATTAAGACCCATTCTACTTCAATTACTCTTATTTACGTCTGATTAGACTAATTATGACCCATTTAGTACCATTATAACTTAATTAGACTCAAATAAAAGAAATAAACACATTATACCCACTAAGGTATGATAACCGAGTCCTAGTTATTACCCAAGGTATTTATTATATGAATTAAATATTTACATGGATCGAATACGTGAGTGTGTTTTTTATGCATAGAGATATATGCATAATATGTATATATATATATATGTATATATATATATATGTATATGTGTATATATATGTTATATATATATGTTAATTTATATATGTATGATGTATGTGGGTGTGTGCATGTGTGAAATGTTATATGATATGCATACATATGGGTATAGGCCTGGATGGCCGACTTCCCAAAAAGGGAAAGTATAAATGCATAATTGAGTATGGGGTGTGACTTCCTTGCTTCATTTGAAAAGTTTTGAGAGAACCAGTGAAGGTTGTCTAGATAAAGCATTGTGACTTGTATTCTTCTTCTTCAAATCTGAGTTCGTACTTAAAGGTGAGTGGTTTCTAAAAATACACTTTTAAAAGCTTTGATTTTTATTGTAAGAACTGCATATTATTCTTAAAATTTGTTTTGTGCGACTTGGATTTAATCGGACAAGGATTGATCGGACTAGGTATAAACTGGACAAGGTTTGTCCGGATTACTCTTAAACCGGGTAGGAGTTGTCCGATTTAACTATAAATCGCTTAAGTATTGTGCGATTTAGGGTGTTAGTGAGAATTTTGAAATATGTAAACCGGACAAGATTTTGAACGGAGAAGTATGAATACGACTAAGTATTGTGCGGCTTAGCCTTAAATCGCCTAAGGTCGTACGGATTAGTTATAAATCRATCACGTATTGAGCGGTTTAGTCTTAAACCGATCATGTGTTGTCTAGATTTTTTTAAACCAGACATGAGTCATGCGGTTTAGTTTTAACTCGACCAAGTCTTGTTCGGATTAGTATATCGGACAAGAAGGGATAGTGTTGTCCGGATTGTATATCCGGATAACTTATCCGAGTGATTTATATTTAATAATTTTCAAATGTTGAATATTTTAGACATTTATATAGTTTAAAATGTCTATTATTGGGTTTGAAAATGGATTTATAAAAGGGGTATTTGATATCTTTTTAAATAAAAAGATATGTTCCTACCAAGCGTGGTGACGTAACTCTGTTTTGGTTTGGAACGGGATTTTTGGGAAATGTTTCTACCAAGCGCGATGACGTAAGTCTGTTTTGGTATGAAACTATATTTTGGGAAACCTTTCTACCAAGCGTGGTGACGTAAGTCTGTTTTGGTATGAAAGTAGATTTTATAAAACTATTTCTACCAAGCGTGGTGACGTAAGTCTGTTTTGGTATGAAACTATATTTTGGGAAACCTTCCTACCAAGCGTGGTGACGTAAGTCTGTTTTGGTATGAAACTTGTTTTAAGTGGTAATTCCCCCAGACGTGGAGACTTTTGTCTGTTCTGGCTTGGAACTGGGAATAGGTACTTTCAGACGTGGTGACTTTTATCTGTTCTGATAAGTAGTCCTGTTTTGATGAAGAAATAAAGGTGGCATATCAAGGAGAGGTGTACTTGGAATAAGGGAGGCATTGTCATATGTGGATATTATTATAACTCTTATTATTGTTACTAATTGGATTTAATAACTTTGAATCATCATTTCTTTATAACCTGATGAATTAGAGATATTATTCCTATTAGAAACAATAATTTAGATGTTATTGAGAAGGGGGAAATGGTTTGTCATAAAGGGCAAGTATTGCCTTAAATCTTTCCGTTAAATATTTACAAAGGAATGGTTTAATGATTCAAAGAATCTTTGGTTATAATATTTGTTTCATATTGAGAATGTTGGATCTTTAAACAGATGTATTTTATTAATAGAACTGAGATTCTTGAGTTTATCCTATTATACATGAGAACTACATTATTTGACTATGTTACTAATATTCCCGAGTAAAGGTATATTATTCCATTTTGGTGTGTATCACCCTGCATTTGCAAAGAAGGGGATTCACTCACTAAACCCTTCTGGTCTAACTCTCATTTTCTGTTTTAAAATTATACAATGCAGAAATAGCGGGGTCCAGGGATATCAAAGGGAAAGGGAAAATGTAATTATTTTCCTATTCTGTTATCTGCTTTTGAAGATCTGCTTAAGATTGCTTATTTTTTAAAATACACGTTGTATTACATGTGTTAGTACATGATTTGTATTGAAAATTTTCATATGTAGATTTTGTACATATAGGAATCCCTGTACTAGTGGGACCTTGTGATGTAAACTATATTTCCATGTAATGAAATATGTGTTATATGCAAATGTGGTGTTTGGGGGTTGTTACAAAGGTCTGATCAAATTAAATATGACCAAATTAATGTCATTTTGAGTCAATTAATGGAAAATGGGCCTAACCCCCCCCCCCCCCATTAGGGTCTAATCAGATTAGTTATGACCCATTTAGTGTCATTTTAAACATATTGACTCGAATAAAGGAAAAAGGCCCATGTTATACCCACTAAGCTCCAAATGGACCCATTACGGATCCCTCAGAATCATTCTATGTAACAACCCTCACATTCTCATTACATATAATTCACATCATCATACTCATAATACTCATAATAGTATTATTACAAAACATGAACTATCAAAATGTATCTTAAATACATGTGCATAACAAACTAATATCAACATTTAGACTTTTCCCTTGCCTTTATCTTTTAGAGCACATTTTCCTGCAAAACAGGTTACTCCAACATCTGAGCGTTAGACCAAAAGGTCTAGTGAGTGTATAATCTCATTCAACAATATATATTCCAAACATTCAGTTTAGAATCAAACCTGTTCCGAAACATAAGTATATTTATGTTTCTCGCGGATTACACCGCCATCTCATTCTCTTATCTCTTTCTCACTCGCGGTTACACCGCCATTATATCACTCTCGCGATTACTCCGCCTTTATATCACTCTCGCGGTTACACCGCCATTTCACTCTCACGGTTACACCGCCATCTCACTCGCAGTTACACTGCCCATAATATCACTTTCGCGGTTACACCGCCAATATATCACTCTCGCGGTTACACCGCCATCTCACTCGCGGTTACACAGCTATCGCAGTTATACTGCTCAATAAATCATTTCAAAAACATTTCCCAAAAACATTTCCCAGTAACATACTCTTTTTATCCGGATATGAAGTCCGGTCAAACTTGTCTGCATTAGAAGCCCAGATAACAAACTTTGAAAATAAACCAACCCTCTCTCCGGTTTAGAAATCCGGTTAAAACACTTTGAAACCATCTTTGTCCGGTTTAGCAATCCGATCAATATAAACATGAAAATATAACATTCTTGTCCGGTTTACAAATCCGGACACCACATCACTTTCTTTGTCATCCGGTTTAGATTAAACCGGACAATACTCATTTCAACCTTTGACCGGTTTAAAATAATTCGGTCAATACACCGTACAACCCTTGACTGGTTTAATACAATCCGGTCAATACACTTGAGCGGTTTAGACGATATCTGGTCACCTCTTGGCCGGTTTAGACAATATCCGAACAAGCTTACACGGTTTAAGTATCCGGATTTCAATCCGGACACCACTTGGCCGGTTTAAACAAGAATCATCATAAAATGCATCCAAACTCATAATAATCAGTTCTAAATGCTTTTCAATCT
>NC_037533.1:9731604-9749155 GCF_001531365.2 Cynara cardunculus var. scolymus
TGATGTATTTTATGACATCGGGTACAAGCTTTATCATTAAACCTTGAAAGTGGTCGGTTCATATTTTCCATAAACCTCGATCTACGGAGATCAGTTAACGTAGCTTCCCCCTTTCTTTTCTCTCCAACCTTTTCTTGCGGTTGTCGGTTAATATCTTGTTCTAGTATTTCAGCAGCATCAACTGCCACCTGAAATATTGTCGGATTTCTGGATATCACATATTTTCGGAGATTTGACTCCAATCCCCAGATATACTTTCTTACCCTGCTGTTTTCAGATATAATATAGGCTTCAGCAAACCTAGATTGTTCCATGAAAACTTCTGTATACTGGCGAACCGACATGTTTCCTTGTTCAAGACGAAGGAAATCATCTTCTAACTTTCGAACTGCAGCTTCTGGACAATACTGCATTTTAAATTTTACCACAAATTCTTCCCAAACCATAGTTTTCAGAATATTCGGGTCTGAACTAGACATAACTTCCCACCAATACAAAGCACTTGATCTCAAACGAGATACAACAAACACAACTTTATCTTCTTCTGCACTTTTACTGATTTGCAGACTTAGTTCGATCTCCTTAAGCCAGCACATAGCTTTAAYAGGATCACGTTCACCAGAAAATTTAGGAGGTTTACAAGCAAGAAACATCTTGATATCTCCTCCTTTTTGCACTGAGGACGAAGTAATATGTACAGATGTACCAGTCACCGGTGTACTAGCTCCAGCTTCCTCCTGATCATAATTTCTTACCACATTTGGACTAGTTTGGTTTGTACGTCTTAACAAATTTACCAAACTCTCCTGGAATTTTCCCAGCACTGCCGCCAACATATCTTGAGTAATATACTCGGGGTTAGAAACATTATGTCCACCCCCTAGTTCTTCCTTGACCACGGCCAGACATTGCACTTTCTTGAGCCGTCAATTCATGTTCCTGTCTAGTACCTATACCTCTTCCTCGTCCTCTGCTACGACTTCGTGTTTCTATCACATTTTCTGGATCCTCTCCTTGTATAACATTTCTTCTTCCTCGACCTCTTCTATTATCAGTTGAGATCCTTTTCGATTGATTAAGATTATCTGCCATTTCTCAGTACGTAACCTTTTCTGTCACATTCAAACACACATGATTATTCTCATAATCATAACAAAATAACACATTTATCCTCATGCCCACTCATAACTCAGATTATATCAATCATATATAATCTACCTTTCTCATAATAGTTTCAGCTATAACATATTCTTATGTTCATAGACCCAGTGAAACCTATTATCTTAACTTTCCACACTTCTAGTTTAAGTCTAAGTATTTCGCAAATACCCAGATCCCTTAAACTAAGGCTCTGATACCAACTGTAACAACCCTCACATTCTCATTACATATAATTCACATCATCATACTCATAATACACATAATAGTATTATTACAAAACATGAACTATCAAAATGTATCTTAAATACATGTGCAAAACAAACTAATATCAACATTTAGACTTTTCCCTTGCCTTTATCTTTCAGAGCACGCTGTCCTGCAAAACAGGTTAATCCAACATCTGAGCGTTAGACCAAAAGGTCTAGTGAGTGTATAATCTCATWCAACAATATATATTCCAAACATTCAGTTTAGAATCAAACCTGTTCCGAAACATAAGTATATTTATGTTTTTCGCGGATTACACCGCCATCTCATTCTCTTATCTCTTTCTCACTCGCGGTTACAAGGCCATTATATCACTCTCGCGATTATACCGCCTTTATATCACTCTCGTGGTTACACCGCCATTTCACACTCACGGTTACACCGCCATCTCACTCGCAGTTACACTGCCCATAATATCACTCTCGCGGTTACACCACCATCTCACTCCCAGTTACACTGCCCATAATATCACTCTCGCGGTTACACCGCCATCTCACTCGCAGTTACACTGCCCATAATATCACTGTCGCGGTTACACCACCAATATATCACTCTCGCGGTTACACCGCTATCTCACTCGCGGTTACACTGCTATCGCAGTTATACTGCTCAATAAATCATTTCAAAAACATTTCCTAATAACATACTCTTTTCATCCGGATATGAAGTCCGGTCAAACTTGTCCGGATTAGAAGTCCGGATAACAAACTTTGAAAATAAACCAACCCTCTCTCCGGTTTAGAAATCCGGTTAAAACACTTTGAAACCATCTTTGTCCGGTTTAGCAATCCGATCAATATAAACATGAAAATATAACATTCTTGTCCGGTTTACAAATTCGGACACCACATCACTTTCTTTGTCATCCGGTTTAGATTAAACTGGACAATACTCATTTCAACCTTTGACCGGTTTAAAATAATYCGGTCAATACACCGTACAACCCTTGACYGGTTTAATACAATCCGGTCAATACACTTGAGCGGTTTAGACGATATCYGGTCACCTCTTGGCCGGTTTAGACAATATCCGRACAAGCTTACAYGGTTTAAGTATCCGGATTTCAATCCGGACACCACTTGGCCGGTTTAAACAAGAATCATCATAAAATGCATCCAAACTCATAATAATCAGTTCTAAATGCTTTTCAATCTATATGAAAGCAATTCATATCCAAAGCTTTTAATACACTCTCACCTTTTTAGAAATCAAATAACAAAGCCTTTGAGATCCTCTTCCTGCACAATCCTCTTGATTTCTTCAGAGAAAATCTTTCCAAAAATAGCAAGTGTGTGTGTACTTTTACTTCACAAAAGCTATTTATACATGCATACACAAGGTGAGGTGATGGCGGTCTCATAAGCCGACCTCTCCTTTTTCCTATTTAATTAATACTCTCACACATATATACATAAGATAACATATACATACATACATATCACATATATATATATATATATATATATCACTAAAATAATAATAACCAGGTTATTACATTCTAACTCAATTAGTGACATTAACGTCTAGTTAGACTAACAATGACCCATTCATTTAGTGTCATCTTGACCCGATTACGCTCCTTATGAAAAAAAATGGGCCAATTAAACCGCATTGGAGCTAATGAGACTAATTATGACCTAGTTAGTGTCATTTTGACCCAAATGGACTTATTAAAGAGAAATGAGCCCATTATATCTACTAACACTAAATGGACTCATTCTACCTCAATTACTCGTATTTACGTCTGATTAGACTAATTATGACCCATTTAGTACCATTATAACTCAATTAGACTCAAGTAGGAGAAATAATCTCATTATACCCATTAAGGGCTGATCAAACTAAATATGACCAAATTAGTGTCATTTTGTGTCAATTAGACTCCTTATGCAGAAATGGGCCTATAAACCCATTAGGGTCTAATCATATTAGTTATGACCCATTTAGTGTCATTTTGATCAAATAGACTCGAATAAAAGAAAAAGACCCGTGTTATACCCATTAAGGTCCAAATGGACGAGTTAAGGAGCCTTAAGACCCATTCTAACTCAATTAGTCACATTAACGTCTAGTTACACTAAATATGGCTTGGGCATTTGTGGGTGTGTTTTGCCGTTTTTTCTTTGGCTTACGTTATTTTTATTCTTTGGTGTACTTCTCTTTGTCATTTTTGGCTTCTTATGGCTTGGTTTGTAAGTCAAAGTTGCCGTAGTTTTTCTTGTTGATTTGCTTGTAACGGTCCTGCTTTTATTGTCTTTATAAAATTGCCTGGGGATATTCCCCTTTCAGTACACTAAATATGACCGATTTAGTGTCATCTTGACCCAATTAGACTCATTGTGAAAAAATGCGCTAATTAAACCCTATAAAGTCTAATGAGACTAATTATGACCTACTTAGTGCCATGTTGACCCAATTGGACTTCTTCTCAAGGAGAAATAGGTCCATTATATCCGCTAACACCAAATGGACTGGTTGAGGACCATTAAGACTCATTCTACCGTAATTACTCTCATTAACTTCTGATTAGACTAATTTTGACGAATTTAGTATCATTATAACTCAATTAGACTCAAATAGGAGAAATAAGCCCATTATACGCATTAAGGTCTGATCAAACTAAATATGACCAAATTAGTGTCATTTTTAGTGAATTACACTCCTTATGCAGAAATGAGCCTTTTAAACCTATTTTGGACTCATTAAGGACCATTAAGACCCATTCTACCTCAATTACTCTGATTTACGTCTGACTAGACTAATTATGATCCATTTAGTACCATTATAACTTAAGTAGACTCAAATAGAAGAAATAAACACATTATACCCCTAAGGTCTGATCAAATTGATTAACTTGATTGGTTGCAAGAAGTTTCGTTCATTTCTTGGATCATACGTTCCTGATTTGAGTGCTTGATTGGATCTCATCTTGGTTTTCGACTGGCTTTGATTTTTTGCTGGTTGTTTTTAGTTTAGTTTTGATTCTGGTTTTCCTTTGATTTGATCCTCGTTTCCCCTCGGCTGTTTCTGTTTACCAGTTCTGTGCTAGGCTCAACCAGATATGGCCATCGGCTGAAGGTTTAGATTAGGATTATGGGATTGTAACGGTTCTGTGATCTAGCCTTTGTCGTTTTGGGTCTTGGATGTTGCTTGCTATCGATGGTAGAATTAGGAATTACGTCAAGTTTTGGCCGTTCCAAGTCTTTTGCTGGTGCGTTTGTTTCCTGCCGTCGGTTACTAGGAATCGCCTTCTGGTACGTTTCTCACCTCTTTTTAGCTTCTGTTTGTTTGGTTCGTTGGGTTGTTTCGAAAGCAGTTCTTGGGAGCATTGCTTCGTTTGCCTTCTGTTGTCTCTCTTTGTTGCCTGTTGACTGTTGTTGGTGTGATTGTTGCATTCTAGTAGGATTTGACTGGCAAGGGTTTGGCTTCTAGTCGGCGGTTTTCGGTTTCATATATTTGTGGCTTCTTATTCTACGGTTGCTTCTCGTTTTATACTGGTTGTTTAACTTTGATTTTCCTGGGCGTTGCTGTTCTTTTTCTGGTTTATTTCTTCGTGGCTGTTTGGTTTTTATCTGCTATTTTGGTTTCCCTCGCTGCTGTTGTTTTGCATGGTTTCCTTGTTGTTTGGAATCGCATGCTATTAGGGTTACGTGTAGGTGTTATTTGTTGCAGGTGGTTTGTGCTTTGACACAGATTTTTCTGCTCTCTAATCTCTTGGTTGCTGCTGTTTTTGCCCGTGCTACTATGTGCTACTTCTACGGACCTTAAGGCTTTCTTTCTTTTGCGTAACCTGCTATTTGGTTGTTGCCTTCGGCTGGTTCTCAAGGTTGGGTTGCCTCATTTTTGTGTACTTGTGGTTTAATTATGCAGTCTTGTCGTGTGATTTTATGTGGAAGCTGGTTCTGCTGGGCAAAATATAGTTGTTGTTTGCTGGTTTTTCTGGTTTTCTTGTTGCTTGTTTGTCTCTTCTAGATCGACTTGGGTTTTCTGGTCATTGGTTCTATTTTGATTGATGATCATCTTTCTCGCTGGTAATCGTTTTTGTGAGCCGTGGACAGTTGTTTTCGCTGTTTTGCTGTTGTTTGTTTGTTCGCTATTGCTGATGTCCGTTTTTGGCTGCTCTTGCTGTGAGTGACCCTAGTTTTGGTTTTCGGATCTGCTGGGTTGTTTCATTTGTGATTGCTGGGTTTTGGTCATGATTTTATGTGTGATACTGGGGTTCTGGGTTGCGCTACCACTTCTAATTGTTGCTGCTGTCGGTTGAGCTTGACTGCGGTTTCTTAGCTGCTGTTTTAGCTATTCTAGCGCAGGTTTTGATCCCGCTGTTTGGGACGTCAGTTTTTGATTCGTTTCAACAGGTGTTGGTTGTTAGTGTTTCTATAGTTTACGATTTCTCTGTGATGTGGTGTTGCTGCTGGTTCGGATTTTCGCTTCCAAGGTACACCGTTTCTGCTTTCGTGCTTGTGTGGTGCTGTTTATCTCTTGGGTTTGTTTTCATTTTTTGTTTCCTCACCATGTGTTGAGTGTTTTTGTGGTCTTCGTTGCTTTCCGAGAGTCACCTTGATAGATATTCAGCACCTTGGTTTCTGGGGTCTTCGTCTATCTCATTAAGGGCACTTAACAAAGGTTTCAGCAATACAGCTTCTTAACTCGTGGAATGGGAACGTTTGATGAAAATGTGTCCTTGCCTGTCGATTCTGGTAGGGTTTCTATTTTTGAAAGACTTACGTCTCTGAAGGAAGGCTCGGTTGGTAACCAATCTATTGGTATGGAAGGGTTGGGTAACGGGAATCTCAATTTTGCCAAAGCTGTTGGTTGTTCGATGGCCACGGATCTTAATTTCTACTCTCTTGCCGACAAAAGTCATTCGAGCGTRAAGATCCCTATTGAAATGGCTAAAGAAGCCGCGAAGTCCTACAATTCTGTTCTGTATGGTTAATTATTGGGCCATCGTATTTATTTTCCCCTAGTTCAGAAATTTGTTAAAGCTGCTTGGGAAAAATATGGATATAATGATTCTATGATGAACGAAAATGGCATTTTCTTCTTCAAATTCAATGATGTAGGCGGTTGTGATCAGGTTATCGAGGTTGGGCCATTATTGATTCGCGGGGTACCCTTGTTTGTCTATCGATGGGACCCATCTAAGGGGCTGCATAAACCGGAACACACGTCTTGTTTTTTATGGGTAAAGTTGCATAATATACTTTTGGTAGCGTTTAACAAGGAAGGGGTTAGTCGGATTGCCAGTGCTTTGGGTGTTCCGAAACAAATGGATTCAGGTACGGAGGCCATGTGCGATAAGGCTTGGGTTCGGTCGGGTTTTGCGAAAGTTCTGGTTGAGGTTTGGGCAATAGGGGAACTTAAACGGAAAATCGAGGTAGTGGTTCTGAACCTAAACGGAGGGGAAGACGAAAAGGTCAATATCCAGGTGGAATACATTCGGGAGCCACTCCAATGCTCCTATTGCCATGTTTTTGGTCACAAAACTTCGTCATATGTGAAGGCCATAAATCAGACTAAAGGGAAGCATGTTGATGGGACAAAAGACTTGGAGGGGTTCGTTAGGGTGGAGAAAAAACAATGGAGGGCCAAATCCAATGGCAATAATCAATCTTCGAATCCTTGGCCTACAAGTTCAAATGTGAAAACTGGTAGATCTAATCCGSCAAACATGGAAGCAAGCACGTCAAGGAGGGAACAGTCTGTGGCGCATAATGTAGATCTGTCAGAAGAAGAATCATCTGGACATTCTGGCCAAGTTGTGAAATATGTTTCAAAAGGACTAGGTAAAGGTACAAATGGAGTAGCCAAGCATGTGATTTCTGGGACTATTCCTAATTAATCAACTGTTAAAACTGCACCTCTTCTACCTTCTGTTGTCAAGTCTTTTCGACTGGCTCGAAGAGGGGCTATGATCGATTCCATGATGGCTTCAAACAAATTTGGGGTTTTAAAGAATTTGGGAGGGGAGGAGACTCAAGAAGATACAGACAAAGAACCTGACTCGAGTACATCGATTGCGGAAACTAAGGAACCAAGGGGAGGAGATTCAAAATTCCCCATCATGTTAAAGTTAGCTTCTTGGAATATCTGGGGACTCAATTCCCCGATCAAACAAATGGAGGTGAAATCTTTTATCCATTGTAATGATTTAAGTTTGTGTGCAATACTAGAGTCCCATGTGTCCAAGGATTCCCTAGAGAATGTTTGCTCCCGTACTTTTGGTCGTTGGTCTTGGATCTCAAACTAGATGGCATGTGACTCTGGGACCCGTCTAATTCTTGCTTGGGATTTACGGGTTCTAGATGTCATGATTCTTGAAGTCCACGAGCAATTCTTGAATTAGTGGGGTTTGCATGTTTGTTGGTCCTTCTTCTTGCTGGTTTCTGTTTGCTCTGGTGTTCCCGTTACTAGGGTTTGTTGCTTCCGGTTTTCCTCCAGCGCCTAGTTTATGCTGTTCGTTCTTCTTCCTCTATCGATCTGGTGGCTTGTTGTGGAGTCTGTCTGCACGCTGACTTTTTCGGCTACGGTTCTAGTGTTGGCTTTACCCGCTGGTCTCTCGAGTTTCTGCTGCTGTTTCTCGTTGCTGGTTCTCTTTGCTGGTGCTCCCTTCGTGCTGCGCTTTTCTTCTCCTTAGGCTGTGGGTTTTTGCTCCTTCGCTGGTTCTGCAGGCTGTGGTGTCGTCTTTTTTTTTTTCTGTTGCTTCCCTCGTGAGCTGGTCGGTGTTCCATCTCCTTGCTGCCCTTCTGGTTTGGTCGGAGTTCTGTAGCTCAGTTAAGGTGCTGCTTGTTCGATTCCTGTTTTGTAAGGCTGAGGATCTGTTTTGGGTTTCATGCTGCTTGGTTTTTTTGGTCCGGTCGCTTTAGTTTCTTGGTTCTGTTTCTAGTTCACGCCCGTGCTCGTTTTCTTTTCTCCTGGTTGTACAGGTTTCGCATCCTTTGGAAGCTTGTTTACCATCTTGGTTTCTAGTTTTGACCTAGTCTAGAGGTCTGTCTTCCTGCTCCGTAGTTGTTTCTATCTGAAAAGCTGTAGTGGTCACTCCTTTTACCTGCTGGTTTCTTCCTTGGCCTGGGTAATAGCTTCTCTACCGGTTCCCGCCTGGTTTTAGCAGCTTCTTTTGTCTTCCTGTTGGGTTCTTGTGTTGGTCTTTCGCTGCAGACGTGCTGTTTCCCTTTCTGGTTTATGTTTTTTGCCCCGCTGCTGCTCCTTCATGCCGTCTGAGTTTTCTCTGCTGTTTGGCTGGTTTGCCGTCCTTTCTTGTTGCGGTTGTCTGGTTTTGGTGCTGCAGGTGTTCTTGCTGCTGCTGTTTTTTGTGATTTTTCTTCTTCTGTTGTTTGCGGAAACGGTAGTTTCTTGGGAAGCTACGGGGTTTGGCATTCTCTTGCTTCTGTTTTGAGCTGTTGCTATTTTCTGGTTTGCTTTGTTTGGCTGTTATTTTTGGATCAAGTAGCTGCTGGTTTCAACAGATGTTCACTGGTTTTCTGTGATTTTATGTGCCATATTGCTGCTATTTAAACTGCTGTGTTCATTGCTGGCTGTTTTTTACGTGGTTCTACGGCTGCTATCCTTTAAACTGTGTGTTGCTGGTTGGTTATTCGTGGGTTCGGTTTTGCTAAGGGCCTTCTGTTTTTCTACTGCTGTTCGTTCGGTTTGAGCGGTTGTTTGTTGCTTCCATTCTACTGCTCGTTTTGAGTCTTGTTGCGGTTTAATTAGTTTTGCTGCTGGTTGTGTGTTGGTGCATTTCCTTCCTTTTTCCGTGGTGATCCTGTGGGTTGTGTTTTTATCTAGTTTTCTTTTTACTGTGTCAAGTGTTTATGTGGTCTTCGTTGCCTTTTCTGAGTTACTAAATAGAATAATCAGCACCTCCCTGTGGGGTCTTCGTTTATTTATTGAGAGCGCTCTTTGAGGGTTTCAGCACCACGACTTCTTGACTAGGGATAGAGGGATCTAGGTATTTTCTGTGGTGAGGTGACGATGTTAGATTTTGCGGATGTAATTCTTGGTGAGTCGGTTTCTGGTGACTTGCATGGACATCCTTTGCATGGGGGTGTAAAGGAGGGGGTCTTGAAGGGGGTTGAGGATAATATTGGTCCCACTAAAAGGGCCTCGGTGTGGGAGCGCCTATCTCCTACAGTTATGGGTGGGATTAGTTTGCACCATCAAAAGTTTTTTGGGACCTCGTCTCCCTTTTCCCATTGTACTACGTGCGGTTCAAAATGCATGGGGAAAGTTTGGTCTTATGGATGCTATGGTAAACGATCTTGGCTACTTCTTCTTTCGATTTAATGATGATGGTGGTTGCAATCAAGTGGTTGAGTCGTCTCCCCTCATGATTTGTGGGAGGCCATTTTTTGTCTCAACATGGGATCCCTCAAAAGGGCTTAACAAACCTGAACATACCTCATGTCCGTTATGGATTAAATTCTATAACATTCCTCTTGTTGCTTTCAATAGAGAGGGTATTAGCCGTATTGCAAGTGCAGTTGGAATTCCTTTGCGTTTGGATGCTTGTACAGCTAGCACTTGTGATAAAGCTTGGGGACGTACTAATTTTGCTAAAGTTTTGGTGGATGTTTGGGCCGTGGGTGAGATACAGAAGCAGATTGAAGTTGTAATTCCGAGGCTTTCGGGTGATGGTGAAGATGTGATCAAGGTGGTTCTGGAATATGATTGGGTGCCTTCCCAATGTTCAAAGTGCAAAGTTTTTGGCCATTGTACGTCTTCTTGCATGAAAGGGGGTTTTCAAAAACAAAAGGAGAATTTAATGCTGTTGAATAATGATGGGTTTAAAGAACAAAGAAGAAAACAATGGCAGCCGAAGAAAACTTCAGGACCACGTAATGGCTCTCATGCTACTTCTTCAGGTGAGCCTTCTATTCTTCATGATACGATAGTTGGTGTTGGTACCATAAAGCCGGTTTCTGAAGTACCGTATGTCTTGGGAGAAACTAAAAAGGACAAGGATGTTGTTAAGCATGTTGATTCTGCAGTCTTACTTGGGGAAAGTATGGAACATGCTTAAAGTCAATATTGTACGGTGGATGCGGGGAGAACGCCAAAAGGAAGGGATGATCTTTCGAATGTCACTATTAGATCCAAGGGGGGTCCGGATCTTGTTAAAGCGGTGGTTCATGCGTTGAAACCAAGACGTGGCGTAGTTTCCTCCACGTCTATTAGTAATAGGTTTTCCTCATTACACTCTGATGAATCTAGCGATGATGATGATATGGAGATAATTGATATTGAGGGGCATTCTATGGAACACCGTAAAGGGGCGATACCCATTTCAACCTCTTAATGATAAAAATCGCTGCGTGGAATATTAGGGGTCTAAATGCCCTAATAAAGCAAAAGGAGGTACGTGATCTTATTCATCTAAAGCATCTTTCTTTATGTTGCATCATTGAGTCTAAAGTTTTAAATAGTCATATGGGGGAAGTGTGTGGTAAAGTGTTTGGAAATTGGAGTTGGATATCTAATGGGCTATTGTGTGATCAAGGTACTCGTATTATTATTGCTTGGGACCCGTCTGTTTTGTCCTTGATTATGATTGAGCAACACTTACAATATGTGCATTGTGAAATTCGGATTCTGGGTCATTCGGAGCCCATTTTTATTACTTTTGTTTATGGGTGTAATACGGGAATGGAGAGGAGGGATCTCTGGCGGGATATTGGTAAATTCAATGATTTTGTTCAACGAAAAGCATGGGTTGCGATGGGTGATTTCAACTCAATGTTTTTTCCTCATGATGGATTGGGTGGTTCCTCTAGACGTAACTCAGATATGGAGGAATTTCATCTTTGTCTGGAAGGGGTAGAGCTTTTTGATATCTCGTATCAGGGGTGCCATTATACTTGGACGCAGAAACCCTCTGGGGGTGATGGTATTATGCGTAAACTTGACCGCATTTTGGGAAATTCAGCTTTCATTACTAGATTTGGGGATGCCTCGGTTTTCTTTGAACCACGGGGGATCTCCGATCATTCTCCGGGTATTCTTTCCTTCAAAGTTGGTAGGCATCTTCGTCAACATGGTTTCAAATTTGATAATATTGTGACGTCTCATGTGGATTTCATTAAATCCGTGGAGGGGGTGTGGATGCAACCTCAGTGAGGTTCATATATGAAAAGAGTGCTTAGAAAAATGCAAGAGTTGAAAGGGGTTTGTCATCGGCTTCGTAATTCTTTTGGATGTTTGGATAAGAGGGTGGCTAGTTTAAAGACGGAGCTTGAAGTTGCTCAATTGGATTGTGATCTAGACCCTTTTAATGATTTGCTGAAAGAGGACATTGCTCACCTCTTGTTAGCATATCAAAAAGCAAGAAATGATCAAATGGAAATGGTTCGACAAAAAGCAAAGATTTATTGGCTTAATGAAGGCGATGGAAACTCTAAGTTCTTCTTTCATGCTATGAGAGAAAAACGTCATAGGAGCCATATTGCTGCTATTATAGATGCCGCTGGTACAGTTTTTGAACATCAAGAGGTGCCTAAAGCTTTTGTTAATCATTTTCAAGGTATTTTGGGTACTTCTAATAGTTTGGTTCATCCTTCTATGGAGGATTGCTCTTTTGTTTGCTCTTTATCGTTATCGGACTCTCTGCATTTAATCAGTCCTATTTCGGATATGGAGATTCAGACTGCACTGTTTGATATTGGGAATGACAAGGCTCCTGGTCCTGATGGGTTCTCGTCAAAGTTCTTTAAAGCGGCTTGGAATGTGGTTGGTAGGGATGTTCTTATTGCGGTACATAATTTCTTCTACTCTGGAATTTTAGAATACCAGTTGAATCATACTCTTCTTTGCCTAGTACCAAAGGTCCCTAATGCTTCGTGTGTTACTGATTTTCGTCCTATTGCCTGCTGTTATGTTTTGCTGAAGTGTATCAGTAAAATTATTGCTGATAGGATGAAAGGGTCTTTGGATTTTCTTATTAGCAAGGCTCAATCTGCTTTCATTCCTGGACGACAGATAACTGATAATATTCTAATGGCGCATGAGCTTGTAGCAGGTTATCAAAAACATCAGGGGGAGCCAAAGTGTGCATTTAAGATTGATATTCGAAAAGCATATGATACAGTTGACTGGCAGTATCTTCTGGGGATGCTAAAGGGAATGGGATTTCATCCAGTTATGCTTAACTGGATAAAGTCTCTAATCACATCGCCTACTTTCTCTATATGTGTTAATGGACAGCCGGAGGGTTTTTTTCATGGTAAGCGGGGTCTTAGACAAGGGGATCCTTTGTCCCTTTACTTGTTCACGGTGGTTATGGAAGGTTTATCGATGATTCTATCAAAATGTATTGAGGAGGAGGTTAATTTTGCATACCATCAAGGATGTGCTGAGATAAAGTTGACCCATTTATGTTTTGCGGATGATCTGTTCATTTTTTCTCGGGGGGATGCTACTTCCGTTGAAGTGATCAAGCGAGCTCTCCATTTGTTTGAGGAACGTTCAGGTCTGTCTCCAAGTCTTGAGAAAAATGAAGTGTTTTTCGGGAATGTGGGGTTGGATGTCCAGAATATCATTCGCAACTGTCTTCCTTTTCGTCCGGGGGTTTTTCCTATTCGCTACCTAGGAGTTCCTCTCTCTCCAGTTCGTTTGAAGGTACGTGATTTCAACCCTCTTGTGCTTAAACTAAAATCTCGTTTAATGAATTGGAAAAACAAGTTTCTTTCTTATGGGGGAAGACGACAGCTCATCATCTCTGTGCTTCACTCTATGCAAACCTATTGGATGTCGGTCTTTCTTATACCGGCAACCACTATTCATGAGATTGAACAGCTGTTCCGAAATTTCTTATGGAATAAAACGGAGGGTGAACTGGGAAAATGTCGAGTTTCTTGGGATAGGATCTGCTTACCTATACAGAATGTGGTCTTGGTTTGAAAAGACTAGCGATATGGAACCGGTGCTTACTTTTTAAACATATTTATGATATTCTTACTCGGTGGGTCTCCTGGATTCAGTCTCATTGTATACGAGGCAGAAATTTTTGGATAATCAAGAAGAGGAATGAATGGTCGTGGCTTCTCCGGAACCTTTTGGAGTTAAGACCTAATTGCAGACCGTTTTTTATCTACAATGTGGGTAATGGTTTATCTACTCACGCTTGGGAAGACACGTGGAGTGAGTCGGGTTCAGTTGCTCTCTTACAGATTCATTAATGTTCATGGTTTTCATAATAACTCTATGGTGTATGATCTAATGCAACGGTTTGGTACTACTTGGCCAGTGGAATGGCTACAACAGTATCCCCAACTGCAAAATGTTATGATACCAATTCCCAGTCAAATTGAGGATACGGTCAGCTGGCTTGATGCTAATCATACTCGGAAACAATTTGAAGTAAAAGTGGCCTGGCACACTTTTCAAGAAGCGGGGCCGATTGTGCATTGGTATAAGGTGGTATGGAATAAAGCATACATACCTAAACATGCTCTGTGTATGTGGATGGCTTGTCAGATCAGATTACCAACACAAGATCGCATTAGTCAGTGGAAGCATGAATCTCCGAATTTGAAATGTGTTTTCTGTACTTTAGTGATTGAAACGCACAATCACTTATTCTTTGATTGCAACTACTCGAGTAGTATATGGGAGGTTATAAAAAAGGAAGTTGGGATAACGAATTGTCCGAACAAATGGGWGGACATTCTTAACAGGGGTTTATCTCAAAGGTGGAAATCATGGTCTACGGTACAAAAACTTGGTATATCGGCTACGGTATACCACATATGATGGGAAAGGAACAGAAAATTCTTTGAAAATTACAATCAAGCTGGCGAAAAAGTTGTGGCGGAAATCAAGATTCAGATTCTTCAAAGAATGGCGTGGAAGACAAGGAAGAAATACATAAGAATCAATGATGCGTGATAATGTGTATGTTGAGGGCTTTCGGGTTTGGAAGATGGCAGGGATTTGCTCCTTCTATTTTTTGGCTTGCTTTATTTTTACTTTTTGGTGCATTTCTCTTTGTCTTTTTTGGCTTCTTGTGGCTTGGTTTTTAAGCCAAAGTTGCCGTAGCTTTTCTTGCTGAGTACTCTTTGTATGGTCTTGCTCTTATTTGGTTGGTTGCTTTTAACAAGGAGGGAGTGTGTGTGCCAAGCTTTTTGGTCGGTGGGCTTGGATTTCTAATCAAACTGTGTGTGTGTCGGGTACACGTATCATCCTTGCTTGGAATTCCCGTAKTTTAGATGTAATGGCTATGGAGGTTCAGAATCAATTCCTGAACTGTAAAGTTTTTTTAAGAGGTGGTCAAGATGCTTTCTTTCTGTCTTTGGTCTATGGTGCAAATGCATGCACTCCTCGAAGAGACTTGTGGTCGGGGTTAAGGAAATTTAAAGTCTTGATTGGTTCCAATCCATGGATAGTAATGGGAGATTTCAACTCCATGTTTGGAGGGTCTTCACACCGTAATATTGATATGTCTGATTTTTTTGCGTGTGTGGAGGATGTCGAAATTTTTGATATGCAATATACTGGTGCTCATTTCTCTTGGAATCAAAAGCCGAATTCTGAAGGGGGAATCATGCGAAAACTTGACAGGGCTATGGCTAATGCAGAATTCACTTCTAAATTCCATGATGCTACTGTTCATTTCCATCCTGCCGGACTTTCGGATCATTCACCGGTGGTTCTTTCTTTTAAAGGTGGTTTACAGAAAACGAGGTATGGGTTTAAATTTGATAATTTTATGGCTGAGCACCCGGATTTCTAGAAGATTGTTAAGGAGGAATGGTCTAATTATGTTGAGGGGACTTTTATGTTTAAGGTAACTTCCCATTTAAAAGCTCTAAAGGTCCCGCTTCGTAGGCTTCGTAATACTTTTGGTAATCTTGGCAAGAGGGTTTCTTTTCTAAAAATTGAGTTAGACGGTGTTCAACTGGATTTTGATAAAAATCCCTGTAATGCTGAGTTGGGGTTGGAACTTGGTCATCTTCGTATTCCTTACTAAAATGCTTGTTGGGATGCGGAGTGTGCAGCTAAGCAAAGGGCAAAAGTTAAGTGGTTGAATGAGGGGGATTTGAATACTAAATTCTTCCATCATGTGATTAAAGAACGGCATCATTCCAATTCCATTCAATCGGTATGCACTAGTACTGGTGAGTTTGTTCATGGTGATGATGTTCCTAATATTTTTGTTGAATATTTTCGAGATTTTCTTGGCCTTAGGTATGAGTCTCCTGACCCGATTATGCCCGAGAACTTATTCACGAAAAAGCTTCCACTCTCGGATGCTAATCATATGATACGGCCGATTCTTTCTGAAGAAATAAAAAATGCTATGTTTAGTATTGGTAATCATAAAGCTCCTGGATCGGATGGGTTTTCTTCGNCATACGCTTATTTGTCTTATTCCTAAAACTGTTAATGCTTCTAAGGTTACTGATTACCGACCTATAGCTTGCTGCAATGTACTTTATAAATGCATTAGTAAAGTCATTGTAAACAGAATGAAGGATTCTTTGGATTCTCTGATAGACAAGGCCCAATCGGCCTTTATCCCGGGTAGGAAGATTTCAGATAATATTCTTATGGCTCATGAGCTTGTTTTTGGGTATCAGACTTCGGTAGGTCCTCCTCGATGTGCTTTCAAGATTGATATTAAAAAAGCCTATGATATGGTTAGATTGGAGGTTTCTCATTATTATGATGCAGGGCTTAGGGTTTCACCCGGTTCTGATTAAGTGGATTAGGGAAATGGTGTCCACTACTTCCTACTCGCTTGCGATTAATGGTGAATCTTATGGGTTTTTTCATGGTGGAAGGGGGGTCTTCGGCAAGGTGATCCGTTATCTCCATATTTATTCATGATTATTATGGAGGGATTTTCTATGCTCCTTAAGACTTGTATCAGGGAGGCTTCTGATTTTGAGTACCATCGCGGTTGTGAGGAGTTGGATATCACTCATCTATGTTTTGCAGATGATTTATTTGTGTTTACTAAAGGTGATGTTCATTCGGTGGAGGTTCTTAAAAAAGCTCTCTCTCTCTTTCAACAACGTTCAGGTTTGGAGCCAAGTCTTGAAAAGAGCGAAATTTATTTTGGTAATGTGCCCCATTCTATTAGGGAGGCCATTTGTGGTCTGCCTTCCTTTTAAGCTTGGCTCTTTTCCTGTTCGTTATCTGGGAGTGCCATTATCTCATGCTCGTTTGAAAATTAGTGACTATAGACCTTTGCTTGCTAAGGTTAAAAGTCGTATTTTTAATTGGAAGTCTAAGTTTCTCTCGTTCGGAGGACGTAGGCAACTTATTATAGCGGTCTTACAATCGCTTCAATTGCATTGGCTGTCTATTTTCCTTTTTCCGTCGGGTGTAATTCATGATATTGAATCGATCTTCCGGAAATTTTTATGGGCTCCAAGGGATGATCCTCGTGGGCGGTGTCGATTATCGTGGGATGTGGTGTGCGTCCTCCAGAATCGGGGGGTCTTGGTATTAAACGGTTGGCGACTTGGAACAGGGCTTTACTTGCTAAACATGTTTGGGATATTGTTCGCCATCATAATTCTTTGTGGGTTCGGTGGATTTATAGTCATACTCTTAGAACCAACCACTTCTGGTTGGTACGGAAAAATTCTAATTGGTCGTGGGTTTTCCGTAAACTATTAGACATAAGGCTTCATGTGCGACAGTACTTTGTGTCTCAAATTGGTGATGGTACGGATACTATGCTTGGGAGGATTCTTGGCTTCCTTGTGGTCCTCTTTCGTCTTTTATGACTTATCGGTTTATCTATTCTTGTGGTTTTTCTCCTGCTACTACGGTTCGTGAGCTTGTCATGAGATTGAATGGAGTTTGGCCTGATGATTGGTGTGCCAGGTTTGATGTGCTTAATTCTTCTCCTTTACCTTTATTAAATGATTCGCTTCCGGATCATGTTCTTTGGGGGGATGATTTTACTTCTTGTTCGAGATTCGAAGTTCGAAATGCTTGGGCATCGTTGGATGGTTCTTATCCGGTTGTACCTTGGTATAAATCGGTGTGGTTTTCTGGTCATATTCCTAAACATGCTTTTTGTTTATGGCTTGCATGCCAGCGACGTCTTCCTACTCAAGACCGTTTACTTTGGAAGGATGAACCTCCTGACCTAGAGTGTTCGCTTTGCGGT
>NC_037533.1:9749325-9753053 GCF_001531365.2 Cynara cardunculus var. scolymus
TGGGTTTTTGCTGTGTTAGGGGAGCTTTTGTGCGTTTTAAGCTCCTTTTCTTTATTTTTAGTTGTTTGTTTGAGTCGGTTGGGCTTTGTTTGTTTTAGCTTTTGGTGGCTTGGTATGGGGTTTTTTCCAAGTCGTTTGTTTTGTTGTGTTGGTAGTGGTCTGTTAATTGGTCGCTTTGCTGTACTTTTTCTTTATGGTTTATAAAATTATCTGGTTTCCGTTCAAAAAAAAAAGGATCCTTCACAACCATTCTAACCCAATTTGTCACATTAACGTCTAGTTAGAGTAACTATGACTCATTTAGTGTCATCTTGACCCAATTAGGTTTCTTATGAAGAAAATGGGCCAATTAAACCGCTTAGGAGCTAATGAGACTAACTATGACCTAGTTAGTGTCGTTTCGACCCAAATGAACTTATTAAGGAGAAATGGGCCCATTATATCCTCTAACACAAAATGGACTCATTCTACCTCAATTACTCCCATTTACCTCTGATTAGACTAATTATGACCAATCTAGTACCATTATAACTCAATTAGACTCAAATAGAAGAAATAAACTCATTATACCCATTAAGGCCTGATCAAACTAAATATGCAACGTTTTGGCACTACTTGGCCGGTGGATTGGATTCAACAATACCCTCAGCTGCAAAGTATTATGATACCTTCTCCCAGCCAATTGGAGGATACGGTTAGATGGCTTGATGCTAAACTTTCTCGGGGAAATTTTGAGGTCAAAGTGGCATGGCAAACTGTTCAAGAAGTGAGGCCGATTGTGCATTGGTACAAGCTGGTATGGAATAAAGCATACATACCTAAACATGCTCTTTGCATGTGGATGGCTTGTCAGAATAAATTACCAACTCAAGATCGCATCAGTCAGTGGAAGCATGAACCGTCGGATTTGAAATGTGTGTTCTGTAAATCAGTGATTGAAACGCACAATCACTTATTTTTCGAATGCAATTACTCAAGTAGTATTTGGGAAGTCATTAAAAAGGAAGTAGGGTTAACGAACTGTTTGAACAATTGGGAGGACATTCTTAACAGGGGTCTAGCTCAACGATGGAAATCTTGGTCTACTGTTCAAAAACTTGGTATATCGGCCATGGTTTACCACATATGGAGGAAAAGAAACAGGAAGTTCTTTGATAACTTCAATCATACAGGGGACAAAGTTGTTGCGGAGATCAAGATGCAGATTCTTCAACGTATGGCTTGGAAGACTAGGAAGAAGCAGAAGATTACTAATGCTATGTAATTTTGTGGGTGGTGTGGTTTCTCGGTTTGGGCTTTTGTGGGTTTGTTTCGCCGTTTATTCTTTGGCTTGCGTTATTTTTATTCTTTGGTGTACTTCTCTTTGTCATTTTTGGCTTCTTATGACTTGGTTTGTAAGTCAAAGTTGCCGAAGTTTTTCTTGTTGATTTGCTTGTAACGGTCCTGCTTTTATTGTCTTTATAAAATTGCCTGGGGATATTTCCCCTTTCAGTAGACATCTTTATGCAGAAATGGACCTATAAACCCATTAGGGTCTAATCAGATTAGTTATGACCCATTTAGTGTCATTTTGATCAAATTGACTCAAAATAAAGAAACACACCCATGTTATACCCATTAAGGTCCAAATGGACCCATTAAGGACCCTTAAGACACAAGTTCGAACCCTGGCATAGTGGTAAAGACTTGGGCATGGCATAGTCATGAACCCAAGTTCGAACCCTGGGAGGGGAGTGTTGGCGACATTTAAGTGAGGCCATGTTTAGCCTCCAAATTTGCCGGGGATTAGTCGGGCTTTGGCCCGGACACCCTTACAAAAAAGGACCCTTAAGACCCATTCTTACTCAATTTGTCACATTAACGTCTAGTTACACTAATTATGACCGATTTAGTGTCATCTTGACCCAATTAGACTTCTTGTGAAAAAAAATGTGCTAATTAAACCCTATAAGGTCTAATGAGACTAATTAAGACCTAGGTAGTGTCATGTTGACCCAATTGGACTTCTCAAGGAGAAGTAGGCCCATTATATCCACTAACACCAAATGGATCCGTTAAAGGCCATTAAGACCCATTCTACCACAATTACTCCCATTAACTTCTGATTAGACTAATTATGACGCATTTAGTATCATTATAACTCAATTAGACTCAAATAAGAGAAATAAGCCCATTATACGCGTTAAGGTCTGATCAAACTAAATATAACCAAATTAGTGTCATTTTTAGTGAATTACTCTTTATGCAGAAATGGGCCTTTTAAACCCATTTTGGTCTAATCAAAATAGTTAATGATCCATTTAGTGTCATTTTAAACAAGTTGACTCGATTAAAAGAAATAGGCACATTATACCCACTAAGGTCCAAATGGACCTACCGTATTTGATTTGTTTTGTTCGGCTGTGTGGCTGTATTCGGCTAGGGTTTCAGCCGTTTGCAATTATTCGATCTGGTTGYTTTGCTGCTGTTATAAATTTGGTAAGAGGTTGTTATCTCTTGCTAGGGTTTTGCTCAAGGTTTCCTTTCGTTCATCTTGCTGGTCTTTGGTGCATCTTGATTGCTTTTGATCGATTTCCTTTGCGGTTTCAAGGAGGCAGTAGGGTTTTTATTTAAGGAAAGAGTTCTGGTTTGGTTTCGACGGCTGTAGGGTTTCTTCTTCATCGGCTGCGTTCGATTTATTGGTTTTGTTTGCTGTTGTCTCTTTCGCGAGTTGTTCCAGTTACGAAAGCTTCCTGGTTTTGTTCTTGGACCTGTTTTGCACTGGTTAACGCTGCGTACTTTTATGTGCCTCTATACCCTAAATTCAGGTTTGGTTGCTGCTGTTTTCGGATATTTGGTACTGGTTGCTTGTTTTGAGACTGGTTTTGTGGTTGTCGGTTTCTGGCCACGGTTCATGCTTGGCATTGTTCTGCATAATTGCTGTTTCACGAACTTAACAGCGGCTTATCGTCTGTTTGGTTTGTGTTGCTTCTGGTTTTGTTCAGGATCCTCTTTTTGGGCTGTTTGCGTATGATTTTATGTGTGTTGCTCCTCTTTAAAGCTGCTGTTTTAGGCTGTGCTGTAGCTGCTATTCGGTTTCTTTGGCTGCAGTGACATTTTGATAAGTTTTTGCTGTTTGACTCCGTTTCTTGTTGTTTGCTTTGCTTGCTGGTATCTCGTGTTTTTGGTTGTGTGCTGCTGCCTTGCTGCTGTGTTTCTTTTGGTCACACCTTATCATTTTCTATTTCTTACGGTCATTCTAAGCGTTTCCTTGGTCTTCGTCATTTTTGTGGAATTCCCTTGATAAATATTCAGCACCCTAGTTTTCTAGGGTCTTCGTCTATTCTATTAAGGGCGCTATACGAAAATTTCAGCACCTAGGCTTCTTAGAGTGTTCCATGGAAATGGGGGATGGTCCGGTTCCGCTGTCTGATCCTTCCCGTATCTCGGTTTTTGAACGGCTTTCACATCTTGATAATGATGTTGCGGATAATCTGCCTTTGGGTTCGGCGAGAGAAACGTTAAATTTTGCCAAAGCTGTGGGTCAAGCGAGTGACACTAATTTAAATTTCTACCCTTTAGCGGATAAGAAGCAGGTGAGTGTGAAAATACCTATTGAAATGGCTAAGGAAGCTGCTAAAGCATATAACTCGGTTTTGTATGGATATTTTCTGGGTCCGCGCATTCCTTTTCCCTTGGTGAAAAATTACGTCAAACTGGCATGGGGAAAATATGGCTTTAATGACGCA
>NC_037533.1:9758258-9759718 GCF_001531365.2 Cynara cardunculus var. scolymus
ACACCATATTGACTCATTATGGACCATTAAGACACATTCTACCTGAATTACTCTGATTTACGTCTGATTAGATTTATTATGACCCATTTAGTACCATTATAACTTAATTAGACTCTAATAGAATAAATAAGCACATTATACCCATTAAGGTCATATCAAATAAAAAATGACCAAATTAGTGTCATTTGGAGTCAATTAATGGAAAAATTGTTCTAAAAGCTTATTAAGGTCTAATCAGATTAGTTATGACCCATTTAGTGTCATTTTGAACAAATTGACTCCAATAAAAGAAACAGGCCCATGTTATACCCATTAAGGTCCAAATAGACCCATTAAGGATCTTTTAGAACCATTCTAACTCAATTAGTCACATTAACATCTAATTAGACTAACTATGACCCATTAGTGTCATCTTGACCCATTAGTGTCATCTTGACCCAATTTTGTCTTCTCGGTTTGACATTCTTGTTGGCTGTTTTCTGTTTCTTTTCGGCTTGAGCTTTTTGAGGGTCTTTTGCTCTTTGGTGTTGGGTGTTTGGYGGTGACTTTGGTATCTATATCCAGTTTATCTTTCTCGCATCAAGTGTTTCTGTGGTCTTCGTCTCTTTTTGTTACGCTTCTTGATAGAGTATTCAGCACCTTTTCTAAAGGTCTTCGTCTACTTTATTGAGCTTGCTTGATAAAAGGATTCAGCACCACGGCTTCTTGACTACGGGTTTGGTAAATTTGGTGGTTGGTAAGGATGCCTGACTTCGCGGATGTTATCTTGGAGAATGTAGTCTCCCGGGATTTTGCTGATGTTATTTTGGAGGAAGTGGATGCACCTATAAAGCCTACGGTTGGACTTAAACCAGGTTTGTCTTCTAGAGTCTCGGTTTGGGATCGCCTCTCCCCAGTGCTTAGGAATGATCACAGTGTGGTGCCTCCTTTATCATTTGCGGAGATAGTGGGCGGCTCTTCCTCCTCCGATCTTAAGTATTATCCTGTTGAGAAGAGTTTAAAACCGAGGATCAGTTTCCCCTTGGAGGTTACAAAAGGTATGGCTAAATCTTTTCAATCGGTGCTTTATGGATATTTTCTTGGTCCTCGTCTCCCGTTCCCCATTGTGTTACGTGCGGTTCAGAATGCTTGGGGAAAATTTGGTTTACTTGATGCTATGGTAAATGATATGGGATATTTCTTTTTTCGTTTTAATGATGAGGGCGGTTGTAACCAAGTTCTTGAAACGTCCCCTCTCATGATTAGAGGGAGGCCGCTGTTTGTGTCTTTCTGGGATCCGTCAAAG
The DNA here is from genome assembly GCF_001531365.2 of Cynara cardunculus var. scolymus. Lineage (NCBI taxonomy): Eukaryota > Viridiplantae > Streptophyta > Magnoliopsida > Asterales > Asteraceae > Cynara > Cynara cardunculus. Next base: position 9,759,544 of record NC_037533.1, read on the forward strand.
GGGCTCCAGAAGCCTGTGCACACTTCTTGCCCGTTGTGGGTGAAATTTTTCAATATCCCTTTGGTTGCTTTCAATAAAGAGGGTATTAGCCGCATTGCTAGTGCCATAGGAGTGCCTTTGAGATTAGATGCTTGCACTGCCTCCACTTGTGATAGAGCATGGGGTCGTACAAACT
>NC_037533.1:9767823-9786882 GCF_001531365.2 Cynara cardunculus var. scolymus
AACGACGATGGTGAAGATGATGATTACGTTCGTTTGTTGTTGATGTTTGTGGCTCGCTTCCTTCTCGTTTTGTCTTGCTTGGCGTGGATTTCCGGATTGGTTTTGGTTGTTCACAGTTTGCTTGGTTTTCTATTCCACTTGGCTTTCTTTTTGCGGATTAGGGTTTTGGTAGGAAACGGCGGCTGTTCTTGGTTCGTTTCTTCTTGACGGCTTGTATCCATTTGGTTTGGATTGCTTTCGATCTTGGTTGGAGGAGAATTGTGATCGTTTTCGTTTGAGGTGCTTTCTTATTGTTTGATCCCGTCTTCTTCCTCAAAGGCCGATTAGGGTTTCTTGGTTTTGAGGAGGCGGCATTGGGTTTCTTCATTACGGGTTTTGTTAGGAAACGGCGGCTGTTCTTGGTTTTCGTTTCTTCTTGAAGGCTTGTATCCGTTTGGTTCGATCCCGTATTCTTCCTCAAAGGCCGATTAGGGTTTCTTGGTTTGGAGGAGGCGGCATTTGGTTTCTTCAATACGGTTTGTTTTCTGGTTGACTGTTTCTCGATTGTGTGGTTGCTTTTGATTGCTTTCCCCATTCGTTGGTGTTCCGTGTGGTTTTCAACACTATCGACCTCTCTTTGGCCATACGTTGACTCTACGGTTTGCTGATTCGTTTGGGAAGGAGTGATTGATCGTTGGTTTTTGCGTCAAGGGTTTGTTTTGTTTGTTTGAGGCTGTTGCTATCGGTTTTCTAATCCAGGGTTAGGGGTGTTTTGGTAATCCTTGGCTAGGGTTTGCATGCACCTAGAATTACACGCCTAGGGTTTGCATGCTTTAGTGTATTTGGCGGGCTGCTTGGTTTCTTTTGATTTAGTGCATCTCTGTGCTTTTTGCTTTGCTGCGGTTTGTTGGTGTTTTTCTTGTAGGTGGCAATATTTAGTTTCTTTTCCTGCATCAAGTGTTTCTGTGGTCTTCGTCTCCTTTGTTAAGCTTCTTGGTAGGGTATTCAGCACCTTTTTATAAGGTCTTCGTCTACTTTATTAAGACTGCTTGGCTAGGGATTCAGCACCACGGCTTCTTGATTAGGGTTATAGTAAACTAGGTATTCGTGCCTGTTGACGGAGGATGCGTGACTTTGCGGATATTATCTTGGAGGATGTTGCTTCCCAGGATTTTGCTGACACAATCTTGGGAGTGACGGATCCTAGCCCTCCTTTCCATGAGGATCCACTGTTAAAGGCTGCAGTGCCTGCGGAATCAACCCCGAGGGTTTCGGTATGGGAACGTCTTTCTCCGGCGGTTAGGGGTGATCTGGGTGTGGTACCTAACAAATCCTTTGCAGATATTGTGGGTGGTTCTTCTTCGTCAGAGCTTACTTATTTCCCGGTTGAGAAAAGTGTGAAACTGCGGATCTGTTTTCCCTTGGATGTTACAAAAGGTATGGCTAAATCGTTTCAATCGGTTCTTTATGGTTATTTTCTTGGTCCCCGTCTTCCTTTCCCCATTGTTTTACGTGCGGTTCAGAATGCTTGGGGAAAATTTGGACTCATTGATGCCATGGTAAATGATATGGGGTATTTCTTTTTTCGTTTTAATGATGAGGGTGGGTGTAACCAAGTTATTGAAAAGTCTCCCCTTATGATTAGAGGGAGGCCGTTGTTTGTCTCTTTCTGGGAACCCTCAAAGGGCCTAAAGAAGCCTGAGCACAATTCTTGCCCGTTGTGGGTAAAGTTTTTTAATATCCCTCTTGTTGCTTTCAATAAGGAGGGTATCAGTCGTATTGCTAGTGCYATAGGCGTCCCATTGCGTTTAGATGCTTGCACGGCATCCACTTGTGATAGAGCTTGGGGTCGCACTAAYTTTGCAAAAGTGTTGGTGGATGTGTGGGCTGTGGGTGAAATGCAGAGAAATATTGAAGTGGTTATTCCCAGGCTTTCAGGTACTGGAGAGGATATCATCAATATTGTTCTGGAATATGATTGGGTTCCCTCCCAGTGTTCAGTGTGTAAAGTGTTTGGTCATCGAACGGCGTCATGTCTGAAAGGGGATATTGCAAAGCCAAGGGTATCTGAAACAGTCACAGATAAAAGGGGGTTTACAGAGATCAGGCGGAAACAGTGGAGGAAAAAGGATACATCGGGCCGTACAGATTTTCAGGCGACATCATCTGGAGCGGTCACAGGTACACATGATACTTTAATTGGGGTTGGTGTTCTAAAAAGGGTTCAGGAGGGTTCCAAACCCTCGGGGAAAGATACAAATGTCAAACATGTTTCAAGTTCTGGGGATTCTACGAATTTGGAGGGGAAGGATAATAGAAAAGTGGACGGACAATTCTGTACGGTGAATGCGAGACGTACGCCAAGAGGGAGAGAGGATGTCTCCAATGTTCAAATCTTATCGAAAGGAAATCCGGAGTTAGTGCAAAAGGTGGTGCAAGCTTTTAAACCAAGGAGGGGTAAAGTTCTCGATCTGAAAACTAGCAATCGATTTTCTTCTCTTTCTGACGAGTCTAGTGATGATGACGAAATGGAGATCATTGATACGGAGGAGCATTTAAAGGCCAAACGAGGAGCGGATGATCCACCTTCTTTGTCTCAATGATAAAGTTGGCAGCTTGGAATGTTAGGGGATTAAATGCCCTTATTAAACGAAAGGAGGTACGTGATTTCATTACTCTCAAACATCTTTCTTTATGTTGCATCATTGAGTCCAAAGTTGTCTACAATCACCTGGGGGATGTGTGTAGTAGTGTATTTGGTAATTGGAATTGGATTTCTAATGGTTCGGTCAGTGATCAAGGTACTCGCCTAATTATTGCTTGGGACCCGTCGGTTTTTTCTGTCCTTATGATTGAGCAGCATCATCAATATGTACATTGTGAAGTTCGAATTTTTGGTCAAACTGAACCCCTTTTTATCACTTTTGTTTATGAATGTAATACGGGTACAGAACGGCGTGAACTTTGGCGGGCTTTTGGGGAATTTCATGCCTTCTGTTAGAGGAAAGCATGGATTGCTATGGGTGACTTTAATTCGATGTTTTTTCCTCATGATGGGTTGGGGGGTTCCTCCAGGAGGAATTTTGACATGGAGGATTTTCATATCTGTCTGGAGGAGGCTGAATTATTTGATATTTCGTATCAAGGGTGTCAATTTACTTGGATCCAGAAACCTTCGGGGGGAGAGGGTGTTATGAGAAAACTTGAACGTATTTTGGGCAATTCGAATTTTATCTCTAGATTTGGGGATGCTTCGGCTTTCTTTGAACCTAGGGGGATTTCTGACCATTCCCCGGGCATTCTTTCTTTCCGTATTGGAAGACGTATTCGACAGCGTGGCTTTAAGTTTGACAATTTTGTGACCTCTCATAAGGACTTCCTTGCTTCGGTGGAGGAGGTATGGTCGAAGCCTCAGAATGGTTCTTACATGAAGAGGGTTCTTCGGAAATTGAAAGATCTTAAGGTGGTTTGTCGGCGTCTCCGTAATTCGTATGGCTGTTTGGATAAAAGGGTTGTTCAGCTAAAGACGAAACTTGATGTTGCACAATTGGCTTGTGATCTTGACCCGTTTAATGATTTGCTAAAGGAGGACATMGCTCACYTCTTATTAGCTTATCAAGAAGCTAGGAGTAATCAGGTGGAATTGGCTCGACAAAAAGCGAAGATATCTTGGCTAAATGAAGGGGATGGTAATTCTAAATTCTTTTTTCATGCTATGAAAGAAAAGCGCAATCGGAACCATATAGCCATGATCAGGGACTCGGATGGCGTAATCTATGAGCATCAGGAGGTATCTACGGCTTTCATTTCTCATTTTAAAGGGATTCTTGGTAGCTCTAATAGTCTGGTGCCTTCATCTATGGGGGATTGTGTGTTTCGTCATTCTTTATCATTATCGGACTCTCTTCATTTAATTCGTCCAATTTCGGATTTGGAAATAAAGGATGCTTTATTTGCTATTGGAAATGATAAAGCTCCAGGCCCTGACGGATATTCTTCTAAATTTTTTAAGTCAGCTTGGAATGTGGTAGGGAGGGATGTGCTTATTGGGATACATAATTTCTTCTACTCTGGAAAATTGGAGTATCAGCTGAATCATACCCTTTTATGTCTTGTGCCGAAGGTCCCTAATGCATCTTGTGTTACTGAGTTTCGGCCTATTGCTTGTTGCAATGTGTTGTTGAAGTGTATTAGTAAGATTATTGCTGATCGGATGAAAGGTTCGCTGGATGTTCTTGTTAGTAAGGCTCAATCTGCGTTCATTCCTGGCCGCCAAATCACTGATAATATCTTAATGGCTCATGAACTAGTTGCTGGGTATCAGAGATCGGAAGGAGAACCTAGATGTGCTTTCAAGATTGATATTCGTAAGGCATATGAYACARTTGAATGGAACTTTCTTTTAGAGATGCTGAAGGGAATGGGTTTTCACCCAGTCATGATCAACTGGATCAAGACTCTGATCACGACTCCCTCTTATTCTATTTGTGTAAATGGACAGCCGAAGGGTTTTTTTCATGGTCAACGGGGCCTTCGACAAGGCGATCCTCTCTCCCCTTATCTGTTCACTGTTGTTATGGAGGGTCTCTCGATGCTTCTTTTGAAGTGTATAGAGGAAGTGGTTAACTTTTCGTATCATCAAGGTTGTGCGGATATTAAATTGACTCATTTATGCTTTGCTGATGACTTGTTTATCTTTTCTAAAGGGGACATTATTTCAGTGGAGGTTATTAAACGTGGTTTACTATTGTTTGAAGAACGATCGGGCTTATCGCCAAGTCTGGAGAAGAGTGAGGTGTTCTTCGGGAATGTTTCAATGGAGGATCAGGGCCGTATTCGTGATAGTTTATCTTTTCGGCCAGGGGTCTTCCCTATTCGTTACTTAGGCGTTCCTCTTTCTCCGGTTCGTCTGAAGGTACGTGATTTTAATCCCCTTGTGTTAAAGATTAAATCTCGTCTGTTAAATTGGAAGAATAAATTCCTCTCTTATGGAGGGCGTCGTCAACTAATTATCTCAGTTCTCCACTCTATGCAAACATTTTGGATGTCGGTATTCCTTGTACCGGCAGCCACGATTCATGAAATTGAGAAGCTTTTTCGAAATTTTTTATGGAATAAAGCGGAGGGCCAGAGGGGTAAATGTCGAGTTGCTTGGGATTCTATTTGCTTGCCTGTTCAGAGTGGGGGACTGGGTTTGAAAAGACTTGCGACCTGGAATAGGTGTCTTCTTTTCAAACATATTTGGGATATTTTAAGGGAAAGAAATACGATGTGGGTCTCTTGGATTCACTCTCACTGTGTTCGGGGCCGTAACTTTTRGGTCATCAAGAAAAGGAATGAGTGGTCATGGATCCTCCGGAGTCTTTTAGACTTAAGACCTCATTGCCGACGWTTCTTTATCTATGAWGTGGGTAATGGCTTATCTACGCATGCTTGGGAAGATACATGGAGCGAGTTGGGACCACTTATTCAGTCTTTGTCTTATAGATTTATCAATGGGCAGGGTTTCCACAATAATTCCACGGTATATGTAATGCACAGGTTTGGTTCTAATTGGCCGGAGGATTGGATTCAACAATATCCTCAACTGCAAAATGTTCTTATTCCATCTCCCAGTCAAGTGGAGGATAAAGTACGATGGCTTGATAATAAAGGTGCTCGGGGTGATTTTCAGGTAAAAGTGGCTTGGAAGACTATACAAGAGGTGACTCCGGTTGTGCATTGGTATAAATTAGTTTGGAATAAAGCTTTCATCCCAAAACATGCTCTTTGTATGTGGATGGTTTGCCAGAAGAAATTGCCAACCCAAGATCGTATAAGTCAGTGGAAGCATGAACCACCGGATTTAAAATGTGTGCTCTGTAAATTAGTGATTGAAACGCACAATCACTTATTTTTTGAATGCACTTACTCTCGCAGTATTTGGGAAGGTATTAAAATGGAGGTGGGATTAACGAACTATCCGAACAATTGGGAGGATATTCTTCACAGAGGATCCACTCAAACTTGGAAATCTTGGTCTACGGTTCAAAAACTTGGATTATCGGCAACGGTTTATAATATCTGGAGGGAACGAAATAGGAAGTTCTTCGACAATTTCAATCATTCGGAGGATAAAGTTATTGAGGWGATCAAGATGCAGATTCTTCATCGAATGGCTTGGAAGACAAGGAAGAAGCTTTTGAATTCCAATGATATGTGACTTCGAGGGTGGTGCTTCTTCTTGGTTTTGGATCTTTCGGGTCTTTATTGCCTTTTATTTTTTGGCGGGTGGTGTTGTTTTGTTTTGGTGTATTTCCCTTTGTCATTTTTGGCTGCTTATGACTTGGTTTGTAAGTCAAAGTTGCCGTAGTTTCTCTTGCTGATTGCTTTTGTATTGGTGACGCTTTTATTGTCTTTATAAAATTGCCTGGGGAATCCCTTCCCCTTTCAGTAAACCGCTTAGGAGCTAAAGAGACTAATTATGACCTAGTTAGTGTCATTTCGACCGAAATGGACTTATAAAGAGAAATGGGCCCATTATATCCCTTGAGAATGTTTGCTCCCGTACTTTTGGTCGTTGGTCTTGGATCTCAAACCAGATGGCATGTGACTGTGGGAACCGTCTAATTCTTGCTTGGGATGTACGGGTTCTAGATGTCATGGTTCTTAAGGTCCACAAGCAATACTTGAATTATGAATTAAAATTCAGGGGAGGCCTAGACCCTATCTTCGTTTCCTTTGTTTATGAGGCCAATAATAGCATTAAAAGGAGGGAGTTATGGTCTGGGCTTCGGAAGTTCAAAGTCTTGATAGGATCTAAACCTTGGACTGTTATGGGTGACTTCAATGCCATGTTGTTTCCTCATGACGGTTTTGGGGGGGGTCCTCTCGCCGTAATGCTGATATGTCGGATTTCTTTGCTTGTGTGGAGGATGTGGAAGTTTTTGATTTACATTACACGGGTATCCATTTCTCTTGGAACCAAAAGCGAAACGAAGAGGGGGGAATCAAGCGCAAACTGGATAGGGTCCTGACTAATTCGGAATTTACTTCTATGTTCCATGATGCCAATGTTCACTTCTTACCTTCTGGGCTATTGGGATCACTCTCCGGCAATTTTATCCTTCAAAGGAGGAACGCGGAAAAAGAGTTGGGACTTTAAATTTGATAATTTCTTGGTGGAGCACCCATCTTTTCTTGCAGGTTGTGAAGGATGAATGGTCAATGCATGTAGAGGGGACCTTTATGTTTCTGGTGACAAGTACTTGAAAGCCCTCAAGACCCCTCTACGAAAGCTCCGTAATTCTTATGGCAATCTCACGGTTCGGGTGTCTTTCTTGAAAGCAGAGTTAGATCAGATACAGTTGGCGGTGGACAACGACCCCTCAAATATGAATTTGGGCCTTGATCTTGGTCACCTTCGTCTTGCTTATCAAAAAGCTTGCTGGGATGAGGAATGTGCTGCCAAACAATGAGATTTTCTTTGGGAATGTTCTATCTAATAATAAGGAGGCCATTCTTGAGTGTCTTCCTTTCAAGCTTGGTTCTTTTCTCTTTTGGTACTTGAGAGTTCCTTTATCCCATTCCCGTTTGAAGTCAGGTGATTATGGCCCTTTGGTTGCTAAGATGAAGGGTCGCATTCTCAATTGGAAGTCTAAGTTCCTTTCCTTTGGAGGGCGAAGACAACTTATTATCTCTGTCCTTCAATCTTTACAACATCATTGGATGTTTATGTTCTTGTTTCTTTCTAGGGTTATCCATGATATCGAAACTATCTTTAGGAAATTCCTTTGGGCTCTAAGGGAGGAACCTAGAGGCAGGTGCAGGTTATTTTAGGAAGTGGTGTGTCGGCCTCTTGCGAGTGGCGGTCTTAGCCTTGGGCGTTTGGTAACATGAAACAGGGCGTTACTTGCTAAGCATATATGGGATATTGTGAGGCACCATAACTCGTTGTGGGTAAGATGGGTGTACCATAATAATCTTAAATCTTTGCACTTCTGGATTGTTCAGAAAACTCCAATTGGTCGTGGGTTCTGCGCAAGCTGTTGGATTTACGACCCCAATTACGACGTTTTCTAATCTCCCAGATTGGTGATGGACGGAATTCTAATGCGTAGGAGGATACTTGGCTCACTTGTGGTCATCTTTCTTCTTTCATCTCCTACAGATTCATTCATTCTTGTGGATTTTCGATTGACACTTCGGTTAGGGATTTAATTCTGAGTTTGGATGGGGAGTGGTCGACTGATTGGTGTAACAGGAATGATGAGCTTACTACTTCTCCTTTGCCGTCTTTGAATGACTCCGTTCGTGATAGAGTTTTATGGGTGGATAATAACAACTCTGGTATGGATTTCACGGTTAGTACTGCTTGGTCTTCTCTGGAAGGGAACCATCTGGTTGTACCTTGGTATAAATTGGTTTGGTTCTCAGGCCATATTCCCAAGCATGCTTTCTGTCTTTGGCTTGCTTGTCATAGGTGTCTTCCTACCCAAGACCGTATGCTTTGGAAAGATGAACCTCCAGACTTGGAATGCTCACTCTGTAGCACTTGCATGGATAGCCATTCCCATCTATTCTTCCAGTCTTCTTTTTCAAGAGAGGTTTCGGATAGCATCTTACATGTTGTGGATTGGATGAATATGCCAGACTCGTGGGACCAAATCATGGAAGTTATTTCAGACACGAGGCGATCGCCAAAACGTTTAATGCAGAAGCTAGCTTTTGTGGCTTCAATTTACTACATTTGGCAAGAGCGAAATAGAAGACTCTTTATTGAGAATCGTCGCACAGCTGTGCAACTTATAAAGGAAATATGGAGCAAAATTTCCATTCGTGTGGCTTGGAAGGAGAGTCGAGTTGAGTGGAGTGGTGTTTTAAATGAAGGGTGAGGTATTGATTGGGGGGGCTTTTCAATGGCTTAAGCTCCTTTTGTTTATATTTGTAGTTTGTTTGTGTCAGTTGGGTTGTGTACTTTTTTTTTTTTTGGGTAAAGGGGACGGAACCCCGGAAAAATTTATTCAAAAAATTAAAACAAGACAAGCTACGAGGGGCATACCCCAAGGAACACAAAAACTAAGTGCCTTCTAAGAAAATGTTTAGGAAGGACACTTAACAGAGGTCTAGAACTAAAAACCATGTTAGCAAAATTGAGCCAACAATCCCAAGCAAAAATACAAGCCAAACAATAAATGAAAGTGATGGCCCAAGGCAAGGAAATAGGCGTATCCCACCGGCATCCAACAACATCCCTATCATTGCAGCCCATAATAGCTTTCCGCTTCCACTCCATATCCTCAAGCCCAATTAAAGCAAAAGAACTCCAAAGAATAGAATAAATGGCCCAATTACAAAACAACTTGAAGCCCAGAATAAAATCCATCATGTAGTTGATACTCCTCATCCAGCCCATGTCCACAAGCCCAAGATAGTTAAAGGAACACCAACAATTTAAATAGGCAGCCCAAAAAAAGATCACCTTGAAGCCCAAATGCCTACCAATCTCATGGTCCATCAATTTAGAATTGGAATTACCCAGCTTATCACAAAAACAGCCCCTCCAGCCACGCGACCAGAGTCTGCCCCCGAGCATCGACTCCTAATCTCTGTACTCTTTGGCTTGTTGTGGCTTGGTATGGTATGGTGACCTAGTCTTTTGTGTTTCAGTTTGGTAGGGTGTGGTTTAACACCTAATCTCTGTACTCTTTTTATTAGTTTATAAAATTTACCTGGTTCTTTTTTAAAAAAAAAAAGGTATGATCAAATTAAATATATTACCAAATTAGTGTCATTTTGAGTCAATTAATGAGAAAATGGGCCTAAAAACTCATTAGGGTCCAATCAGATTAGTTATGACCCATTTAGTGTCATTATGAAAAAATTGACTTGAATAAAAGAAACAGGCCCATGTTATACCCATTAAGGTCCAAATGGACCCATTAAGGATCCTTCAGAACCATTCTAACTCAGTTAGTCACATTAACGTCTAGTTAGACTAACTATGACCCATTTAGTGTCATCTTGACCCAATTAGGCTCCTTATGACAAAAAAAAAAAAATGGGCCAATTAAACCGCTTAGGAGCTAACGAGACTAATTATGACCTAGTTAGTGTCATTTCGATCGAAATGGACTTATTAAGGAGAAATGAGTCCATTATATCCACTAACACCAAATGGACTCATTCTACCTCAGTTACTCTCATTTATGTCTGATTAGACTAATATGACCCATTTAGGGCCAATATAACTCATTTAGACTCAAATAAAAGAAATAAGCCCATTATACATGTTAAGGCCTGATCAAACTACTCTATGATGGCGATCATGGTGAGGTTTTTGAAGATTGGATCTTGCTTGGTTGAGTTTTGGTTGCTTGCTTAGAGATCGATTTGTATCTCCTTGGATTTCTTTTAGGGTTTCTTGTCTTCATAATAATTCTAGAGTGGGTTTTGGATGGTTCTCGACAGATTCGCTCTATTGGTTTGATTGTTTTCTGGTTTGGTTCGATCGTATGTGCTTGGTATCCTTTGGGTGTTTTTTCATGGTGGTTGTCCTATGCATGGTTAGAATTTGGTTTTGGCCAAAACCTTCGTCTTCTTGTTGTTTTGCTGCTGTTTTTTCTTCGTACTTTCGGTATTTGTTGTTGTATCTGTTAATTTTCTGTTTTCTCCTCCCGTGTTGAGGGATTCTGTGGTCTTCGTTACCTTCCTCGAGTTTCCTTGATAGATATTCAGCACCTTGGTTTCCGGGGTCTTCGTCTATTCTAGTAAGGTTTCTTTAAGAAGGTTTTAGCACCATGACGTCTTGATACGCGGAATGGAAACGGTTGATAACGTTGGGCCCATGCATGTAGAATCGTCTAGGGTTTCTGTGTTTGAGAGACTTTTGTCTCAAGAGGAGGGTACGGTTGGTAGACAGGTTTTTGGCAAGAAGGGGGTGGAAAATGGGAAGTTAAATTTTGCCAAAGCGGTTAGGCATTCGGTGGCGACGGAGTTGCAATTTTATCCTCTCACTGACAAAAATCAAGCGAGTGTGACCATCCTAATTGAAATGGCTAAGGAGGTTGCTAAATCTTACCAATCGGTTCTTTATGGTTATTTTTTGGGACCCCGTATTCATTTTCCGATAGTGCAAAAATTTGTTAAGGCTGCTTGGGGAAAATTTGGGTATAGTGACTCGATGATGAATGAGAACAGGATTTTCTTTTTCAGATTTAATGATGAAGGAGGCTATTCTCAAGTGATTGAGGCGGGGCCTTTAATGGTAAGAGGAGTGCCATTGTTTGTCTTTCGTTGGGACCCAACAAAGGGGTTACGAAAACCGAAACATACTTCTTGCCCTTTGTGGGTTAAATTACACAAAATCCCTTTGGTGGCTTTCAATTAGGAGGGGGTCAATCGTATTGCAAGTGCCTTAGGCGTTCCGAAGCAAATGGATTCTTGCACGGCTGCTATGTGTGATAAGGCATGGGGACGTCCCGAGTTTGCTAAAGTTCTGATCGAGGTGTGGGCCGTGGGGTAATTTTTACATAAAGTTGAGGTAATGATTGTGAATCTTAATGGAGGGGAAGATGCAAAGGTGAACATAGAGGTGGAATACATTTGGGAACCTCTTCAGTGCTCCCATTGCCATGTGTTTGGACATAAAACATCTTCGTGTGTAAAGGTTGTTATTCATCATCGGGGAAAACAGCAAGAGAGAAAGAAGGATCTGGATGGTTTTAGCAGAGTCGAAAGACGTCAGTGGAGGGCCAAGGCGAATTGTAATCCACGACCTCCTAAGCTCCATTCTAAAAACTCTAGCATGGATGCTAGTACGTCAAGATCTGATCGGGTTGACAATATGGAAGCAAGCTCTCCTAGTGTGGAACCAATTGAAGAGGAGTTAAGTGACCAAAGTGGACAGACGATGCAATCCAAGCCAAAGGAATCAGGAAATGGGAAAAAAAAGGGAACCTAAGAATGCAAATAGTGGAGTTATTCTTAACCAATCCAAAGATGGTACTTCCGCCCCGCTTCTAGCTTATGTTGTGAAGACATTTTGGTTGGCTCGGAGAGGGACCTTGATTGATACCCCAGCGTGTTCAAACAGATTTGGGCCTTTAGAGAGCATGGAGGGAGAGGAAGCACGTGGAGGCATCAATGTGGCTACTGACAAAGAGAATTCTACGAGCACCATGATTGCGGACTCAAGGGATCATGTGGCGAAGGGATCAAATGTTGAATAATGTTAAAGTTCGCATCGTGGAATGTCTGGGGACTAAATTCCCCGGTCAAGCAAAGGGAGGAAATTTAATTCATTGTAATGGTTTAAATTTGTGTGCAATTATGGAGTCCCATGTGACTAAGGAGTACTTAGAAGATGTTTGCTCTCGAACTTTTGGTAGATGGTCTTGGATGTCTAATCAGTTGTCGTGGAGTTTGGTACCCGTCTTATTATTGCTTGGGACTTACAGTATTTAGATGTTATGGTTCTTGAGGTTCATGGCCAATTTTTGCATTGCCAACTTAATATGCGGGGGATTCAAGATCCGATTTTCATTTCGTTTGTTTCTGGGGCTAATAACGGTATTAAGCGGAAGAAGTTATGGTCGGGTCTCCGGAAATTCAAAGTCGTATTAGGGTCGAAACCTTGGGTTGTTTTAGGTGATTTTAATGTTATGTTGTTTCCGCATGATAGGTATGGAGGGTCCTCTCGTAGAAATGTTGATATGTCTGAGTTCTATACTTGTGTGGAGGATGTAGAGCTGTTTGATTTACATTATACGGGGATCCATTTCACATGGAATCAAAAACCAAATGAGGAGGGGGGTATTAGACGTAAACTGGATAGGGTGTTGGCTAATACGGAGTTTACACCAATGTTCCATGATGCCAATGTCCATTTCCTTCCTTGTGGTTTATCGGATCATTCTCCGGCGGTGCTAACCTTTAAAGGAGGGACTCGAAAGAAGATATGGGGTTTCAAGTTTGACAATTTTTTGGTGGAGCACCCGTTATTTTTGCAGATTGTGAAAAATGAATGGTCTAAACAAGTGGAGGGTTCTTTCATGTTTCGAATGACTAGTCACTTAAAAGCTCTCAAGACTCCTTTACGAAAGCTTCGGAACTCCTATGGCAATATGTCGGAATGGGCATCTTTTCTGAAATCTGATTAGATACGATTCAGGTGGCCGTGGACAATGACCCTTCTAATGAGGACTTGAGTTTCGAACTAGGCCATCTTCGGCTAGCCTACCAAAAAGCTTGTTGGGATGAGGAATGTGCAGTGAAACAAAGAGCTAAAGTAAAGTGGTTGAATGAGGGTGATTCGAATACCAAATTCTTTCATGGTGTGATCAAAGAAGGGAGACATGTTAATTATATTCAATTAGTGTGTACTAGTCACGGTAATTATGTGTATGAGGAGGATGTCCCTATGGTGTTTGTGGAGTACTTTAAAGGTTTTCTTGGTTTGAGGGATGATTTGGTTGATCTGAATATGCCAGATGATCTGTTTTCAAGGAAGCTCTCGTTATCGGATGTTAATCATACGATCCATCCTATTTCAAATGAGGAAATTAGATCTGCAATGTTCAGCATTGGTAATAATAAAGCTCCAGGATCAGATGGGTACTTTGCCCGGTTCTTCAAGGCTTCGTGGGACATTATTGGTCGTGATGTGGAGGTAGCCATTCATAACTTCTTTTATAGAGGTAACCTTGCTAAATAGCTGAATCACTCTCTCATTTGCCTGATTCCGAAATCTGTTAATGTCTCTAAGCTTTTTTACTATAGACCTATTACATGTTGTTCGGTTCTTTATAAATGCATTAGTAAAATCATTGTTAATAGAATGAAATGTCATTTGGATTCTTTAATTGATGGTTCCCAATCGGCATTCATTTCGAGGAGGAAGATAACTGATAACATTTTAATAGCTCATGAATTGATTTCGGGTTATCAACGAGAGGAGGGTCCTTCTAGATGTGCTTTCAAAATTGATATTAAATTGGACTGGAATTTTCTTCTCAATATGATATGGGGCTTTGGGTTCCACCTGGTTTTGATCAAATGGGTAAAGGAGATGATTTCTACTACCTCTTACTCGATAGCGGTTAATGGTGATACTTATGGATTTTTTCATGGAAGGAGGGGTATAAGACAAGGAGATCCTTTATACCCTTATCTTTTTACGATTGTAATGGAGGGGTTTGCCATGATTTTCAAACAATGCATTCGGGAGGCTAGATCTTTTGGTTATCATAAAGGATGTAAGGATTTGGACATGACGCACTTATGCTTTGTTGATGATCTTTTTGTGTTCACTAAGGGTGATATAGAGTCGGTTGAGGTTTTAAAGAAGACGCTTCATATTTTCAAGGAACATTTGGGTTTATCTCCAAGTCTTGAAAAAGCGAGGTTTTCTTTGGGAATGTTCCTTCTAATATTAAGGAGGCTATTCTCGTATGTCTTCCTTTTAAATTGGGCTGCTTTCCTTTTCGATATTTGGGTGTTCCTTTGTCTCATACCCAAATGAAATATGTTGATTATGGGCCTTTGGTTGCTAAGATCAATGGTAGGATTCTTAATTGAAAGGCTAAGTTCCTTTCTTTTGGAGGGAGGAGACGACTCATTATATCGGTCCTTCAATCGTTGCAACTCTATTGAATGTCTATTTTTTTTTGTTCCCTTCAGGTATAATTCATTTCATTGAAGCTCTCTTCCGTAATTTTTTGGTCACAAATGGAAGATTCTAGAGGAAGGTGCCGGTTAGCTTGGGATGTGGTTTGTCGGCCTCTTAAGAGTGGAGGTCTTGGTATCAAAAGATTGGCAACGTGGAATAGGGCTTTACTTGCAAAACATATTTGGGATATTGTGAGGCACCGTGATGCATTGTGGGTGAAATGGGTGTATCAGTACAACCTAAGATCGATACACTTCTGGATGGCTCGGAAAAGCTCAAACTGGTCGTGGGTTCTACGCAAGTTGTTGGATTTACGTCCACATGTGCGGCGGTTCTTGACAACTCGGATTGGTGATAGAAGGGATACTAACGCTTGGGAGGATAACTGGCTCCCTTGTGGCCATTTGTCCTCGTTCATTTCCTACAGATTTGTATATTCAAGTGGATTCTCGACCAATACTACGGCTCGGGAACTAATTCATATTCTGAACGAGGTGTGGCCTAATGATTGGTCTCTAAGGTACGATGTGCTGACCAATTATTCTTTACCGTCTTTGCATGATTATGAACGAGATAAGGTTTACTGGGTTGATAGTAAAAATGTTGGTGTGGAGTTCTCGGTTAAGATAGCTTGGTCTTCTTTGGTTAGGAATTACCCGTTAGTGCCTTGGCATAGTTCGATATGGTTTCTGGGGCACATCCATAAGCATGCTTTATGTTTATGGCTTGCATGTCATCAACGTCTCCCTACCTAGGATCGTATGATCTGGAATTGTAATTTACTTTCAGTAATGAGTAGCTAATTTCATTAGCTTGGGTGTGAGACAAGGGATGAGATTTTAAACCCTAAGAAAGTGGGCGTTGTTTTGCAATAACAACGTTCCACCATTTCATTTCAAGTTCTATAAAATCAGTGCCACTTTTTGATAACTTGATCACTTTGAAAGTGTTAAAGTGTCGTGGTTTTAGAGATAAAGCACTGAATGAATGTCAATTTGAATGACATGATAAGTTGACTTGAGAAAGTTGCTAACAAAAAGATTTGTTGTTTATGTTTTTCAAACTAAAAAATTCTCGACGAGTTGGTCACTTGTTAAGGTGTTAGAGTGTAGTGGACTCAGAGATGAGCCATTTTGAATACATCAACTTGGATGATATGGGAACCAGTTGGAGAGAGTTATTGTTTAACAAAGAGAGTTGTTTATTCATATATTTTGAGGACATCATTTCACACCATTATTGGGCCTGATACCACATAGAGATATAGTTGAAAACTATAATATTAGTGCAATGGTTAAAGTCCGAGAGAAACATCCTCAAAATAAAGGTGGAATTAGTTATGGCTTACTGCATGTTGTAACATTGTATGCTGAAATTTGTGTTTATGACTCACCACAAGTCTTACACCCATGTTACCTTTATTTATGTTGTTATTTGCAATTGCTACTTCAACAACCAAACAAAGTCTTCACAATCATCATCTGAAACCATTTTTTTGTTCTACTTCTATTAAGCTTTACTACGATCCTTGTGGATGATACTCGGTATTTTATACCGTTTACTTGGAAGACGATTGGGCTACTTGCTTTTAGTTCCTCTTATCGCCCATCCCCACCTACCCCACCCCAACCCTCAACCCACCATTGATCACCATGTCACTATTGTTGTCATTACACCCACCCAACCCTGGTCACCCGCCCCACATCCCTCTTACAACGATAGTGGCATGGTGGTCGATAGGGGTGGGGTGGGGTGGGGTGGTAGCTGTAATGACGACAATAGTGGCATGATGGTCGGTATGGGTGGTCCAAACAAATGTGAAGATTTCAATTCTTTTAAGATATTATATTCTAATTCATACCAACCAAACACATGGTCAAATTTTATTTCAATTCCTTCAAAATCAAATTCTTTTAATTAATTCTAATTCCATAACACCTCCTAAAAGTAGAGGGGCCATTTAGAAAAGCAAAAGAAACACCCAAAACAACCCTCACTTTTTACTTTTTTAAATTTTGCCACCCATGTTTCTTGTGAACAACAAAACCGCCGACAAGATATTAATATTAAGGGGACCAAGTAGCAAATACACAATTACAATCTTTCTCCTTCACCCTCCACAACCCCCCTTCTCCCTTCTCCCTTCTCTCTTCTCGTTTCGCTCTCTATCATCACAGCCAGCCATGGCTATGCCTGAGCACCACCAGTTCCACAACTACCTTCAGCAACAGCAGCAGCAACAGCAATCGAAACCTTTCAGGTATTGTTCTTGTTCTTGTTATTGAAATCCCCCTTGTTTGTCGATTGTAAAACCCTAGAACGTATGATTTCTGTCATAATCTTGTATTTTGTCTTTCTATTTCGATGTATAGAGATATATTCAACAACATGGAAGGTCAGATTTCAGCGCCGATCAACTATATAAACGCCGATCAAGCTCATCACCCCCCTTACATTCCTCAATGTAAACCCCTTTCTCTTTGTGTAGCCGTCACGTTTTCAATTATTTGGTTAATTGAAGTTGAAATTTTGCACTAATCGTAAATAAAGTTGTTAATTTTTGTTTTGATGCAGTTCATGTGGTAGGGTTTGCACCAGGTACGGACGTTAGCGATGGAGGGTTCGACTTGCAGCGGAATTATGATTTAGATTCGAGAAAGAAGAGGCCGAGAGAGCAAGAGTTTTTGGAAAATAATAATACAAATTCTCAGATATCATCTATTGATTTCTTGCAACCTCGATCAGTTTCAACAGGGTTAGGCTTGTCTCTTGACAATGGTAGGTTGGCTTCATCTGGTGAGTCTTCTTTCGTTGCTGGGCTTATGGGAGATGAAATTGATAGGGAGCTGCGGAGACAGGATGCTGAGATTGATAGGTTTATGAAAATTCAGGTATATTTTGTGGTAAAGATTCCATTTATATGTTCACTTCTATTTCACATTCAGTGCAAAAGGAAATAATTTGGTATATGCTCTATATCCTTTTCAGGAAAAGAATAGATATGCTACGACTTGTTTCAAATTGGCTTTGTATGAAACGATCTTGTGAATATGTGTTTGCATTCTCATGACTTATTTCTATTTTGTGGGTGAGCAATAGATATTGATCTAGCATTGCTGCTGTTTGAGAGTTCAACAACTTTATACATGAGCAAGATTTCAGCTATTTATGTATTTCCGTGCCCTACTTATGACATGCTATTAGGCATGCCTATTGGTTTGCACATACAATTTGAGTAATCAATAATTACATTTTGATGATAATCTGATTCTTCAATATTCTGGTCAAACGGAGTGTTTCTGATCCGAATTTGTAAGATTTTATCATCTGCATTTTGTTATTAGGATTCTTCCCTTCAATGGGGAATGCATGTTTTTATGAATACTTCCAGAATATGTTTAAAATGTCATTGCATTATGACATGGTTCTGTGCTCATACTATATTTGGATTTGATATTTAAACATCCGTATCCAAGTTTTGCCATATTTAACAAATGACAACTAAATGGATTCCTCGTTTGAAATTATACCAAGATTGTATTAGAGACATAGATTCAAGGAGGCAGTGGGTTGACGGCATGGCACATATCTGAAGAAGAGTAAATTCACCCAACAGATTGCTCCAGTGACTTATTTTTTGAATAATAAAATTGCACTCACCTTTCTCAGTTTTGGGGCTAGTTACAGCCACAGTGTTTAGGAATTATTAGATCCGATACCCTTAATGACGTTATACTTCGACTGGTTTTTAGTTGAAAAGGGGAATTGTAGTCTTTATACCAATTCTCTTGAGAAACCTCACCCAGAGCAACCCCCTCCTTGCTTACCAGATAAGCATCTTGGTCAGCAATGTGTGTTGTTAGGTAAACAACCACTATGTAACTCTCTCTCCATCCACTGCTTGACCCGTATGTCTCAAAATGCTGAAGCAGTAGAGGATCCTTTAACTCAAATTATTTTTGTTTACGTTCTCTTATCTATCTCACACACATGTAAGCCCTACATTCTGCCAAACTGTGGATTTAGACTAGAAATCAACAAAGCACCACTAGGAAAACCATCGTAGTTGATGAATCTTTCTGATATTTTCAGTTTTGATTCATAATACTTGCTTATGTACGACTCTTCATCACATCTGGAACATGAATTTTGTGGGATACAGAAAAGGGTACGTTAATCCAATTGAACATATGTTTTGGTTACGTTAATCCTTGACTGTTGGAGGGGAAGTAAGATTTATGTAGGTAGTGGTCCTAGTAGTTGTGATTGTGATTATGCCAATGAGTGGCTTCACGTCCCCGTGACATGGCARCACATGATTTCAACAAGAGAATAGTAAGAGGTTCTTGGTTTTGACAGCAAAGGAAGTAGACAGAGTTGAGTTTGAGGCAGACGATTACCATTAGTGTTGTGGTCCTGATGACTGTGACTGT
>NC_037533.1:9787457-9791887 GCF_001531365.2 Cynara cardunculus var. scolymus
TTTTTTTGTTTCATGGTTGCAGCTACAATGAGTGTTGGACTATTGCTGGTGATGAAGATGACTATACTTGAACCATTTTCCGTGCTTTCTTTTCTTATCTTTTTCTCTCGTTTCAAGTAATATTGAGCCGTTTTTGGTGATGACGATGGGATAATAATCAACCTTTCATCTTGTTTATGTTCCTGAATGCTTGTGAGACGTAGGGTGTAATAGTCATTTGACCCAACTTAAGCAAAACTGGTCAAAGAGGGATGTTATTGGGTGTTACCGTTGCTAATTACGCTCATATGTTGTATATCTAAATATTCCTCAAACTTGTGGAGGATGGTGCAATTTACCCTCTAAAACCCTATTTGCTTGCTTACTAATTCGTACCCCTTTTGACATTAGTTGTACTCGTATCTTTCTCTTATTATCGTTTACTTGACACCAAACTTTTAGTAAATTTATTTTAAACTTTTAAACAACTTCTAACACACCTATCTATTCCCCCCTTTTTTCACTCTTTAAAGGCTGACAGACTCAGGCAAGCAGTTCTTGAGAAGGTACAGGCAAACCAGCTCCAGATAATCTCATGTGTTGAAGATAAGTTCATGCAGAAACTGCGTGAAAAGGAAGCCCAAGTGGAAAATATCAACAAGAAAAACATGGAACTGGAATTGCAGGTCGAACAGCTAGCGATGGAGGCTGGCACTTGGCAGCAACGGGCCAAATACAACGAGAATATGATCAACACCCTAAAATTCAATCTTCAGCAAGTTTATGCTCAGGGGAGAGATAGCAAAGAAGGATGTGGTGATAGTGAGGTGGATGACACGGCCTCGTGCTGCAATGGGCGTGCCATTGACTTCCACCTGCTGTGCAAGGGCAAAAATGGAATGCGGGAATTGATGACTTGTAAGGTATGTAGAATCAACCAAGCTTCCATGCTTTTGTTGCCATGTAAGCATCTTTGTCTGTGTAAAGAATGTGAAAGTAAGGTTAGTCTGTGTCCATTGTGTCAATGCTCAAAGTATATAGGCATGGAGGTTTACATGTAACAAATTGATTTCGAGTTAGATTGATGTGCACTTGTTGTTTAACGTGTTTTCATTCTTAATTGTTGTATGCTTTACTTGTTCCACTAGTTCCAAGTATCTTTGCGCTTGTTTGCACACACTTCTCTGCTATCGGCCGCATGTTAATTTTTGTTTTCCAAGTCGGGGGTATACATGGAAATAGTCTCTTGATCGCTTGGGGTAGAGGTAAGGTGCGAGTATATTCTATCTCTCTAGACTCTTAACTCTGTGTGGGATATACCGTGTGGGATATAGGGTTTCTCTTCTTTTTTTGTGGTATGATTTAATGAGTGCTAACGACATTTTAACCCTTGATGGAAAAATTGATTTTTGAGAACTAAATGTATTTGAGTTGCCATTCATGAATCTGGCGTTTGTGATCCCGTTAATGAATGGAAGATATACATAGGTCGCAGAAGTTTGTGCCTCTTCGTTGATGGGTGAGTTTTGAGGTCTTGTTGTTTTATGTTTTATGTCGGTTATTGAGTCAAATGTAGAAAAAGTAGTATTTCGTCATACGTATGTAATTAGAACTGGTATTGTATCAAAGTGTTTTATTAGCGCCTTAGGTGCATGGTCGCCAATAAAAAACTGTTGTCCAAAAATTCACTGTATCATTGATGCCTATCAATTATGTGAAGCCACATCATCCATTTATTAAGGAAAAATATGAATCAAATAGAATAACAATGTATTTTACAAGTAATTTTGGAAAACATATTTTATTCGATGATCTCATAGAGACCCAACAACGATCACCCATGTGTATTCGAAAATAATGGGTAACGATTGGTAGGATTGAGTCCCCAAAATCTCGAAAGGTACTTTGTAGTTATATTTCATTGGGGAATGCTAATCTAAAACAATAAACGGAAGCATAAACGCTTAACATTCTAGTGTGTGTCCCCAATTTATCAGAACACTTCTTTTAAGGATGAACTCAATACATATTCGAAGAAATTCTGACCGTCGGTCAGATTTCTTGTTGCCAATAAACTTTTCCGACCTATGATTCCCCTTATTCATAAAGGGTCTCCATTGCTCCTTGTAATGCAATGGAACCATGGCATTAGGATCTTATGCAACAAATAAATAATGGATATAAATAATATGATGACGAGATTTTTAAAGTGAAAACCTCAAAGCAAGGGAAAATCGGTTTAGAACATGCGTAATATTGTATGTACTCTTAAAATCGTAAGAGTAAACCACAATTTGAGCCGTTTTGTTTTGTTCATCTTGTTGGTCTTTATCCCTATAGTTTATTTATTTCAATTTTGTCATCGTGGTTTGCCATTTTTGCGTTGATTTGATCCAATCCTCTTTAACATCAGATAACTTCCATTCGTTAAGTGAAGTCTTTTTTGATCATTTTCATTTTTCTTTCAGAAGGTAAAAATTGATATAATTTATGCATGTATATATATATATATATATGTATGTATATATATATATATATGTATGTATGTATGTATGTATGTATGTATGTATGTATGTATGTGTGTGTGTGTGTATATATATATATATAGACTTGGGATCATATGAGATCAAGGCTTTTTCGTGGGACCCGTAAGACCAATTCTCAACCCTTGGATTAGATCTACAATCTCAATATTCATAATCACAAAATTGTCATGAGATTTCTCAATAATTACAAAATTGTCACCGTGCAATTTTAGACCATTAGATCGTTAGCTTACAAAGTTGATCAATGAATATAAATTGGTCTCACGGGTCTAACGAAAAACTCTTGGTCTCACATGAACCCAACCCTCTATATGTATGTGTGTATATATATATGTATGTGTGTGTGTGTGTGTATATATATATATATATATATATATATATATATAGGGGCTCATTCAAGGAAGAACTGAGTTGTTTGTGGTAACTGTGAGATCCAATCTCAACTACACAAATTAATAATCAATGGTTGAAAATAAAAGAAAAATTAATTACTGAAATTACAAAAATAGCTCTTCAATATTTAACGTGAGTGTGTAAATAAGGGCAAAAGGGTCAAAAAAAATTATTTTGACTATTTTGAGCGTCCTAGAAATCCGTTAATCTTCTAAAAAATTACATTTCATCAAATCAAAACAAAAAAAAACACAAAAGATCCTGTTAGTTGTATGAGAAGGGGTGGAAAACAATTTGTAAGCTTTGGTTGAACATGTGTTACATTGTGGTAAAAAAAATTGTGGTTTCATGTACTACCCAAACCACTAAACCCATGATAAGAATTCTTTGGTAGCAAACCATACAAGACAACCTCCACTAAACCCATGGTGAGAATTCTTTGGTAGCCTACAACCAAGAACTCATAAGTCATAAGAGGCTACGAATTCCAATAGTTACTGATGCGGGGCAAGGTGTTACAATACCAATAGTGTATTAGGTAACACAAGATGTTGTATTACATCGTAGTAAAAAAAGATTGTGGTTTCATGTGCTACCCAAAATATTGTGGTTTCATATGGTAATTTAGGAATGTAAAATCAAAATTAATTGGAAGTTTGAGACGTATGGAATTAATAAATAAATAATTAATCTAAATTTAGTAATTCACTAACATGTCCTTTTACATAAATTTTAAAAAGAATAATTAATATATTAAAATGATTGGTTGACTTGAGATTGGATCTCACGGTTACCTCAAACAAATAGTTCTCATTTGATTAAGCCCCTATAGAGGGGTCCAATCAAGGGAAAACTCTATTGTTTGTGATAACTGTGAGATCCAATCTCAACCACACATTATTAATAATCAATGGTTATTATTAAACATATTAATTTTGATAATTATTCATTAACTTTGGTAATTATTCATTAATTTTCAAAAAAATTAAATTTACTGATAATATATAGGGGTAAATGAGTTTTTTTTAAGTCTCTCTCCTCTCTCCCCCTCTCTCTCTCTCCGGCCAATAATTTCTAACAGTAAAATACAAAACAAATATGATACACACTGTGATACTTAAGAATTTATAACAGTAAGACATAAAACCAATTGTAATACACATTGTGATATCACTGTGATAATGTTTTGAACATGGGTTGATACGGATGTGGTCTGAGTTTTAGGCCACACACAACCACAATGTGATACACGATTGTGATACAATTTTGTTGAGATAATTAAGGAACCAAATTCTTGATAATTAAGGAAACTGAATTTGATAACTATTAAATAAGAAAAATATTTAAATTACAATTAATCATTTTACTAAAACCCCCTTTACCTATTAATTAAGGTAATATAATTAATATCATAAAATGATTGGCTCATATTGGACCTCACGGTTACCACAAACTAATTAGTTCTCATTTGATTAGGGGGGGGGGTGTGTGTGTGTATATATATATAAAGAG
>NC_037533.1:9793477-9794972 GCF_001531365.2 Cynara cardunculus var. scolymus
TTAGTGAAATTAGTGAAATTGGTTTCATCAATAAAACATTTTTGAAACTGTATCTCATTTTTTTGTTAGTGAAATTAGTGAAATTGGTTTCATCATTGAACATTTTTAAAAAATCTGAATAACATGTTTTCGTTAATGAAATTCGTTTCATCATTGAAATTGGTTTCATGGACTCCACGATTCCAAAACTGAATAATATTGTTTCAGCAGTGAAATTTGTTGAAATATTTTCTAACCAAAATGGAATCGGTTTCATGGTTTGTAACCAAGATGAACTCGGTGTTACATATGAAACTAAATATTGTTCAGTCAATGAAACACTTCAAGAACTGAATAATAATATTTCATTCATTTTTAAATTTGTTTCATGTTTCCTAACCAAAATGGAATCGGTTTCATGGTTTATAGCCAAGATGAAATTAGTTTTATTAATGAAAAGAAATATGGTTCAATCAATGAAACATTTCAATATCAGAATACTATTATTTCATTAATGAAAGTAGTTTCATGGTTCCTAACCAAAATGAAATTAGCTTTTCATTTTTGAAAATATAATTTGTAAACGAGGGAACAAGATCGTGGATATCCTAACACTAATGAAAACAAAATCATTGTTATAAAATCTCTATATATGATTATATCATTAGAAAGATTTTAACCAAATATGTTAGGATAATCTGGAAAATTATATGTTGGAGAAAAATTATCTTCTATAACTAAAATTATCTTCTATAACTAAAATTTATAAATTAAATAACCTCCATATTAAAAATAAAGCCAACTAAGGAACAATAAAATGAGGTATATCCTAATAAATGATGAAACATAAAAACATATTTTAATCAACAATAAAGAATGAACCTTTTGAAAACTAAATGAAATATTTTTAAACTGAATAATTTTATTTTATCAATGAAACTAGTGTCATGACTAAAATGTTTCGAAAACTAAATAAAATGAATTACAATATTTAAAAAAGATTTACCCTCAAATTCATCTTCAATTGATAAAACATTATTGGATTTGACAAACATTTTATTAGTGAAATTTGTTTTATGAATGAATTTTTTTTCCAAAATAAATAATACGATTTCATTAGTAAAATTGGTTTCATTGACAAAAACTTTTTTAAAACTATATCTCATTTTTTTATTAATGAAATTGGTTTCATTGTGCGTCTGCATAATGACATATGTTCCTAACTAAAATAAAATTCGTTTCATTTTTCAAACATTTTGAAAACTTTATAACATGGTTTCATTAATGACATTTGTTTTACAAATGAAAACAAAACAATATACTCAAAATCTGGAAAATATCACAACTATACTATTAATAAATCAGTAATTACTTATGAATTGAAAATAAATACCGATTCTTTTGTTATTATGACAATGATATAAATAATTTCATAAGAAATAAATTATTATAAATAAACTTTGTAATTGATGTAGTATTTTTAATTTAATAAAAGAATATAAAATATTAATGGTAA
>NC_037533.1:9796692-9797575 GCF_001531365.2 Cynara cardunculus var. scolymus
ATCCTCATTCATAGTTTTATCCATAAAATCTATAGATTAATTCCAAATGAAGACATATCAGAATCACAATCGTCTCAAAAGAATATTCTCTATAGTTTTCAACCAACGGTTTTATCATCAAAACCTTTCAAACTCAAGACCAATCTATTATTTCAATGATTTCCAAAACATCATATCTCTTTTTAAATCCTCAAAACAGGATATCATTTCCCAAACTGTTTTAAAGAAGCAATCCCTTCTTTATCTTTCCCAAAACAATTTTTAATACTCAAATATATGACAATAACACCTTTAAACTATCAAAATAGTTTTACCATCTTTTCTTTAAAACCAACATCAAAACCCAACAGTTATATATAACAATATATATACATATATAAAGGTTTTAGTCATTAAAAACTCACCTTAATGATCACAGATTCTGTAGAATATAAACAAACAACAGATCTTCAATTAGCACAGAATCTTCAAATCACCTTTGTGTATTAATCTTTCTCAAGAACTCTTTCACCGTCACATACTTTCATTTTCTCAAAAAGGTTCCTTTCTAAAAAAATCAAGACAAGACAAGATCTCATCTTTTCCTTCTTTATATTATTTTTCTATCAAAGGCGGTGATGGCTTTAACCAATAGAGGTAATTTAGGCGGTGATGGCTTTAACCAATAGAGGTAATTTAGGCGGTGGGTTTTCATTATAAAATTCATGATTTCTTAACCATGAAGATATAAGTTTTTAAATATTATAATAATGTTTCCACCAGAATATCTTATCACATATATGCGTCACCTTATGTATGTTTCACACCACATACATTCATGTATAAATCACATATACATCATGCCAATCTTTTCAAATATATGCATGCACAATATCATGTTCAC
>NC_037533.1:9798705-9811513 GCF_001531365.2 Cynara cardunculus var. scolymus
ACTGTGTTACATCTTCGATCGACCACACAAACGACATCAATGTGATACCCAAGCACATATATGATGCATTATGATACCATTGTAGTATCACCGGAGGACGGTGGCCGGAGGATGGTGGCCTGAGGACGGTGGCYTGAGGACGGTGGCCGGAGAGAGAAGAGAGGAGGGAGGAAAGTTTTAAAATACCAAAAATATCCTTGCATTAATATTTTAATTCAAAATTGCCAAAATTATAAATTTTTTAATTTATCTATTAATTTGTGGTTAATATTGGTTCTCACAGTTACAACAAACTAATTAGTTCTCATTTGAGAAGTATAGTTAATATTAATTTATCTATTAATTTGTGGTTAATATATATATATATATATATATATATATATATATATATATATAAAAGGTTGGGTTTTCTAGTGAGAAGTATAGTTAAGATGGGAAGTGTGAGAATGAATCTCCACCCTCGGATGCACATTAAGATGAGATACACTGAAATGAGATGCAACAAATTAATTCTGCAAATTATAGAGGGTTTGAGATTAAAGGTGATCAAACGTTTTATCAACTCCTATCACCTTCAAACCATTTAGAAATTAGGAAGTAGATAATGGGAGGTTTAGATGTCGGTGCATGAGTTACCGGATCCCCCATTACTGTAACTTCTTAGAAACCCAAAAAACAAACAAGTTTCTAGTTAAAAAAACCCTCTAATCACGAGTACAAGGCTTTTAATCAGAACTAGAGTTGTGGCGGGCGTCCTTTAGCAGATGCGACCATCAAACAAAGTTCACCACTGTATTAAACGATTCATAACTAATATGCATATATTTAAGAATAGAATTTAGAATTTAGAATTTCAAATGAACTTGTTAAGGAAGTGCCATACAAGGAAAACTTTTAGGTACAATTTGAAACATTTTACCTTCAGTCCTTAAGTCTGTGCCGTCGGAAATGCTGGACGATAAAATTGTCGGCGTATAAAGGATACTTTTTCCTGATAAATCCCTTGATGCATTTCCAATACGAAAAGTCGACCATATCTCCATTCGTACGGACAACGAATAGACATCTTGAGCTTTCAAAATCTGGATGGTGCCCAACCTAACGAAAACAACAAACATCAAGCATTGTGCAAACCCATTCTGGTTCATGATGGCAGTGTATCTGATGCAAGCGTATGATGACCGAATCAAAGATTAATCTTGATGATTTTGTGTACACACAGAAATAACTACTTTTAAAGCTTCTTGATTCAACAAATGACAAGTTCTAGGCTCAAACTCGAATTCAAGGACAACTAAGAATTTGGATGGAAAATGAACTTTCTGTTATTGATCAAGTGACCATCCACTCTACACATCCAGTATATATATATATATATATATGTTTCAATCAAGACCAAAAAGAAAAATGGCTAAAATCATGGAACATGAATCTTTTTGTAACTGTCAATTAAATATGTTTCAATCAAGGTAAAAAGGGAAAAAAAACTAACATACCCTCAACATTAACCGCATAGAGAGATAGATATGAACATTAAGTATAAAGGCCTTTTGATTGGTCTATAAACACCTATGAACACCATATGGTTAACAAAAGATCTTGAACACCTATGAACACAATATTATGAACGCCTTATCGTTATGAACACACTTTTATAAACACATTTTTATAAACACATTCTTATGAATACCTGATATGGAATTGGAATTATCTAAAGATGAAGTTAACAAACCTAGGATATTACACGTATATTCTAGAAGGGGCAAAAGRGTAAATGACAAAAGTGGCTGAAGGTTGTTAGAAGAAAGAGAATAAAAGAGGAAGGAGGTTTTCCTTTTCACGTATTTTGTTATTTTTTGCTTTCCATTGTCTTGGGCTCCAATCTTGTAGATTGTGAGAGAGGGATTACCCCAGGAGTTATGACTGTAATTTTTTATTTCTGATTTCAATCAAATCATTCCCTTCCTCTCGATGTGTTCTTACTTCATTCCATAGCTACTTTAACGAATTCGAGTATTCATCTGCCTTTGACCTGCCGTTTCCTTTGATTCTTTGTTCATGGAAACTCGTTCTATACAATCCCGATTGGAGCAACATGATGAGCAGCTCCAGCGACTTCAGACCGAGGTTACTGAGATTAAACTGGCTCTGCAATCACCGGAGGTGGATAGGGTGGAGTCTGCCGATTTCCGTCAAGTGATGCTGGGGTGGATGAAACAACAGAGCAACCAACACGATTCTAGTGGGGGCATGGGTTCAAGCAATCCTCACTCCGGTATTTTCTTCGAGTCCGGCGGCAGCGGTAACGGAGCTGGTAGGGGCGTTGTTCCTCCTCTCAATGACTCCGGTGGGGTACCTTGGGCCTTGAAGAAGTTTAAGTTACCAGAATTCTATGGGTTTGATCCTCAGGGGTGGATTCAAAAGGCTAATTTGTTTTTGGACATCAATGCTACTCCTGTCCATCTTCGTCTCCGACTGGCTCAACTAAGTATGACAGGAGTCGCACAACACTGGTTTACCATCGTTAAGCAAGTTCACGAGGGTATCACTTGGGATCAGTTTCAAGTAGAATTACTTCAACGATTCAGTGGATTAGAAATCCAAAATCCCTATGAACAACTCGCCACCATCAAACAATTTGATTCCATTCATGATTATATTGATGATTTCGAATACTTACTGAGATGAGGTCAAACGGTGGGTTCGATTGCACCGTCCCCAATCGCGCCTGGATGCTATGTACTTGGCGAAGGATGTGGAAGAGATGTTGCATCCGTCATCTGGTACTTTATCTCAATCTCGTTTTCAGTACATTTGGGCTCCGGTTTCAGCCCAAGTGAGCCACGACCCTTGCCTATGGGCTGTACGGAGGCTAAAAGCCCATTACCGAAGAGTATGGATCGTTTCCAGTCATCTAAATTTTACCCAGGTCCTCGTTCTTCAGCTTCTCCGACTTCCCAAGGCTCACACGATACTCAGAGGGATCGAGGATTTCGTTCCCTTACGCGAACAAAATGGGAGGAGCGACGCAAGAAAGGATTATGTTTCCGTTGTGGACAACAATATGGCCCGACTCACAAATGTCCAGAAGGGAAACTCCGAGTGTTACTGTTGGGAGAAGACGAGGATGGATTAGACGCGGGTGATGTTTGTTATATGGAGTCTCAAAGTGAACAAGGTCTTTCAAATGAGGAGCAAGTTCCCACAGGCATGTGTGCGGCTTTGGAGTTTTTCGGTGTTTCCGCAGAGACTACACCAGGCAGCAAGATGATGAAATTAGATGGGACGATTAGGGACATTCCCGTCTCCATCCTAGTAGATAGTGTAGCGACTCATAACTTCATCTCTTGTCAACTGGTAACATCCTTAGCTTTACCGTTTAATAACTGTTCGGGAATTAATATTCATTTGGGTGATGGTTATACTATTGTTGTTGATCAACAATGTCTTAACCTACAATTAATGGTGGGACAAATATGAGTTTATGGTGAATGCTTTAGTTTTTGATGTTGGGAAATTGGATGTGGTGTTGGGGATGGCTTGGCTTCAAACATTGGGAGAAGTAATTCATAATTGGGAAAAATCTTGGATGAAATTTAATTTTCATAGGGTTTCAGTTTCGTTGCAAGGAAAGAGAGCCTCTCAAGGTTCCCTTGATTCCTTACAACAGTGGTTGTTTATCTCGGAGGGCTTGGATACTACCATCCCTTCGTTGCCCTCGGTTGATACTAGGTTTGGAGATAGTTTAACCACTACTCAAGGGCAGGCTTTACAATTGTTGTTCAATCAATTTGTTGCTGTTTTCCAGGCCCTTCAGGTCTTCCTCCAACAAGGGTTCATGATCACGTTATTACCCTCAACAATTCCCATGACCATGTTTGTGTTCGACCATATCGATACCCACATGTACAGAAAACGGAGATTGAAAAACAGATGCAAGAACTACTTTCTTTGGGAATGATTCATCCAAGTAAGAGCGCGTTCTCAAGTCCGGTGATATTGGTTAAAAAAAAAGATCAAACGTGGCGAATGTGTGTTGATTATAGAGCCCTTAATAAGGCTACTGTGGCAGATAAGTTTCCAATCCCCATGGTGGAAGAGCTCGTTGATGAATTGCATGGAGCTTAATTTTTTTCCAAACTCGATTTGAAATCCGGTTACAATCAGATACGTATGCATCCAAACAGCATTGAAATGACGACGTTTCGCACTCACGACGGACATGCCTTTTGGCCTCACGAATGCCCCCGCTACTTTGCAAGCCGTTATGAACGACATTTTTCGTCCTTGGTTAAGAAAAATGGTGGTGGTCTTTTTCGATGACATTCTAATTTATATTTCTACTTGGGAAAAACATTTAGATGATTTGAAAGTGGCCTTGCGAGTTTTGGAACAAAATCAGTTTGTGGTTAATAGAAAGAAATGTTTTTTTGGTCAACAATCGGTAGAATATATGGGGCATATTATCAATGGTGTGGGGGTTGCCATGGATCCTAAGAAAATTGAGGCGGTCTTAGCTTGGCCAGTTCCTAAACAAATTAAAGGTTTGCGTGGATTTTTGGATCTAACGGGTTATTACCGGAAGTTCATTCGACATTATGGAAGTATTGCAAAGCCACTCACTGATTTGACAAAAAAAGATGCTTTCACATGGCATGAGGGAGCACAAGAAGCTTTTGATAGGTTAAAAAAAGGCTATGGTCACTGCCCTTTTATTGGCTCTTCCAGATTTTACTCTTCCTTTTTTGGTAGAATGTGATGCATCAGGTAGGGATATTGGAGCAGTATTAATGCAACAACAAAAACCAATTGCATATTTCAGCAAGGCATTAAGTGATCAGAACTTGGCCAAATCAGCATATGAAAGATTATGGCACTGGTTTTAGCAGTCCAACACTGGCGTTCCTATTTATTGGGAACCACATTTGTGGTTTATACTGATAAAAAAAGTTTGAAGTTTTTACTACAACAACGGATTACTAGCCCTAATCAGCAGAATTGGGTGGCAAAACTATTGGGATACAACTTCGAAATTTGTTATAAACCGGGGAGAGAAAACCAGGCAGCAAACGCTCTGTCTCATAGGGCTGAAGATGGTGATTTACGGATGATTCTTTCGTCACCTTTGTGGTTACAAGGAGTTGCCTTACTTGAAGAGCATAAGGCCGATTTGGAGATACAAAATATGATGCGAAAATGTTCATCTCAGTCGGATGCTCAACCGGGGTATTCTGTTCGTAATGGAATTCTCTATTATAAGGATCGATTAGTTATTCCAAGAAATTCTAAATTCATTCCTTCTTTACTAAAAGAATTCATCAATCTGCATCTGGTGGTCACTCCGGGTATTATCGCACTTACAGGCGTCTAGCAGGTAATTTATATTGGCCTGGGATGATTGATCACGTTAAGTAATTTGTGCGTGCCTGTGATGTTTGTCAACAATGTAAGGCTAGCTCGGTTGCTCCCGGAGGACTGTTACATCCCCTGGAAATACCAGACGCTATTTGGGAACATGTGTCGATGGATTTTATCCTCGGGTTGCCCAAGTCGAGGGGGTTTGATGCCATTGTCGTGGTGGTCGATAGGCTGTCCAACTACAGCCATTTTATTCTACTTAAACATCCCTATACCGCCAAATCAGTAGCAGATATCTTCGTAAAGGAAGTGGTTCGTCATCATGGAATTCCCAAATCTATCGTTAGCGATCGCGATCCTTTGTTTTTGAGTCGATTTTGGCAGGAGATATTTCGATCGCAGGGTACTGAACTACATATGAGTTCAGCATATCACCCTGAATCTGATGGCCAGACGGAAGTGATAAACCGTTGTTTGGAAACATATCTTCGATGTTTCGCTGTTGATCAACCTCGTACCTGGTCATTGTGGATTCCCTGGGTTGAATTTTGGTACAATCCCACCTTCCATGCATCGACTGGTAAGTCTCCCTTCGAGGTGGTTTATGGTCGAAAACCACCAACAGTTACGCAGTACATACCGGGCGAAGTACGAGTTCAACAGGTGCTAGTCGAATTACAAGACAGAGATGAAGCCTTAAAACAACTTCGTGTTCATCTATTACATGCTCAAGATGTCATAAAAAGGAACGCATATAAGAAAAGAAGGGAGGTTCATTTTTCTATTGGGGAATGGGTTTATGTGAAACTGAAATTGGCAGCTCGTTTCTTTGGGCCATTCCAGATCACAGTGAAGATAGGACCAGTGGCATATAAACTCAATCTGCCTGCCACTTCCAAGATACACCCGGTTTTCCATGTGTCTTTGTTAAAGAAAGTTGTTCAGGGAATTGTGGACACAGTTTTACCTCCAGAATTGGATTTAAACGCTACTGAGTTGATTACTCCAGTGGTTGTCTTAGCTACTTGCACAATCAGGGAACACAATGTTGACAATGAGCAATGGCTGGTTCAATGGAAGGGGAGTTCATAGGAAGAGGCAACATGGGAAGATGCGTTAACCATCAAGAGTCAATTTCCTGATGTAAGTCTTGAGGACAAGACTTTGTTGGAAGGGGGGAGTAATAATACGGAATTGGAATTATCTAAAGATGAAGTTAACAAACCTAGGATATTACACGTACATTCATATTAGAAGAAAAATCATATATATATATATATATATATTAATTAGTATTACATAAAGAGCCTATGATCAAATATTAAAAATAGAACTTGGAAGGGTTTTACAACTTCGTTTTTCAACATGTCATTTTAGGTCATTTTACATTATCAGATAGCTTACCAATAATTTTTACCAAACATGACTAGTTTATAAGCTAGCTTATTAGTTTTTAGCTAACAACTAGCTTATCAGCCCACAACTACTTTTTCAGCTAACAGCTAGTTTGCCAAACATATCCATATACAATCTTGATAAAAAAGCAGAAAGAACAGGTAAATATGAAATTAATTGAGAGAAAAAAGAAATCAGTACAAGTAGATTAATAAATGTTTGTGTTTTGTGAGAGAGGAAGGCAACATTACCATGATGTAATTAATTCCACATCCAATTTTCTTCTCAATCTCTGGATGATGTGCCAACAGCCTCGGTATAATAATGTTCTCATGCTCGGAACTTAATCTCTCGCCATTTTCATATCTGCAAGAGAAAATTCAATGTGTATAACCTGAGATGTAAATTAACCACAATAATATTGAATCATCAGTGACCATGTGATTATGTTGAAATGTGCAAATAAAATGTATATAGATGTTGGTTGGCTACTGAATCTTTTAGCGAGTCTTATAGAAGGAAAACTTTCTAGTATTTGGATAACTCTACGGACCCACTATGATGCAAACAGTGCTTTGTTCCTCCATTTCTACACAAGTTTCTCTTCATAGAGTTGGTTTGCAGTCTTTTCTCCCGTTACAGGCACGGGTTCGAATCCCATTTGTATCACTTTCTTAATTTTTAGCTTTTAATTTCAGGTTTGTTATGTTTTTTGGAAAATTTGGGATAAAATACTCAATCACAGGGCTTAACACATAAAAAAACAAGGAACTAATCAACAAACTGATGATGATTTTGTAAAAAATATTCATAGCTTCATTTTTTATAGTTAAATGGTGTCACTGCTTGAAAAAATTTATTCACAAGACGGAGGTCATGTTCTATGCATACCTTCTTCACCAGGCTGTTTTTTCTCTGCTTTCTTGTCATGGAAGCGAGTTCTATAACCACAATTGCAATGCAAAGCGTTCTCTCACTCCGTCTTTCGCGAACTTTTTTAGTGTAAGTACTGATTTATTCCTTAACAGCAAAAGCAAGCTTTATTTCTTAAGACCAATACAAATCTTAAGAGATTTGAACATGTTAAAATGATTATTCTTCCAAACAAATTAGAACCAAGAGGCTCTTTTAGAGTGAGGGAAGGCAAAAAAAAGTACTCGAATACAAAATGAAAAGATAAGATAAAAGGGCCCAAAAGACTCGATCCAAGAAAAGATAAAAGAAAAAGAAAAAGGGCAAACAAGTGACTATAATTCATACAAACTCAGCAGGGTGTGCAGGAATAGGATATGGGCTGTCCCAAGGGAGGAGAGATCGGTTCCGTGAAGACCCCCGACTTGTGAAACAAAAATTAAAAGGAAATGGGTGAGAAAAGTAAGTAACAGGCGAGAAAACCCTTGTAGAAAGCAAAAAAGAAATTGGTCAGGAATCGATGCATCGGGCTTCTGTGCTTAGATGATTGACAAGAGATGCACAACTATCTGTATCACTTTTATCCTATTAGAGCTTCCAAAGTTTGGTAATAAGCTTCCATTCAATAAGCAAAAAGACTCTGTAATCATAAGAATTGAATTATTCCCCAAAAAATCATCATATTATGAACTGTAACATTCCATTAGACTTCATATATACATTCAATTATTCAAGAAAATCAATGTATCATACTCAATTAGAAAAAAAAAATCTCTTCAAGGGTGTAAGTAAACATAACCAGATAACATTGCTCTTATTCTACCCTAAGGGGCTGTTTGGTTGGTTTTCCATTAAGTCCTATATGGATAAAGCTGACTGTGTGATTAATCTGTCTGTATGGATGGATTGGGAGGGTTTTTGTTTAAGAGGTTTTTTCCTCGATGGAATTGGAAGGGTAGGTTTCGAAAAAACTTGGCTTTCTATATAAAGCTCAGCATTAGAAACTTACGGAATAAGCCAATTTCTATATTATTAAACCAAAGAATCAGCTGACCGAATAAGCTTTGAATCCCATCAAAACTCATTAATCTGTTAACAAACATACCCTATCTAGCTCAACAAGAGACGGGCTTCAGTATCTAGAATCAGACAACTTTGCTTCTATTCCACCCTAACTCCTCAAGCTCAACAAGAAATGTGCCATAGATTTATAGGAGTTAACTGAAGTTCGATATGAAGCAGGAATTAATAAAGAGAAAGTGAAAACCTACTTGCCCGAATGAAGAATCATCCTAACAAAGCCAACCAAGGGTAGAGTGTCCTCCAGAATCTGTTCCTCCCAATCCACCCAGTTTTTTTCCCCTCTTGTCTTGCCCTCTTTATCTTCAAAAACCCCAACATGGTCCTTCACCTCCACCGTCGGCTTCTTCAATAAATCAGCCGCAGAG
This sequence comes from Cynara cardunculus var. scolymus, assembly GCF_001531365.2. Classification (NCBI taxonomy): domain Eukaryota; kingdom Viridiplantae; phylum Streptophyta; class Magnoliopsida; order Asterales; family Asteraceae; genus Cynara; species Cynara cardunculus. The sequence continues at coordinate 9,807,819 of NC_037533.1, forward strand.
TAACCAGAAGTAGTAGTTTTCAAGGCAGAAGATCGTTGTTGACGAGACGTTGTATAACAATGAGGAAAAGAAAGGATTGAAGGGCTTAACTGAAACCGAAGAGAGATGGGGTTAAAATAAATGTGAGAAGATGACCATGAAACTGATTCCATTATAAGAAATCAATCTTTGTGAGTTCAATTTTGTAACCGTATAAACCCTAAACTTGTTCCAAGTTCCACTATTTTAGTTGGACACAGGGCATGCTTTGCTAATGCTAGAGTAGTAAAAGAGAGCGAGTGGCAAGAACATAACCCGCCTGTTCGAGTAATTTACCAACTTCTCTACTTCTATCCGATATGGGATTGGGCCCTTGGTCTATTGACTATTACCATAACCATGTGGGTTCGTTGACTTCGTTCATCATTTATATCGGTTCAAACAAAAAAATTCAATATATATATTTGATTATCTATACTTTATTATAAAATATTTGACAAAAAAATTTTAGAAATCATTTTTTTATACATGAAGTAGTATATATATTAATGCATATTACTTCAAATTCAAGATTACAAGTAAATTGTACATAATTACAACTTATTAAAGTTTCATGTAACTAACTGCAGATAAACATAATCAAATAAAGAATAAAGATCTCGTTTTAAAATATATAAAAATCCAATATATAATTAGAATTATCATCGAGTTTTAACAAAATAATTAATTATTATATTTATAAAAAAGTTATATTATTAAATCAAATATAAATTACTTCGTTATTGATCCTAAATTAAATTATAATAAAAAAAATTGAATTAAAAATTACACAAAAAATGAAAAATTTTAAATAGTTAATTTGATAGTAATATCGATATATTTTTGTCAAATTTTTATGATATCTTCAAATTTATATTTTATTGAAAAATAAAAACATCATCGTTTTTTCAAAATCACATAAGACCATAATATTATAACATCGATTGAGATAACTAATAAAATAAAATATTATAATCAAGATGTATCTCACTGCATTGTACGAGTATCCTTTTATATATAATTAAACACGTATTGCATTGTTAATATATAGAAGTTTAATATTAAACACACTCAAAAAAATATTATCACATATAATACTGAAACTATCTCGTATTATCTTTCCTCTCTTTATGTATATATACATATTCTTTTGTTAACCAATGAATTGGTGTTAACTTTACAAGCTCATATGAGTCATTTATTAACGTTTATGATTAAATGAAAGATTATAAACTAAATAAAAAGAAAACATATTAAATGGAATTAAGTCAAGTGTAATTTTGAAACAAATTATATCATATTTTTGAAAGATAATTATAACTCCATTTTTCCCTAAAATAAGTGGGTTTCATTTGTGTTTCATATTTGGAAATTGTTTTGATGCATTTATGGTTTTAATTTAGGTTTCATCTATGAACTTTGATTGTTTCGTTTCTTTTACCAAAGTTCATAGATGAAACAATAGTTTTTATTTAAAGTTTATAAGTGAAACAATAATTTTGATTTAAAGTTCATAATTTTTTTCGTTTATGAACTTTGATTATTCCAAAAATTTTACTAAGGTTCATAAGTGAAACTAGAAATGAGTGGGATAATTAAGGATGTTTAATAGAGTTCGTATGTGAAACCACAAGGTTCATTAGTGAAACAATGATTTTTGTTCGACGTTCATAGGTGAAAAAATAATATTTTTTTTATAAGTGAAACAATGATTTTTGTTTCGTATAGTTATTCCAAAAAAAATTACCAAAATTCATAGGTGAAACTAGAGATGGCCAAAAACCGGTCCCGGGCCGGGCCTTAACCAGTCCCTCCCGGTCAAGACAAAAACCGTCGGCAACCGGTCCTATCATAACCGGTCCCGGTCGCGATCGTGGTTCCATCAAAATACCTCATAACCGGTCAAGCTTACCGGTAACCGGTTAAGCCGTTCGGTCCCGGTTCCAGTCCCATAACCGGTTACGGCTGGTCTCTTGCAAAAAAATATTTTTTTTCAAATTTTTGGTAATTAATAAATTTTTAAATGTTATTAATATCTTTGAAATATGTTATTTTTAATATATTTTATTATAAATATGTTTAAAAATACGTTTTGTTATATATATACGTTTAATTTTATAAATACGTTTTGTTATATACATTTATATAAATGTTTTATTATAAATACGTTTAAGAATACACTTTAAAAATACGGGTCACTCAAATACACTTTAAAAATACGTTTTATTATGATTAAAGTAACATTGTTTTACAAAGCTCAAACTATAAAATTATTTGAAAATACATTTATTTATCAATCTTCATCGGTATCCCATGTCGGATTGACTTGAAGAGTTCCGGTCTCTTGAATTCTTCTAATAGCCTCTTGGTCTTCAAGGTCATCAATGTCGAGTTCCTCATCATGGTCATATTGGGAGTAAGTGCTCTCAGTATCGGTACTTGGTGGCGTGCTTAGTCCCATGGAGATTTCATTTTCTTCAAGATTTTCTTCCACCGTTTCAATCTCCGTCTCTAACGACGTCGTGTGTTGAATCCTATCAACGCTATCCAAATAATCCTTCAAGCAAATGCAACACTCCACGGACTCCGGTCTTAGTCTTGTCCGACGTATCGAAATGATCCTGCCACTAAGAGAAAAAACAGACTCCGAAGTTATGGTACTAGCTTGGATTGTTAGTACATCACGTGTGATGCACGCCAAAATCGGGAATTGAGGTTGTTTTTGTTTCCAAAAATCTAATAAATCAATTTTTTCAAAATCTTCAACATCATTTGCGGGACATGCGGCCATAAAGTTAGTATGCACATACATATTTAGTTCACCCAAATCGTTATCATATCGACTTTTTTTACTTTATTCATTTAAAACCTCGTTCATTAAATTAGTCATCAACTCTTTACGACTTTGTCGATGACCACTAGAAGAATAACTAGAACCCGCAAAACCACATGAGGAAGGTACTTGTGGTTGGTTTCCTCCTCCGTAAAAATGTTTTTAATGATCAAATAAATCTTGAAAATTGCGATTAAGTAACGTTTTTGTTCCATTAAAAAAGAATTGAAAATTGCGATTAAGTAACGTTTTTGTTCCATTAAAAAAGAATTATCCGTAGCGGTATCCAAACCAAAAGTCACACATATTTGTGTAATTAAAACTTCAACACCAACAATATTTAAATACGGGTTTAAAGCCGCAGCACAAAGAAAAGCAAATGGGATACCCATAAAATATTTTAACAATTTTTTTTCATGCAAGACATCAATCTTACCTAATCGTGATGGTTTTCGTATTGGGCCAGTCCTATAACCGGTTACATAACCGGTCCCGGTCTTAACCGGTCTCGGTCCTAGAAAACGTTAAAATCGTTAAATGGTTCATAACTAGCGGTCCACAATTAGGGCTGTAAACGAACCGAACGAACACGAACGAAGGCTTGTTCATGTTCGTTCGTTTAACTTAACCGAACAAACGAACGAACACGAACGGTAAACGAACGAAAATATTTGTGTTCGTGTTCGTTCGTTTAGAAATCAGGTGTGTTCGTGTTCGTTTATGTTCGTTCGTTAACATGCTAAACGAACGTAAACGAACGAACATAAACGAACGGGTTAAACGAACATAAACGAACGGGTTAAACGAACATAAATAAATATTATTTGAATTCAAAGTAAATAAA
>NC_037533.1:9813728-9818104 GCF_001531365.2 Cynara cardunculus var. scolymus
CTACAAGAAGAATGTAATTTGATTGGTTGCCATGGTTTTCAAAGTTAACACAAAATTATTGGTTAACATTTGATCTTCCCCCTATATATATATATATATATATATATATATAGACTTGTAGAAGAACCTTGTTTGACAGAATACCGAGTGGGGTTTGGAGCAGTGTTGGGAGTTGTGGCGGGTAAAAGATTGTAGTGGTTTGCAACGTTTTTAGGAGACAGTTGACAGGTTCTAATGAGGATGGTAGAACAAAAGAACAGTCTAGGGGACAATGAGGGATAAGTTGAGGAGTATTTGAATGAGCAACTGAGATTAGACATGACGCATTTAGGCATTTTCGAAAACATGACTTTTGATAGGAGCACTTCAAGACGTAAAATCATACTAGCAGACTAGGGGTAGGATCTATACAGAAGGAAGTAAGCGGGAGAAGAAGAGGATAGGGAATAGGGTTAATGAGTCGATAGTTATTTTACCAGAACCCTAAGTTAGACTAGGAGACATAGTTTCCCCACATTGGTTATGTTTCTTTTGTCCTTTTTTTCTTTATGTTTTGTTGTTGTTTACACACATCTAGTTTTTTCAAATTTTAGCACTTTTCTCTTTCTCTATCTATATACCTATTTGTCTTGTTATTTACTCATCACATTTTCAATTTTAGCGTATATGTTTTTCTCCATTTCTCTTACATTTCACTAGTTCGAGGTCTTTAAGGAAACAACAGTTATACTCCTTAGGATAGAGGTCAGATTGATGTACATATCAACCCCCTCGTGACCCACCTCTCCATGAGATATATTGGGATTGTTGTCTATTTTGGTTTTGTGTAATTCGTTGGTCTCAACCATCAGATTTGTAAATAATACAACTAGCATCTGATTTTATACTAAAAAATGAGTCCTTATCACTTGCCTTCTACTACTCATATCAGATATACAACATTAATCGGATATAACACATATGGACTAACATTCGAACCTTAGAAGTTTGATAAGTTCAAAAGCTTTGGATCTTACTTACCATAAGATCCATAGCTTAAATGAAATGTGAGATCAAATCTTAGATTTGATTATTCTCCATTCGAATAGAAGAATCCGATTAACATATCTTCATGGTCACTCAATCTTGTTTATCAAGAACCCATAGTTTATTATAAGTTATTTTAGAATTCGATGTTCTTCATAATTATTCTATAACTGGAATCTGATGTATAACTTATATTTTCATAATAGGAAAGATAGGGTTTTTCTTTGTAAAAATCTTGTAACTATCTGTATTGATCCAAGAACAAAAAGCCTTCAACAAAATTGAAGATTAGTTGAAGTGAGTCAAAATTGTCACCAAAGCAGATTGGTTTGTTATCTAGCTGAAAGATTATAAATACAAGATAAAGTCAAATAGCATCTTACAAATAGTACTACTAGCAAGCCAGATTTTCGGGTGCAAACTTGTCCAACAAGTTTGGCTCACTAACTCTTCCAACACTCATCTTGGCATAGGAACATGCACAACATGTCATCCAAAGTAAGTTCTAGAACATTATCTTATTAGTGTCATACTTTCTTTATTGTTCCCTCTACATACAAAAGGATGAGATAGGTTAAAAGTGTCTTATATCAACCACTAAGGCTAAAATGAAGAGTACACGCATACATGGATCAACATATCATATGAAAACGTGAGTTAGAGTTGGGTAGTAGCATCTAATGCAATGATAGCTATAAAAAGGTTATCCTTGTCATTTGTTGTTACCCACCCATTTTGAAAGAACATATGAGTGATAGTTTCTTAAGCAACATCGACGTTAATATCTGAAGAACTATCTTAATACTTAATATCTAAAAGAGTATCTTCTTCTCTCGCCCTTTCGATGTTAGCAAATTTATCACTAGTCAGATTGTTTAGGATCACATGTCTTACCTTCATAGTTTTCGCAATAAATATGTAATTCTTTGTTTTAATACAAAATACAGAATTAAAAGCGATTTTTTTTGTGTTTGTATTCAACCCCTTTTCCCCTCTATGAATACTTTCATTGTAAGTCTGTTGGGTTTGAGTTAGAGCGTTAAAGTTGTATTCAAGTTTCTCCTTAGAATAGTTTTATTTTGTAATAGTGTAGTTTTACTATTTCCTAGTATAAATAGTATTTTCTTTGTAATTGTCATTACGAAGTGATTAGAAAATTGTAATCAAGATTTTCAGCTGTAATTCTCTCTCTATCAATCCAATCATTCTTTGAAGATATTCTTTCTACTTTTATATTCATCTTAATTCTTGAAGATCGTATGATGTTTGTATGATATTGGACTTCACAATTGGTATCAGAGCAGACTGCAGCAGTTTGATTAGAGAATTGAACAGATTTTGCACATTTTTTTCACGAATTTTTTGAAGATTCATCGATCTGGGTCATGATGTTCATCACTGTTCTTGAGAGTTCTTCAACCAGATTGGGTTTTTGATCTTAAATCGGTCAATTTTTGAGTGTTATTAGTAAAGATTTACATCGCTAGATTCGTTTTTACATTTCGAACAATCTTGATTCATACTATTTTTGATTTTAAGCAAGTTTTAAACCATTTTTAGTCGAAAATTGAATTTTCGTATTCTGGAAAATTTTCTTCAAAACTCATATTTTTTCATGTTTTGATTCCAAATTGTGAAATTTTGTGTTTTTGATTGAATATTAGTCCGATTAAAGCTTGTGCGATTTAGGGTGTTATCCGCTTAACTCTTGTGCGATTTAACATCTGTGTGAATTGAGTTGCTTGATATAGGTTATTCGGACAACACTTGTGCGAATCATTAAGCGATTTAGCAATCCGCCTAGTAAACCGTTCATAACTTGTGCGGATAAGTGTGCGATTTAAACAATCCGGCTGGTAAGTCTTTAGTAACTTGAACGGATTAGTGACCGATTTATATAATCCGCTTGATAAGACTCTCAAGTTGTCTACTTGAGCGATTTATAATTGTGATCGTATATACTTTGATGATTGATCGGATATTGACTTTTTGATCAATTTATTAGTTTGACTTTTCATCGATTTGTTTTTAAAAGGACTTATCCATATTGTGACTTGTTGACTTTTTACGTCCGATTTTCATTTTGGAATTTTGACTAAGTGTTGAAAACCTCCGATTTGAGAATTTTAAATCAAATTGAATTTTGTGCCTTATCCGTATTTCATTTTGCATAATCCGTGTGTTTTTTGAATTTTTGGTTAAAATCTGGTTAAGAGTTTTTGGGCGATTTAAAGTTGCTTGTTGTCCGGACTTCTAATTCGGATAACTTGTTGATTATTCTATCTTGTTGACCGGACTTCCAATCAGGATAAACTTGACCGGATTACTAATTCGGATAAGTGTTTGTGCATAAATTGTTCTAAGTGTTGAATGTGTGCGAAGTTTTGTTTACATATTATCAGATATATTTTTGTAAACTGATCTTTTAATTCAAACTTTGAACTGCAGTTGATTCTAATTCATACAAATTGATACGATGAGTTCACGAGAAGCAATGGCTATTGGTACTGATACCAAGCCACCTGTTYTATTTCGTGGTGATTACAATCAGTGGAKAGACAGATTCCTGAATTTTATTGAGAGAATGAAAGAAGGTGATCTAATAATGAAATCTTTAATGGAAGGTCCTGCTGAATTCTTCATAGAGGTAGAAGCTGATATAATAGCAGGCATACCTACACAGAGAGTTCCTAAACTAAAGCGTCATTATACACCTGAAGAAAAGGAGAGAGCTCATGCTGATGTGTTGTGCAAATCTTATATGATGCAAGCACTGACTAATGATATTTACACCAGTATTGAYAGTCATAAATCATCAGGTCACAACATGTGGGTTCAAATCGAAAAGATAATGATGGGTTTGAAAGTGGGAACTCAGCTGAAAATCACTAACTGTATTTCAGCCTATGAAGAATTCAAGGCTAAAGAAGGTGAAAGTCTTGATGATGTTTACCATAGACTGGCCAGACTGCTAAATGAACTGACAGAAAATGGAATTTCTAAAACTACAATAGAGATTAATGTTAAGTTTCTTAACAATCTCCAGTCAGAGTGGAAACCATTTGCCAATCATATCAGATTCAATAAACAGTTATCTGATATTGATTTTCATGAAATCTATGAAACTCTGAAACAAAATGAGCAAGATGTTTTGGAAATCCGAAATTCAATGAAGAAAGACTTTCATTTAACAAGCAAAAACAAGAATTTTTAGATAAAATTGAATCTTTACAAAATTCTATTAGAAAAACGGAACATGCTGAGTCTGAGTATTTCTCGTGTGAAAAATCTTTAAGTGAAGCTAATGACTCAGAAGAAAATGCTTTTAATGAAGAAATTAATTTTTCTAA
>NC_037533.1:9818465-9819926 GCF_001531365.2 Cynara cardunculus var. scolymus
TGTGATATCTTCTGTATCTAAGAGCTTCATGTTTAAAGAATGTTGGTTCGGTACGTATAACATACCGCCAATGAAATCTGAGATTAAAGGTCCTAAACTAAAATGGGTACCAAAACCCAATTGATTCAATTTTGCAGGTTAACCGGCATGTGTGGTTCTTAGACTCCGGATGTTCTAAGCACATGACTGGTAGAAAATAGTTACTATCAAACTTTGTTGAATCTTTTGGAGGTACGGTAAGATTTGGAAACAATCAATATGCGCCTATCCTTGGATATGGTGATGTAATTTCTGGGAATTTAACAATTAAGAAAGTGTCGTTTGTCGAAGGACTTGGACATAATTTGTTTAGTATAGGTCAATTCTGTGATAAAAACCTAGAAGTCTGTTTCAAAGCTAACCAATGCAGCATCCGAACTATTGATGGTAAGGAGCTCTTACATGGATTCAGAAGATCAAATCTCTACACGATTGACCTATCAAATACACAAGTGGATACTGATGTCTGCTTGATTTCCAAGGCCTCATTAAAAGAAAATCTGTTATGGCATCGACGTCTTTCACATCTAAATTTCAAGAATCTAAACAAATTGGTTTGTGACAACTTGGTCAAAGGAATCCCAGAACTGCAATTCCATAAAGATCATGTATGCGGTGCTTGTGAAATGAGCAAACTGAAGAAAGCTTCTCATAAGCTAAAGACAGAGTTCAGTACCGAACGTCCTCTACATCTTCATCATATGGATCTATGTGGTCCTATGAGAATTCAAAGCATCAATGGTAAAAAGTATGTGATGGTCATAGTCGATGACTATTCCAGATATACTTGGGTTCATTTTCTACGATCAAAGGATGAAGCAGCCGAGACAATTATATCTTTCTTGAAGACAGTTCAAAATAATCTGCAACTTCAAGTTCAGAAAATTAGAACAGACAACGGAACTGAATTCAAGAATAACACACTCGGTTCATATCTTGAATCCATAGGTATTTCTCATACATTTTCGGCAGCCCGGACACCACAACAGGATGGTGTTGTTGAAAGAAAGAACATAACGTTAGTGGAAGCGGCATGGACATTGCTTACTTGTTCAAGTCTTCCTATATTTTTATGGGCTGAAGTAGTAGCGACTGCTTGTTTTACCCAAAACCGCTCACTCGTAAATAAAAGGTTTGGTAAAACTCCGTATGAAATTATAAATAAAAGAATACCTAAGATCAATTTCTTTCGAGTCTTTGGATGTAGATGTTTCATCCTAAATGATAAAGAGGACAGAGGGAAGTTCGCTKCTAAAGCTGATGAAGCAGTTTTTGTTGGATACTCGAAGACATCCGCTGCATACAGAGTCTACAACAAAAGGACTAAAATCATCAATGAAAGCGTAAATGTATCATTTGATGAAGTAATTGATGTGGCTTCTGAACAAATCAGTTCAGGACCCGGTTTTATAATTAACACTA
>NC_037533.1:9822906-9824115 GCF_001531365.2 Cynara cardunculus var. scolymus
AATGGTTTTATCTTGGTTTGATTGTGTATTTTGATTTCTTTTTGAGTGTATTTTGATTGTTTTGTGTGTATTTTGTTTTTTATTTTAGTGTGTATTTTTGATTTTTTTTTACTGTGTGTGAATTGTGTGTTGAACGGATATTTCACCGGACAAGGTGATCGGAGTTCAATCCGATCAACTTTAATCCGGTTGATGATTGTCCGATTTAAATCTTTTACATTTTTAGACTTAGTAATTTTTGTGTGTGAATGATATGTTTTCCCGACTTCTAATCCGGTCACAACTATGTTTTTCTTTTAAGTGTTAGAATGTTCGTATGTTGTCCGGACTTCTAATCCGGTCAACTTGTTTTTCAATTTTTTTTCTCTAAGTGTTTGTGTTTTGTATGTGTTTTTTTATTATTTTTTATTTTTTTTTCTTTCTCTCGTCTATTTTTTTTAATTGTTTTATTTTTTTAGAGTTTTTTTTGTTGTGTGTGTTATTTTTTGATTGAATAAAATGGTTTCTAATATTTTATATTTTTTTACAGGTTAATGGCGGCACACCAACATCAATCTGACGAGGAATCACATGTTCCTTCCGTTAGATATGATAACATTCCCATTCACCTGCCCAACCAGCCTATTCCATCTGAAACCCTTTTTCCACAAATAAAGTACCTTGACATAAAACCAAATAACCACGTCTTTTCCTTTGCTATGCCAGCTGAATACCCAATCATTATAGAAATCCTGAAAGGCCATCTTATTTCATATTCTCTATCTGCAAATACACCAGTTCCGATGGTGTATTTACAACAATTCTGGAGCACACTGACTTTAGAAAAAGACGGGGACGCTATTTACTTTCAAGGCGAAGTTGACGAATTTGTCAGTCGTCTGACGTTGAAGCGTCTTAGAAGAATTATTCGTCTACCCGGACCAGGCTCTACTGGTTTTGAAGATTTTATATCAGACGAACAACTGTGTCTGGATATCAAGCGTCTAGGATACTCGGCAGTTCTGAACAACCCAACTCAATTCAAAAGACGATTTTTGCCTTCAATCTGGCACTTACTGTTCTCTATTTTGAATAGATGCATGACGTCTAAGACAGCGGGCTTAGATACATGCAGTAGCTCATTCCTTAAATTCTTTCATGGTGTCGTCTTCTCAAGAAACTATGACTACGCCTTAGTCATATGGAATGAGTTGGTAGAGCTAGTCAATG
>NC_037533.1:9824185-9830448 GCF_001531365.2 Cynara cardunculus var. scolymus
ATGCAAAAAGATTCCCGTCAAAAGCTCGAAAATTTGTGCCATTTCAGAGATTTCTACAATTGTTCATTAAGGCCATGATGAATGCTAACGAAGATATTCCAGCCAGGCCAAACGCTGAAAAAGGGCCTACATTTGTCATGACCAAAATTCGACAGCATACTGAAGTGGAAGACTTGGACTCTATAATGCCTATACCACCAGAACTGATTGCCCTAGCTGATCAGACTGCTCAGTGTGTAATAGACTATAGGAGAGTGATAGATCCAATAGTTCAACTAGAACCGGTTGAACTTGCCCACGGATCACCCCATGCCTCAGCTGTGAGAGAGCAGTTAGAATTAGAAGAGAGTGTTCAGGAACAGGGGTTACCTGAACAGGGAACTGAGCTGAGAGAAAAAGAATCTGAGAGGGGTGAACAGGTGGGGGGAGCGTCTGATCAGCAAAGCACTCCAACTGTTATTACTTCCTCAACTTCAAGTTCGGAAGCTACTGAATCTGATTATCGGGCAGATTCTGGTAATGGTCAAGATGATGATCAGGATTATGATAATGATGAAGCAGAAGATCGTGATCAATCCATTCCAGCTCAAAATATAGCAATTGGTACTATTGTTGATGACATAGATGATATATTTCCTGAATATTCAACTCAGCAACCTTGTCCAACCTTGCAGTCTTTGTCTTTCAACGTTGAGGAATGTGATGATTATGATCGCATACTTCAAGATATCCTTGATTATGGAGGAGATGAGGGAGTTAATGTTGAAAATGAAGAGAGGATGAGAGAAAGGGAAGAAAAAGAAAATGGAGAGGGTGAGAGTGGAGCAGAAAAAGAAGATCAAGCTCCTATCTAAACTGATACACTTAGCCGGGCAACCACATCTGCTACTGACATTCGTCTGTTGAATGTTAGTATTGAATAAGATATAGCTAGCCCAACTATGCATTTGCACACCCCTCTTATCCACTCAATTGGTTCTCAACAACCAATTGTTTCATTTTCACAAGGGGATAGAGCTCATATGCTAACTACTTCTCATTTGGAGAATGTAGTTATTGAAACAAGTAGGCCGCTGCCCCAGCCTACGACTTCAATTCTGTGCACCTCGAGTCTAGAGCCGATACACATAGGTACACATGAGTCAGAAGCATTTGTTGCTCCAAGTGCAGTTCTTAGTGAACTTGTTGGAACGACCAGAGTGGTGTCTTTTGACATTTCACAAGGATAGGTCGGAAGTCCTACCAATGCTAACATCATGCCAACATTGAATGTAGGCACAACAGTTTATTCAACTGTTGTTACAACTGGTATTCTACGTGAACCAGGAGTGAGTTACCCGACTTCGTGTCAAGGGAATACCTGGACGGCGCCCTAAAGGCTGTTCAAGATAATATGGATGCTCAAATGGCTAGTATCAAAAGAATTTTGAATGGGAAGGAAGTCGTAGACGAAGAGCCACCATCTGTGCCATCACCACCACATGTTCCTGAACCATCAGTACCAGATCAATCGGTGGATGAACTAAAATCGTTGCTTTTTGCAAAATTGATGGCATCTCAAAATCCAGATGCTGAGGATGCAGATTTGGTTGGCCTCTTACGTTAACAATTAGACGTAAACCTTTTTGTTAGAGCCTCAGAGTTTTTGGCTTTCCAAGATGTGGTTACTTCTAGCTTTTCCAAAGTTAGCAAGTTGATCACATCTAACACCCAAGATCTTAAAAGTTCAATAGACGCCCTAGTTGAACGGGTGTCTACCTTAGAAGAAACCTGCAGGTCTCAGGCCATATCTCTCAAACGAAGGCATGACGATCAGGATGATCCAGATAGTCATGAGGGGGAGAGAAAGAGACAGAGATTGGCCGAGACATCTGAACAAGGTGCAAGGGTCGGTGACGAGCCATCAACTCAAGACGTTATTGCTGAAACCTCTGCCCCGAAATCTGTTCGAGAAAGAGTAATTGAGGCTATTGCAGTTGAAGATGAAGATATGGAGACAAGTCCTACGATCGAGCCAATGGTTGAAAAGCCGGCGGTCTCCACGGTAGGAACAAGGATGCTATTGGACTTGTCTGCCAATGTAGGATTCAACGAGGTGTTCTCTACAACTCTGGATGGAGAGCAAGATTTTGGAGAAGACATTGACAATATCGACGAGTCGACTGGGATCTATTTTGACTTTGAAGCTGATATTGATGATGAAGATCCAGTCTTTCCTGTCCAAGAAGAATGTCAGTCTGTTCCAGAATCTTCCACTGCAGCTTTACCTGCTCAAAGAGAACAAGTTGATCCAACTGAAATCTTCACCAGAGACTATGTGCCATTTCATATTAGAGCAAATTTTCCTGGATATGATCGATCAAGGATCCGAGAGCCATATCTAGAAGATATCTACTTTGGAATCTTCATCCGACATAGAAAAGTGCTAAGTGGCAACAAAGTTCTGGGTATTCATAAGCAGACAAAAGAATATCGTACTGAATACCGACATCTTCTGAAAGCCAAGTGCCTACCGATTAGTGAAGTACGTACAAAGCATCGGATTGTAACGATTAAACAAATTGATGCTCAGAAGTTGTTAAGAATTTGGTATCCTGTTTTCACAGTAACAAGACAGGATGGTCAGATTTGGAGGTTTAGCGAAGCAGACTTCTCGAACTTATACTTAGATGACCTTGAATATATGTGTTTTGAACTCAAAAACATGACAAGCAGAAAAGAAGGAGAATTGGTTGCTCTTGAAGCAATCAAGAGATTTATACGCTGTCATGTAAAACTGTCGATGGTCATTGATGTACAGATGGGCCTTGAAGATAATCAGCGAATCATCAATTTTAAAAGACCAAATCAAGACCTAGAAGACATTGAAGGCTATCCAGTGTATATGGTTCTTGAAAGTCCAGAGTTCGGGGTCGTCTACTTTGCTCAACTTCAAGTAAAAAAGTTCATGAGGTTTAGCGAGCTGAATAAATATTCTGATGGCACGATAAAATTAGTGAGAAGGNCTACAAGAAGAATGTAATTTGATTGGTTGCCATGGTTTTCAAAGTTAACACAAAATTATTGGTTAACATTTGATCTTCCCCCTATATATATATATATATATATATATATATAGACTTGTAGAAGAACCTTGTTTGACAGAATACCGAGTGGGGTTTGGAGCAGTGTTGGGAGTTGTGGCGGGTAAAAGATTGTAGTGGTTTGCAACGTTTTTAGGAGACAGTTGACAGGTTCTAATGAGGATGGTAGAACAAAAGAACAGTCTAGGGGACAATGAGGGATAAGTTGAGGAGTATTTGAATGAGCAACTGAGATTAGACATGACGCATTTAGGCATTTTCGAAAACATGACTTTTGATAGGAGCACTTCAAGACGTAAAATCATACTAGCAGACTAGGGGTAGGATCTATACAGAAGGAAGTAAGCGGGAGAAGAAGAGGATAGGGAATAGGGTTAATGAGTCGATAGTTATTTTACCAGAACCCTAAGTTAGACTAGGAGACATAGTTTCCCCACATTGGTTATGTTTCTTTTGTCCTTTTTTTCTTTATGTTTTGTTGTTGTTTACACACATCTAGTTTTTTCAAATTTTAGCACTTTTCTCTTTCTCTATCTATATACCTATTTGTCTTGTTATTTACTCATCACATTTTCAATTTTAGCGTATATGTTTTTCTCCATTTCTCTTACATTTCACTAGTTCGAGGTCTTTAAGGAAACAACAGTTATACTCCTTAGGATAGAGGTCAGATTGATGTACATATCAACCCCCTCGTGACCCACCTCTCCATGAGATATATTGGGATTGTTGTCTATTTTGGTTTTGTGTAATTCGTTGGTCTCAACCATCAGATTTGTAAATAATACAACTAGCATCTGATTTTATACTAAAAAATGAGTCCTTATCACTTGCCTTCTACTACTCATATCAGATATACAACATTAATCGGATATAACACATATGGACTAACATTCGAACCTTAGAAGTTTGATAAGTTCAAAAGCTTTGGATCTTACTTACCATAAGATCCATAGCTTAAATGAAATGTGAGATCAAATCTTAGATTTGATTATTCTCCATTCGAATAGAAGAATCCGATTAACATATCTTCATGGTCACTCAATCTTGTTTATCAAGAACCCATAGTTTATTATAAGTTATTTTAGAATTCGATGTTCTTCATAATTATTCTATAACTGGAATCTGATGTATAACTTATATTTTCATAATAGGAAAGATAGGGTTTTTCTTTGTAAAAATCTTGTAACTATCTGTATTGATCCAAGAACAAAAAGCCTTCAACAAAATTGAAGATTAGTTGAAGTGAGTCAAAATTGTCACCAAAGCAGATTGGTTTGTTATCTAGCTGAAAGATTATAAATACAAGATAAAGTCAAATAGCATCTTACAAATAGTACTACTAGCAAGCCAGATTTTCGGGTGCAAACTTGTCCAACAAGTTTGGCTCACTAACTCTTCCAACACTCATCTTGGCATAGGAACATGCACAACATGTCATCCAAAGTAAGTTCTAGAACATTATCTTATTAGTGTCATACTTTCTTTATTGTTCCCTCTACATACAAAAGGATGAGATAGGTTAAAAGTGTCTTATATCAACCACTAAGGCTAAAATGAAGAGTACACGCATACATGGATCAACATATCATATGAAAACGTGAGTTAGAGTTGGGTAGTAGCATCTAATGCAATGATAGCTATAAAAAGGTTATCCTTGTCATTTGTTGTTACCCACCCATTTTGAAAGAACATATGAGTGATAGTTTCTTAAGCAACATCGACGTTAATATCTGAAGAACTATCTTAATACTTAATATCTAAAAGAGTATCTTCTTCTCTCGCCCTTTCGATGTTAGCAAATTTATCACTAGTCAGATTGTTTAGGATCACATGTCTTACCTTCATAGTTTTCGCAATAAATATGTAATTCTTTGTTTTAATACAAAATACAGAATTAAAAGCGATTTTTTTTGTGTTTGTATTCAACCCCTTTTCCCCTCTATGAATACTTTCATTGTAAGTCTGTTGGGTTTGAGTTAGAGCGTTAAAGTTGTATTCAAGTTTCTCCTTAGAATAGCTTTATTTTGTAATAGTGTAGTTTTACTATTTCCTAGTATAAATAGTTTTTTCTTTGTAATTGTCATTACGAAGTGATTAGAAAAGTGTAATCAAGATTTTCAGCTGTAATTCTCTCTCTATCAATCTAATCATTCTTTGAAAATATTCTTTATACTTTTATATTCATCTTAATTCTTGAAGATCGTATGATGTTTGTATGATTTTGGACTTCACAAAGTCATTTATCCCAGGACCAATATAATCAAATATTTTTCAACAAACTTGGGGGATGAAACTCATTCCCATTTCCATTCTCCAGCATTCTTATTTTCATTTTCTAACATGAACCAAACACCCCATCAAACTTTCTTGGGTGTATACTTCTATTGTATTGTTGTAGTTGACCAAGCTTAAAAAGAGACACAACCAGTGCTTCAAAATTTTGATTATACAATCCCAGGGACCAGTGGATACAATTTTGGTACTATACAAGTATATTACTTGAATGAGAGCGATCAATATACACTTGCACTGCCATTGTGATGACATGCCCACATTTATGGGCATATATATTTGCTATCACTCGCCATTGATGCCGATTTTGAACCTTTGTTCTCTTCATTGTTGTTTTGTGTCCGATTAGGGTTTTTGTTTAGATGGTAGTGATTTCTTCTTATTTTTAAGAGACATGTTAGTCGTCATCTTCTTTCATGGGTTTACGAGAAAAAAGGTTGCAGGCATTATGACAATCATGTTCGTATGTGATAAATTCCCAAATTGCCCTTGAAAAAAATAGGAAGCGGCTTATACGAGGTTTGATTTAATTTAATTTTAAAAGATTTCTTTTTATTTTTTAATATTTTTTAAACCTTTTATGTGGCTTGTAAATGGACCTCACAGTTCGCATACTCTATATGGATCTCAAAAGAAGGCCCCCATATATTTAAAAAGATCATAAGTTTATTTAGCTTACCCTTATTTTCTTTTATAATTATTCCTATACAATTGCAACAACAAAAAATTGGTCGATTAAAGTTTCTAGTGTGATAACCGGGTTTTGGTTATTACTCAAGGTGATTATTATGTGCGTTAATTGTTTTATGTGAATACATGCTTACATGGGTTAAAATACGTAAGTATGTGTATTTCATGCATGAGATATATATATATATATATATA
>NC_037533.1:9830503-9838382 GCF_001531365.2 Cynara cardunculus var. scolymus
ATGTGTGTGTGTGTGTGTGTGTGAGTGTGTGTATGCATGATATAAGCATGCATGTGCATATGTGTGCATAAACTTTTATATGCATGCATGTGAATGGGGGGGGGGGATTGACCGACTTTCCATATTTGGAAAGTATAAATAGAGGCTTTGTATGAAGAAACAAGTTTTCTTTGCTTCTTTTTGAACGGAGAAGTATAAATACGACGAAGCATTGTGCGGTTAAGCCTTAAATCGCCTAAGGGTCATGCATATTAGTTATAAACCGATCACGTGTGAAGCAGTTTAGTCTTAAACCGATCATGTGTTGTCCGGATTGTCTTAAACCGGACATGAGTCATGCGATTTAGTCTTAAATCGACCAAGTGTTGCCCGGATTAGTATATCGGGAAAGAAGAGATAGTGTTGTCCGGATTGCATATCCAGATAACTTGTCCGGATGACCTATATTTGATAATTTTCAAATGTTGAATATTTTAGACATTTATATAATTTAAAAATGTCTATTATTGGGCTTAGTTTAGGAGATTTAGGTATTCAAAACATGATGCCTAGACTTACTGTCATTTGCATGTTAAGAGTCCCGGACATAATTAGTATCACTGGGAATAAAATATAATGGGTTAAAAAGGGCAGTATGTAAGGTGAATTCGAATTACAAATGGCCAATGTAATTATGAATTTACAGGTACATACCTATACTCGGATACCATATTATATTTGAGAATATGAATACGTGATATTTAATACTAAAATATCTGCAGATGTCTAGTCGATCGCGAAGATCAGAAAGAAATGCCCGCCCTGAATCTGAAGAAATGGAGGAATGTCCCGTTAATCCCCCAACCTATGCTTCAAGGAGTAGAGGTCGTGGAAGGGGTAAGGGTAGAGGTCGAGGAAGGAGTCAGATTTCTGAGAGGAGTCAGGCTGAGGTTCGCCCTGATCAAGGTGAATCTATTTCTGGGAATGCTCATCAAGAACAAAGGCAATAACCTGAATTTATAACAAAAGATGTTTTGGCAGAAGAAATGGGGAAACTGAGAGAAACCTTGATATCCATTATGGGACTGCCAGCTAGAATAGAAACCGAGCGAGTTGGAATTAATCCTCCAGCTCCTTCAGCAGGCAACAATAACCGGGGAGGAGATATAAAGGTGTTTCTGACATGTAAACCTCCAACCTTTTCAAGAGAAAGAGATCCAGTGAAAGCAATGTGCTGGATAAAAGAGATTGAATCGATATTCAATACTAGTAGGTGTTCTGAAAAAGATAAGGTTAGATTTGCAATATTTATGCTCAAATCTAATGCCTTATATTAGTGGGATGTGGAGTCCTCAGCACAACCGAATATACTGCAAACCATGTCTTGGGAAGAATTTGTGAATAAATTCAAAACACAATTCTGTCCTACGACAGCAGTAAGGCAAATGGAAGAGGATTTTCTTTAGCTGGAGCAAGGGAGTAGACCTGTACGGGATTATACCGAGAAATTTATTGAGTTTTCCCGTTTTGCTGAACATTATGTTTCTTCAGTGTCTCGAAAGGTGGAAAGATATATTTGGGGATTGAAACCCTCTATCCGGGAGTTCGTGATTGCTATGAACCCCGATACTTTCTTTTTAGCTGTCAATGCTGCCAAAGTTACTGAAAGAAACAAAAATCGGCAAGATGAAGAGAAATTTGTTTAGAAAAGAAAGTGGGAAGGGTCTTCAGTCAGTTATCAAAGATCCAAGTTTATTAAATCAGATAACCATACTCCTCAACCTCCACCTGTTAGAATCTGTCAGCAATGTCAACAGGTGCATTAGAGAAATTGTCCGTCTGAACCAAAGAGATGTTATCGTTGTGGGGAGATATGGCATTTGTCAAGGGACTGCACTACACCCAAAAGATGTTTTCAGTGCAATTCACTTGACCACATCCGACCAAATTGTCCACAATTGAGAGCTCCTCGTTTGACAATGGGAGGAAATACTCCCAGTAATCTTGGAAGGCCTAGTGCACCGAGGGGAGGCCAGAATGGAGTCAGAGGCAGATCGTTTCAAATGACAAAGAATGAAGCAGAAACAACCCCAGATGTGGTAACAAGTACCTTTCTTCTGAATTCTATACGTGCTAAAATGTTGTTTGATTTTGGTGCAAACTTTTCATTTGTATCACCATCATTTGCTTAATCTGCATGCTTGAATTATGTGCTCCTTGATGACGAATTAGTAGTTGACACTGCGAATAGTCAAGAGTATGTTACTAGAGTATTCAATAATTGTATTATTACTATTGAGGGGTGTGAATTACCGATTCGACTGTTTTCTATGCCAATGAAAGAGTTTGATATAGTGGTGGGTATGGACTGGTTAGCAGAGCATCAGGCCAGTATTATTTGTAATAAGAAGATGATTAGAATTACTCTGCCAGATCAAGGAACAATTATTATTTATGGTGATCGTCAGGATCATCATATTAGTTTATTATCTGTGATAAAAGCCCGAAAGTCTATTCGGAAGGGATGCTAGGGGTGTTTAGCATATGTTATTGATGCAAAGAAAGAAAAAGGGAAGCATGAATTGATTCCAATCGTTAATGAATACCCAGAAGTCTTTCCAGAGGATTTGTCTAGGTTACCGCCAGATGGAGTCATCGAATTTCGAATTGATCTTATACCTGGAGCAGCACCAGTAGCTATGGCACCATATAGATTAGCTCCTTCAGAATTGAAAGAGTTGGTTACTCAGTTGAAGGATCTGACTGATAAAGGATTCATTAGACCCAACACTTCACCTTGGGGTGCTTTGGTCTTATTTGTTAAGAAGAAAGATGGATCTATGCGAATGTGTATAGACTATCGAGAATTGAATAAATTGACCATCAAGAACAAGTATCCTTTGCCAAGAATTGATGACTTGTTTGATCAATTGGTAGGAGCAAGTTATTTCTCCAAAATCGATTTAAAGTCGGGGTATCATCAACTTAAAGTCAGGGAGGAAGACGTTGCCACAACAGCTTTTCGGACTAGGTATGGGCATCATGAATTTCTAATTATGCCATTCGGCTTAACTAATGCACCCGCAACTTTTATGGATTTAATGAATAGGGTATGTAAGGAATACCTTGACAAATTCGTCATTGTATTTATCGATGATATTCTTATATACTCTAAAACCAAAGAGGAACACGCAGAACATCTTCGCCTGATACTGGAATTGCTGAAAAGAGAAAAGTTGTATGCCAAGCTGTCCAAGTGTGAGTTCTGGTTAAGGGAAGTCCAATTCTTGGGTCACGTTATTTCAGAAGCAGAGGTAAAAGTAGATCCAGCAAAAATCGAATCAGTTGAAAGGTGGGAAGCTCCAAAGACTTCTTCTGAAGTCCGAAGCTTTTTGGGACTGGCAGGCTACTACCGTAAGTTCATTCAGAACTTTTCTAAGATAGTCGTGCCGTTGACCAATTTGACTCGGAAAAATGTTAGGTTTCAGTGGGAAAGAAAACAACAAGAAGCTTTCCAACTATTAAAGGATCACCTCTGTAGTGCGTCGATGTTAACCCTACTTGATGGATCCGAAAATTTTGTGGTATACAGTGATGCTTCAAAATTAGGGTTAGGATGTGTTTTGATGCAAAGAGGAAAGGTGATTTCTTATGCGTCAAGACAATTGAAAGATCATGAGAAGCAGTATCCGACTCATCATATGGAATTAGCCGCGGTGATATTCGCTCTAAAAATATGGAGGCATTATCTTCTGGAAACAAAGTGCCAGATTTATATATATCACAAGAGTCTACAACATCTGTTCAACCAGAAAGATTTAAATATGCGACACGTCGGTGGATTGAACTTGTTAATAATTATGATTATGAAATCCTTCACCACCCAGGAAAAGCCAACGTGGTAGCTGACGCTTTAAGTAGAAAAGAAAGGAGCGGGACTATTTGGCAATGAGAATAAGTTTAGTCCCTGATATCCATAAAGAAATTCTGAGATGTCAGAAGGAAGCTATGTGTTAGGAATGAAATTCTATGTAAAATTGTATTCGTCTTGAAAGATAAAATTGTCTATAATTGTAAAAGTCATCATGTTTGACTTTTCTTATAGGAGTTTGACTTTGACCATGTTTAGAAGTTTGACCCTATTTGTCCTTGTAATTTGTAGAAGAGAGCTTATTGTAATATTCTGATTACGTAATATGAGGGTTTGACCATCCTTTGAATGTTGACTTTCTCTCTCAAAGTTCATCATGTGTTCTTGAATGTTCATGTTAGATCTRCCATGGATTATGAAGCTTTCATGAAGATTGATCATTAAAGGGGACTATCAATTGGTATCAGAGCAAGTTGTGCACGGAATCAAGAAGAAGAAATCAACAAATCTGGAATTTTTTTTTAAATTTTTTTCTGTGTTCATTTTATGTTCTTCATGTTCATTTTTTTTTCTTTTGATTTTGATCCGATTTTTTTTAAAATTTGTGTGTTTTTGTGTTATTTTCGAGATCAAAATGTGCAAAAACACTTTGTGAATCTTTGTTATTCACAAAGATCTGTGATTTGATCATCCGAATTTTAGTTTTTTGGTGAAAATCTGTGTTTTTTAAAAATTTTGTGTTCTTATTTTTTTTTTTCAAAAACCAGTGTTTTGATCCATTTTTTTTAATTTTTGATTTGTTTTTGTGTTTTTGGTAGTAAATCTGTCAAGGCCCATAATTTTTCAGGTCCATTCGGTTTATTTTAGCCTAGCCCAACCATCTTATTCATCTTCATCGCTTGTTAAATCGCTCAGATAAATCGCTCAAGTCTTTCTTCCTTGTTGATCGAATACGCTCAAGAACAGTTCAACCAGTTCTTAAATCGCTCAAAATTTGATCTAATTGAGTTCTATTCTGTTTGTGTTTCATCCAATTTGTTTGCTCACAGGTCGCTCAACCGATTAAGTGTAAATCGATCAACAAGCTTGACCGGATATCTAAATCGCACAATCCAGTCGGAGTTTGTTCTAACTTGATCGGATAAGGAGGTAAATCGCAGAAAGCTTGAACGGATTAGCAAGTAACTCGCATACATCTTGAGCGGATAAGGGTAAATTGCTGGTTTATATTGTGATCGGATTACACTTTTTGTCCAAGACTTGTGGATTTGTCCGAATTCGATCAACTCTTGACCGGATAAGTGTCCGGRTTCGTACAACTCTTGACCKRATTAGTGACCGGATTCTTAATCGCTCAAAGTAAATCGCTCTGTCTAATTAGTTCACTGCTGCTTGACCGAATTTCAACCTAAATCGGACAGCAGGTTAAATCGCTCAGGTAATCTTCTAAATCGCTCAACAGGCACTCGTTTGTCTGTGTTTCTTGTTCGATTTCTCTAAATCGCAGGCTGCTGTCTAGACTTCATCTTCCTTGCATATTGGCAAGATTTTTTTTATCTGTGTAAATCTGATAGTCTTTGATGTTTTGGATTGTAAATCTGTCCTTATTCAATTTCATTTGATTTCATTAATTTGGCTGTCTTGAACAGATTTCTTGGACTGAGTTAGAGAGCCTGAGTTTAGCTAGATTACAAGAGATTGTTCGATTTACAGCTTCCTCAGTCAAGGATTGTGTGGATTTCAACTTTGTCAGTACGTTTGATTTTTCCCTCAATCAACGACAGATTTGATCGTTTTTTACATCTTCATCTCACAGATTTGTCTAACTAAATTGTTTGACCACTCTGTTCAATTTCAATTTAATCGAAGTTTTAATCAATTTTTTTTTCAGGATTCATTCGATTTTGATCTCTGTATTGAAGATGTGTTGCAATCTGGTTATTTCTTAAAGTTCACAGGAAGTGGAATTATTTCTTAAGAGGCATTTTATACAAGCTGCTGCTGCTGCTTGTTTTTAGCACAGGAAAAGCTCTTCAGGGTTGTTGGATTGCCCATGATTGATAATTGCATGTCAAGCTATAATAGTTACATGTTTGCTTATGGTCAGACTGGTAGTGGCAAAACATACACAATGAAGAGTGAATTTGTTACTGTTTATTGACCTGAGTTACACCTGCTTTGAGTGATTTAAGTACTTAGTCTGTTGAGCATTTTATTCCTTGAGTTGAACGATTTACTGCTGCTTGTATGCAGACTGTGTTTTGTGCATCTTAGACAGTATGTTGAGCAATTTAAATTCTGTTTGTTGAGCAATTTAAAGCCTGTTTAAAGTGCTGTTGTTATTTGTTTTTGAAGCTATGGATAGCACAAAGATTTTGATTTCACTTGTTTGATTGATTACTTTGTCAGCTTTTATTTGTGTTTGTTGATTTGATTTTATTGGAACAACAGACTTCTGGTGTATGACCAGGAATCCATCTGCCTGCCTCACATGTTTAAGTTCATCCCATGCTGAGTCTCTTCTGTGGCATTATGACACCAAATTTCTAACTCAGCTAACTCTGCTTTCGCATATTCCCTGTTGTAATTGCTGTTGTGATTGCAAAAAGACAGGTTGTTGTTAGAAATTGCAAAAAGTGCAGATATTATTTCTTGGTGCAAGTATCTTTCACTAGGCTTCTGTTGTCTGCTTCACAACAGAATGTTCTATTCCATTTGCTAAATAGAAAGCTCTTGTTCATTCAGCTTTGTTTCATTTGGACATTCTTTGCATAATGTGTTTGTTTTAATATTTTACTGCAGAGTGCATGTGTGCAATCCTGAACAACCTTGCTGTCTAAGCTGCTATATTGAGTGGTGAAGGCAACCAGAAGGTGCAAGACCTCTTTGTTTGGAGACTGCTGGTGGAGTTTTGACTGTGTTTCATCTCAAGAATATAAAAGAATTATGTTTCATGAAGTATTGAGTTTGTTTTCTGGACAGGAATTGTCTCATTGATAAATCAGTTATCTGTATTTGTATGTGTTTAAGACTTTGAATCGTTGAAGTGTAAATCGTCCGGTCTGTCTAGTTTAGTAACTATTTTGTTGAGATCATTTGTTTTTGGTTTTGTCTTTGAGTTTTAAAGTTTTTGTTTAGATTTTAATTTTGGATCATTTCGTTTATTTGTTTTAATTTTTGTTTTAACTGTTTGAGAAATCATTGAACTATTTTTCTGTCGCGTAAACTGTCTTTCATCAGTTTAAACTATCTTTCATCAGTTTAAACTGTCTTTCATCAGTTTAAACTGTCTTTGACTGTTTTTTAACAGTTTGTAACTGTTTTCAACAGTTTTGACTGTTTTTACTGATTTTGACAGTTTTTCGTCGATTTTCTAATTTCTCATCAGTTTTTGTGTTTTCTGTTATTTTTTTGAGCTTAACTGTTTTTGATTTTTTTTTACTGATTTCACTGCATAGATTCTATAACTGATCAATTTTTTTTATGGCAGATATCCTAAAGGAGATGAGAGCTAAGATTGATGAGCTGGAAAAGAGCATTGTGAACTATAAAGAGAAATACATAAATATGTATACTAAGAATTATGCTAATGAGGAATTTATCAAAGATTTAAAGAAAGATCATAAAAAAGAATGTGAAAGAATCGAGAAGGAATTTGAATATAAGATTGAAAAGCTTGAGAAAAATCTGAGTTCGGTCTGGAAAAACTATGATGATGATTTGAAAACTTGGAGTAAGTCTAATAAAGATTTGTTCAATAAACTCCAAAAAGTTCAAAATAAACTAAATGCTGAGAGGAACTCTTTTGGGAGAAAAAATACAGAGACTGAGGCCTTTACTGAGAAAATTCATAAACATGAGAATGATTTGATTGAGTTAAAGAAATTATTGGAAATAGAAAAGGAAAAGGTTTTAGAGGCTGAAAAGGTTTTAAATGCTGAAAGGAAAGTTACGGAGAAAGAAAAGAAGAGGATTATTGAAATTGAGAAAAGATTTTGTACTGAACGTGAATCTTATGAAAATAAGATT
>NC_037533.1:9841126-9854704 GCF_001531365.2 Cynara cardunculus var. scolymus
TGCTACAACGACTGAGAGATGTTGAATGTGAAAATCATCTTTACAACAGTTTACTGAAGATTAATTTTGAATATTCTTTAAAGATCAAATCTTATACATTGTTTTTGATAATTACTATTCTACATTGTCAAAAGCGAAGATCATCGCTGTTCTACATTCGAGGAGGAGAATGCTAGAAGATCTATCTCAACAGTTGATTGCTTGAAGATTTTATGTTGAAGAATTCTTTTGAAGATGTCATAATATGCTTAAAGATTCAAAGTTCAAACAAGACTCAAAACGCAGAATTTCTTTCAAGTCTGAATACAAAGGGGGAGAATGTTAGGAATGAAATTCTATGTAAAATTGTATTCGTCTTGAAAGATAAAATTGTCTATAATTGTAAAAGTCATCGTGTTTGACTTTTCTTATAAGAGTTTGACTTTGACCATGTTTAGAAGTTTGACCCAATAAATAGGGTATTTGTCTTTGTAATTTGTAGAAGAGAGCTTATTATATTATTCTGATTACGTAATATGAGGGTTTGACCATCCTTTGAATGTTGACTTTCTTTCTCAAAGTTCATCATGTGTTCTTGAATGTTCATGTTAGATTTGTCATGGATTATGAAGCTTTCATGAAGATTGATCATTAAAGGGGACTATCACTATGAAAGAAGATCTTATCAAGTCAGAAAGATTGGGTAAGATGATTTCAACCTTGGAACCAAACGACAAAGGAATTATGTGTTTTCAAGGGTGAATTTGGATACCAAGTTTTGGGGATATCCGGAAAGTAATTTTGAATGAAAGCCATAAGTCCCGATACTTTATTCATCCAGGTACCAATAAGATGTATCGAGATTTAAAATCTTTTTATTGGTGACCCGGATTGAAGAAAGATATCGCTAGATACGTGGAACAATGTTTAACGTGTTTACATGTTAAGATCGAACATCAGAAACCGTATGGAAGTCTTCAATCTTTGGAGATTCCTGCATGGAAGTGGTATCATATTACAATGGATTTCGTCATGAAATTACCTCGAACTCCAAAGGGGTATGATGCGATCTGGGTAATTATTGATCGCTTGTCTAAATCTGTGCATTTTCTACCTATAAGAGAGGGATACTCTCTAGAAAGGTTGGCACAGATTTATATTAAAGAGATTGTAACCAGACACGGTGTTCCACTGTCTATTGTTTCTGATAGAGATAGCCGTTTCACCTCAAAGTTTTGGGAAAGTTTACAGAAAGCTCTTGGGACTGAAATTCAGTTAAGTACAGCCTATCATCCGCAAACAGACGGACAAAGTGAAAGAACTATCCAGACTCTCGAAGATATGTTGAGAAACTGTATCGTTGACTTCAGGGGATCATAGGAAGATCATTTGCCACTAATAGAGTTTGCGTATAACAATAGTATCATTCCAGCATCCAAGCGACACCATATGAAGTATTGTATGGACGTAAATGTCGAACACTGTTGTGTTGGAACGAGGTAGGTGAAAGGCAGTTACCGGGTCCTGAAATTGTTCAAGAAACTTCAAACAAGATTGAACAAATTCGTGAAAGAATCAAAACAACACAAGATCGCCAGAAAAGTTATGTTGGTAATCGCCGAAAGCCGATTAAATTTTGTGTAGGTGATTGTAATGTTGAAAGTTTTGCCATGGAAGGGTGTCATCAGATTTGGGAAGAAGGGTAAGCTCAGTCCGAGGTATGTTGGGCCGTTTAGAATATGTAAACAAATCGAGTCAGTAGCATACCAGTTAGAATTACCAGAAGAACTAAGTCTGGTTCACAACACTTTTCATGTATCAAATTTGCGGAAATGTTTAGCTGATTCGAGTCTCGCTGTACCATTACCAAAGGTCAAACTGGACAGTAAGCTGAACTTTGTGGAAACACCAGAAGCCGTGATTGACCGAAAGATCAGGGTGTTGAGAAACAAAAAAATTAATCTGGTTAAGGTTCAGTGGAAGTTTCACAAAGGACCAAAAGTGACTTGGGAATTGGAATCAGAAATGAGAGCAAATTATCCATGGCTCTTCGATTAAAGGAATTCCGGGACGAAATTCTTTTAAAGGGATGGATAATGTGATAACCAAGTTTTGGTTATTACTCAAGGTGATTATTATGTGAGTTAATTGTTTATGTGAATACATGCTTACATGGGTTAAACAACGTAAGTATGTGTATTTCATGCATGAGATATATGCAAAATATGTGGATATATATATATGTGTGTGTGTGTGTGTGTATGCATGATATAAGCATGCATGTGCATATGTGTGCATAAACTTTTATATGCATGCATGTGAATGGGGGGGGGGGATTGACCGACTTTCCATATTTGGAAAGTATAAATAGAGGCTTTGTATGAAGAAACAAGTTTTCTTTGCTTCTTTTGGAATTTTGAGAGCTATTCAAGTTAAGTGTAGTCCGGATATTCAAGGGGAATTTTGCAATCTTCTTCAAAATCAAAGTAATTGCATAAGATGAGTGATTTCTAAACCTTTTTGCATAAAATTTGTTACTAGTTTTATTTGAATGTTGCTTATTATTGGAAAAAAATCAGTTATTTAATTAAGGGTTTTATTCGGACAAAGGGTGACCGGATTAAGTCTAAACCAGACAAAGCTTGTCCGGATTACTCTTAAACCGGATTGGAGGTGTCCGATTTATTTATAAATCGCTTAAGTGTTGTGCGATTTAGAGTGTTAGTGAGAATTTTGAACTATGTAAATCGGACAAAGATTTTGAACGGAGAAATATGAATACGACCAAGCATTGTGCGGTTAAGCCTTAAATCGCCTAAGGGTCGTGCGGATTAGTTATAAACCGATCACGTGTGGAGCGGTTTAGTCTTAAACCGATCATGTGTTGTCCGGATTGTCTTAAACCGGACATGAGTCATGCGATTTAGTCTTAAATCGACCAAATGTTGTCCGGATTAGTATATCGGGCAAGAAGAGATAGTGTTGTCTAGATTGCATATCCGGATAATTTATCCGGATGACCTATATTTGATAATTTTCAAATGTTGAATATTTTGGACATTTATATAATTTAAAAATGTTTATTATTGGGTTTAATTATGGATTTATAGAAGAGGTATTTTATATCTTTTTAAATAAAAAGATATGTTCCTACCAAGCGTGGTGACGTAAAGTCTGTTTTGGTATGGAACTAGATTTGGGAAAATGTTTCTACCAAGCGTGGTGACGTAAGTCTGTTTTGTTATGAAACTATATTTTGGGAAACCTTCCTACCAAGCGTGATGACATAAGTCTTTTTGGTATGTGAATTGGATTTTTGTAAATTGTTTCTACCAAGCGTGGTGACGTAAGTCTGTTTTGGTATGAAACTTGTTTTAAGAGGTAGTTCCCCCAGACGTGGTGACTTTTGTCTGTTCTGACTTGGAACTGGGAATATGTACTTTCAGACGTGGTGACTTTTGTCTGTTCTGATAAGTAGCCCTGTTTTGATGAAGGAATAAGGGTGACATATCAAGGAGAGGTGTACTTGGAATAAGGGAGACATTATCATATGTGGATAATATTATAACTCTTATTATTTTTACTAATTGGATTTAATAACTTTGAATCATCATTTTTTTATGATCTGATGAATTAGAGATATTATTCCTATTAGAGATAATAATTTAGATGTTATTGAGAAGGAAAAAATAGTTTGTCATAAATGGCAAGTATTGCCTTAAATCTTTCCGTTAAATATTTATAAAAGAATGGTCTAATGATTCAAAAAATATTTGGTTACAATATTTGTTTCATATTGGGAACGTTGGATCATTAAGCAGATGTATTTTATTAATAGAACTGAGGTTCTTAAGTTTATCCTTTTATACATGTCACTGAGGACTGCATTATTTAATGGTATTGCAAATATTTCTGAGCAAAGTTACTTTGTTATATTTTGGTGTTCATCACCCTGCATTTGCAAAGAAGGGATTTACTCACTAGACCCTTCTAGTCTAACCCTCATTTTCTGTTTTAAAAATATGCAATGCAGGAATGGCTGGGGCTAGAGATAATAAGGGGAAAAGGAAAATGTGATTATTTTTCTAATTCTGATATCTGTTTTTTGAAGATCTTCATAAGATTGCTTATTTTTGAAGATACATGTTGTATTACATGTGATAGTACATAATTTATTTTGGAATATTTTTCATATGTAGATTTTGTACATATAAGAATCCTTGTATTAGTGGGACCATGTGATGTAAACTATGTTTCTATGTAATGAAATATGTGTTATATGCAAATGTGGTGTTTGGAGGTGTTACATCTAGTTATACAATTTTGTGATCTTACACATAAAATGTCATTATACATAAAAACCTAAATCAAACAAAATCCTAAATAAAAACGCAAACCTAAATGAAACCCTTGAATTGCATTTTGGCATAGGAGCTTGTGCAACCCAGAAGACAAACTGGAGAGATATCAGAAGTTGAAAACCCTCGATTTGAGGGTAGGAGCTTGAGCGAACCAAAAGATGAACAAGAGGGCGAAGATGAGATGAGATAATATCATCGCTGGTCGCCTTTGTTGGATGATAAAAGGTCAAGGAAGTTGTGACATGATGATTTCCAAAGTGGTATATCACTGATGACTCGAACCCTTCGGAAGGAGGCCTTCTTTGCTTGGAATGGAAGAGAAGGGATGTCATAATTGGTGAGATGGAATGGTTATTGTTGTTGGTCTTCAATTATTGTCTGAGAGAAGGCCTCAGGTGAAGAGTGTAGTGGTTAGGTTGATGAGTGAATCCTGAAAACCCAGGAAAATGGTGATATGAGAAGGTAGGAGTATAAATATTTTCTGTTTTCATTTAGTTATGTATATACGAAGAATCGAGTGAGAATAAGAGTTAAGATGAGAAACGTAAGAAGAGATCGACCTTGAACACTTTTAATCTCACCCAACTCCATAAAGTGCGCTTCTCACGGGAATTGATTTGGTGCATCTCGATTCATCTCATTAATGTTGATTCTCAGTTAGGATTGATCTAACCTTAAATATATAAATATAACTAATATAATATTTATATTATAATAATAAGTTTTATATTTATTTAAGTAAAATAGAAAATGATCAATATAACCTTTATTTATCAGGAAAAATTAGCGATCTTTAAAAAAAAGAAATAAAATCTATTGAAAATTAACAAACATCATGGCTAAAACCGGTGAAATAAAATTTATGGATGACATTCATTAAAAATAACAAATGTTAAGGACTAAAAGCGAACTTTACTCTTAAAAAAATATAATGTTACTTTGTTAGTCGTTTCAAGAATAAAGCAAACGAAAGTAGCGGGTCTGGGATATTTTGAGAAGCATAAAAAAATATCTACGCCGTACAAATAAAAATCAGCGGTGCAGCAAAATATCTAAAGTCAAACATGTACTTCCTGCTGACGTGGCACCATGCCATGTGGAAAGCAGGTGACATCTGGCACATCTATTCGCCGAGCCACGAAACTCCTCCTCGGCTCATAAGCCTGATCTCACAAACTTAAATTCTACACCTATCGTCTTTTTTTTCCCCTTAATTGATCTCTCTTCAATATCTCATTTTGATATGGAGTATTCACTTTCCCCACCGTTCACCGAGGCGCAGAGGTGTTTGGTTGCGTCGGAGATGACCGCCGACGATGTGGGTTTGAATGACTTTGTAGAACAGGAAGAGAGTTCAATTATGGTGAGATTATTCATTGTTTTTTGTTTCAAGTGTCAATGCATTATGAATTTGATCTTATATTATAATTTGTTAGGTTTGTTATCGTTGTATAGAAATGCTATTTTTTTAGGTATTTTGGCGTCTTTTGTTGAGTTTAGGTTGATTGCTTTTGGTTTTGTTTGAATACAGTATTGTGTGATTGGTTTACATCTGTTCTGATGGCATAATTGTTTTTGCGGAGATCATTAGGAACCAGTGGACAGCTTTGGGTGTTTTATGTTTTTATGCAGTATTCCATCAATTTCGAACACCCTTTTTCCTTTCAATCAAACTGGTTAGGTTCCAGTTTTTTGAAGTCCATACTGACTTTCGTGTTGTAGAAGAAAAGTTAGTTAGTAACTCGATGAAAATTTGGGAGTCTACTAGGATTGGGGGTTACAAGACTGGTATGGTGGATTCAGTATGGTACAGAGACCATGTCTCAAGATATTGGTTTTTTTTTTGGTTAGATTTATCTCCAAAATCGCCCTTATGTCTAGCCAATGTGGTTTCAAAACATACATCCAGGGAAATGGTCGTAAGGCTAGCCGATGTGGGACTCTAACACGTCCCTCCAACGGAGGCTAGAGGGTGAAATGTCGAGTGTCAGTCCTGGACTGTGGACACATATGTCCTAGATGGTAGACGTTGGCTCTTATACCATGTTATGAGAATGCAACATGATTAAAAAATACTTTAAGCACGATTAGGTAATTAGATATGGAGAGAGAAGTAGAGGCTTTCATTATAATGGACAAATAACGTGCGAGGATTTGATGAAAATCATTCAACATATGTATAAGTAGGAGAAATTACAATCTTATCGAATCCATAATGGCCAAAACCTAAATGTATCTACTATGAGGCATTGGCTATGAATAGGGTATATTTTCAGTCTATTTATTTGTGAGGTTGTTCTTGGGGTGCATTCCGTAGTTGCTCCTTCGAGTTTCTGATGGGCATGCTCTTTTGGTTGCACTACAGCTTGCATTTTTGTTTGTCTTTCTTTACTTATGAAAATTCTTGTCCTTATCTGCACAGAAAATGAAATGATACCCAAATTCTTGGAAACTTTTTGTTGCATTAGCACATCAAAGCTAATCTGCTACTAATAGCTTGGAAGGGACTCATAATTCGGTCCATGGCCTTACATAATGGACGCAACAACCAGTTTCTTGCACAAATTAGTGCATTGTCTGAGGACCCAGATTGTCATTTGCAGCTAGTCATGTTGGTATGTTACTTGGGCAATAAAATTTGGATGCATGGTGACACACGGTTCATATGGCAATCCTGATCTAAACCAAACCAAACCAAACCAAACCAAACGCGCCCAGGAATATCCCATCGTGGGATCTGGAGAGGGTAAGATGTACGAAAATGTGACCTCTACCCCAAATAGTAGAGTGGCCGTTTCGGTGAAGAACATTTTAATCCTCATTTGTTCTACTTATCGACAGTTTGTCATGAGATGCTAAGCTGTGGAATTCTGGAGGTCCATGTGCATGTTTTGTGTTGCAACATGTGCTACATTTCCACTTTCTTTCTCTAAAGAGCGATTGTTTGGCATATTTTGCTAATTTAGGGGTTCTTTTTAATTGGCTTCTTGTTCAACAAACCCTTCTCAAGTCATGTGATCTTTCCATTTTGAAATT
Organism: Cynara cardunculus var. scolymus; assembly: GCF_001531365.2. Classification (NCBI taxonomy): domain Eukaryota; kingdom Viridiplantae; phylum Streptophyta; class Magnoliopsida; order Asterales; family Asteraceae; genus Cynara; species Cynara cardunculus. The sequence goes on from NC_037533.1 coordinate 9,848,503, forward strand.
TGGCACTGGTGCTTTTAGCATATTGCTTGAACATTTTACTCATTTTCTTTTCTGGCACTTTATAAAAAAATGTTGTCTCAGGAATCCCCAAAAGGAGAATCATCAGAATGGACAAATGAGAAGCATAGTTTGTACCTAAAGTCAATGGAAGCTTCTTTTGTTGATCAGTTATATAATTCTTTCAATATGCGAAGTTCGCAAACTCAAAACCAGTGCTCGTCAGATTCATTGTCATCTAGGAGAAATCATGCCAACACCCGTTATCCTTCTGGACAGGTTCGAGATAGTTCCATTCACTATTGCCCATCTTCCATTAAAGATTGACTTCAACATCTGACACTCTAAATAACAGTCGCTCTACTCTTTGAGTTAGAGGTCAGGTCAGCATACATCTCACCCCAGACCCCACCTTAGGGTGGGATATACGGGGTTCATTTGATTTGGTTTATCTAACACTAGGTAAATATCAGTTTAAGGTTCAACAGCATGGCTTATGGTCAAGGATTGATTTCAAGAGAGAAAACATGGTGCTTAAGGAAGCAGATGTTTCTTTGGGCAATCAATGGATCCAACATTTTACAAACGGAAGCAGGCACGAAGCTGCCCAAACCCTTCCACCCCAGGAGAAACCATCATCAACTGCAAAGTCACAGCAATTTCCGGTATCTGACTCACAATTGTGCTGTCAACATACAAGTGGCAGTGATACAGGTACTTCTATGCCACTAGAATTCACATGCATATTCAGTCCCTGGCTTTTACATGAACCTCTGTTCGGTGAGGGTACGTTTGGTATCTTAGAGTTGAGATTTGAGATAGGACTGGACGTGACACAACTGTCGTTTGGCACGAACTAGACTGTGGTAGGACGGGATTAAGCGGAACAAAAAAAAAAAAAAGAATTCTCTGGTCAAAATAGGTGGAACAAAAATCAAGAAGATGAGAGAAAATTAGTAAATTATTGAACTATTCATGTCAAATTAAAACTGTAAAACATTTTCACAATTCTGTCACCTACCTATCTCACTCTTGCCCATCCAGTCCTGTCATGTCTAGTCTTGTCCAGTTCAGATTCATCCGCGTATGCAACAAACGCACACTAAAGGTCCCCCATCCAAAAAATTGCAACATTTTCTTGGTTCATAGTTTAACGAGTGTCTGTCTAATAATCAAATGCATAAAATGACCATTAGTAAAGACAATAAGTGAGAAATTTGTAGACTAAAACTAATGTCACCTATAACTTTTCAAAGGGACTACTAAAATTATGCATTTTGTCCAACTTATGCATGTATGCAGCATACTTAGATGTATATTTTTGCCATCACATGAAATGGTATTCATAGTTTTGTCCTAATTTTTATCATTGCAGAGGTGATAGATCAGAACTTTGTTGAAGATTCTGCGGTAGAGAAAGTGAACACACCGTGCAGCAAAAAGAGGAAGAGTAGTACAGTTTCTGAATCAGGCAATGGTCAGGTAATGTGCAAAATTGATTTTTAGAAAGTAGAACTTTATAGGACAACTACAAAAATATAACGTACTTCCGACTGATTCCTATCTTCATCTTGGTACAGCAGATGAGATATCTCAAGCATCAAACCAGTGTACCTTGCACAAAATAGGAATTAGAACATAGTTGCATTTTTATGCTTTTTCAGATGTAAACCAGGTACCTAAATGTCTGATATATCACATCTGAGGTACCAAAATATAAGTTTTCAAACTATGTTACACAAGATAGGAAAAACAGACCAAAGTAGGTTGCATCTTTATAAGATCATATACTTGTTCAGTCTCTCATTTTTCTTTCTTTCTTTCATCAGGCTGCTTCCTTTTGGCACTTCTCCAGTCACAGGAATCGCTGATCACCATATTTCTCCAAAAAAGCAAGGCCTCGTATGGTTTCATGTAGCATAACCGTGACTGGCAATAAGGGAAAACGGATGGCTTGGTTACAATCTTTAACCATATATAAATTATACCTTAGATAACGTAGCTAGTATTATTTAGGACTCCTTAGACAACATGATGTTGCTATAGAATCTTATGAAAGAATGGCCTCAATGGGGTATTAGAAAATGGTGTCACATGACTTACTAAGGTGTACAAGTTTGTGATGTCAATGATGCATACAGAAGTTGCAGATGCTATGAATATTATCGGCAACACAAGGGTGTTGAAGTCGATGAATTCGTTAACCATTGGTATGCTTGTTTTCCATTTTAACAGGCTTTTCAGAGAGAGAGAGAGTCGAGATATACAAGTATATGATCTTAAATGAGTTTTTAGCTGAATTCATGAAGTTCTCTTAAATTTCTATTAGTAGGTCGTAATTTAATTAAGAACTTATTAAGTTGGCTCATTCAAAAGCCAACCTGCATTTGGTCCCTGGTTGCCATCCTTCCATTTTCTGTAGGAATTACAGGTGGGTATGGCCTTGGTTATATTTTTCTGTCTTTATAAAAAAATCATGTTTTAATTTTTTTCCTTGATTGGAGGGGCCGCCCCCTCTATATCATAAAAAGACGGTGGGTATCATTTTCAACAGTTATATAATAAAATAAAATATTAGTATGAAAATGATTGTGACGATTTTGAAAAAATGGGTTTGGAAAAAATGATATGAAAAGTTAAAAAAAAAAACTTACTAGAGTTGTTATAATAACGGTTTTTATAAAACAAGTTACTCTTACTGAAAACCTAGAAACATAAAGCAACGGTTTAGACAAAAATATTACTAAAAAGTCCCTTATGGTAACGGTTTTGAAAACCGTTGCTTTATGTTGTAACGGTTTTTAAAAACCGTTGTTGTAGGGGACTATTCAGTAATGTTTTTTTTCTTCTCTAAACCGTTGTTTTATGTTTTAATGATTTTTAAAACCATTGCCAAAAACAAAGTATATATAACCACATTTATTTGGAAAATCATATCCAATGTTAACGGGTTTAAAAATTTTGCATCAGTAAAAGGTGGTTTATGGCAATGGTTTTGAAAAATTTACGTCACTATATGTCATATTATGGTAATGGTTTCAAAACACTTAAGTTGCCATATGACGTGCTACGGTGATACTTTTGAAAAATTTACGTCACCATACGTCATGATTTAGAAAAAAAACATCACCATATCATGTTACGGTGACGCTTTCAAGTAGTAAAAGTCAACATATATCATATAATGGTGATGGTTTTGAAAAATTAATGTCACAATACATCAAACTACAACCACGGTTTTGAAAAACAAACGTCCACAAATCATGCTACGATGGTGATTTTAAAAAAAGTTAACATTACCCTATGTCACGTTACGAGTGATGATTTGTACACTCAGTAACGTTTAATTTTCAAAATCGGTACTATATAATTACATAGAGTGGCGTTTATTATTTAAAACCCTCACCATAGCATTATATACAGTTTTCAAAACTGTCATCCAAACATGATGTATAATGATGTTTATTATTAAATCATCACGGTAACATGATATATGGTCACTTTTATTTTCCAAAACGGTCACCATAGAATGACATAAAACGATATTATCTTTCAAATATGTCACCTTAACATGACGTACGGTAATGTTTGATTTTCAAAATCGTCACCCTAGAATGACATACGATGACATTTATTATTCAAAACCGTTACTACAATATGACATACGATATTCTTTATTTTTCAAAGCCGTTATCATAACATGACACACGTCGATATTTATTATTCAAAACCGTTACAGTAAGTCATTTTTGTATGACGGTTTTTATCGTTTAAAGATAAAACAAAATACTCAAAATATAAACAAAATAATTAATATTACATTTAAAAACATTTAAGTAATAATATTACATTTAAAAACATTAAAGTAATAACATACCATCCTGTTAATTTGTACAATTCTTGTTTCACTTAGTTTTTTGTTGCTTCTCGCCATTATAATTAAAATTTGTTCACAGTACCTACAAGAAGATAAACTCAATGGATATGAAAACAACAACCAATGAATATAACAAATCATGAAAGAGTGACGGAGTTTTATCATACATTTACTTTTAAAAAGAGCATTTTCATAGAGTTTTACAATCTTGTAAAAGGTTACCGTGTAAAAAAAATCACGTTTTTACATGTTTTTAGAGCTTGTAAAAATCACATTATTACATAGTAGGTGCAAAAAAACGTGGGCTAAAATCCACTTAGACCGTTTAAAGTTTACTACCACCAATAAATAATACAAAAAAAAAAAATATCACCCAAAAAAGCTGTAATCTGTCGAACAGCAAAGAGATGACTTCCTGGACTACAAAAACCGAACTCCACTATTGAGAATGTACATAAAGATGTTATGAAGCTACTATCAAAAAATCAAGACGATCTGACGGTTCAAACTTTGGAAAATAAGCAAAACGGCCTGCCTATGATTTGCCCGAATATGCTGCCGAACTTTCCCTTTTTTTTCTCTCACTTTTGTATTTTGTGGACTTTTCCTTCTTATTGCAAAACCCTAACATATAAGAAAATATATGCTTGTATTGAGCCACTATTGTTGGCCTATTTTAACTATTCCTTATGGGGCAGAAATAATTAAAAACCAACAAAACCGTCACGACATTTGTTTGCATCTAATTTTCTAAACCGTCACAATAGCATAAGAAACAATGTTGTATTTTTAAAAATCGTTACCATGACATGACACACTAGGACACTTAATTTTCAAAACCATGACCATACATGACACACAATGACTAAATTTTTTCAAAACCATCATCGTAACATGATATATGGTGATGTTTATATTTCAGAACTGTGACCATATCAAGATTTATGATGACATTTATTTTTCAAAATTCTAACCATAGCATGGCATACAATGACTTTTCCCCTCCAAAACTGTCACCATAACATAACACACGGTGACGTTTATATTTCAAAACTGTGACCGTACCATGACATATAATGGCGTTTATTTTTCAAAACCTTCACAGTAGCACAACATATGACAACGTTAATTTTTCAAAATCTTCAAACTAGCACGTCATATGGTGACGTTTATTTTCAAAACCGTTATCGTATCAGGATATAAGTTGACGTGTATTTTCCAAAATTGTCACCGTATCAAGACATACGTTAATGTTTATTTTTCAAAACTGTCACTATAGTACGCCATATGGATGACGTTTAATTTTCAAATTATCATAGTAACATGACGTATGAAGATGTTTATTTTACAAAACCATCACTGTAGAATAATTTTTTTGGTATAAAAGGTGCATCTGCTAAACTTTAATTGATGCTTTAAGATATTAGAAAATACAAAAAGCATTAACATGAAAAAAAAATCTCAAAATCAACAAAAACCTTAAAAAGTCCATTGAAATCAACCAAAAGCTTAAAATTCTAGACCGACACATGGTATTTATTAGAATTGGAAGGAATAAAGGGTGGATCCCTTTATTACGTTCTACTACTTATAATAAATATCCGTAATAAAAATGTCACAGGTTTTTAGTAATACTTAATTATTATATTTTTAATTAACTAAATAACATTTTTATAGTTTTATAAAAAGAATTTTCTTCATTTCATAAGAAAGTAGGCAAAAATGGACACTAATTTTAGAAAATCTAAGGGACCGTTTATCAAATGCTTAGTCAGGTAAGTGCTTACCAAGTCATATTACCTTACTGGATGAATATGGTAAGAACCAAAAATCTTATTCGGTAAGAGCAAAACAAGAACCAAGAGTCTTACCTAGTACGTGAGGGCGACGACTCTTACCACGGTAAGCGATTACCGGGTAAATTATTGCATAAGACATCGTTTGGTGGACTAAAATCATACCCGGTAAGTAAATAATAGTTAAATTTTACCGGTAAACACTTACCGGGTAAATGTTTGATAAACGGCCCCTAAATAAATTTTTTGATATTCATTTCTTATTTTGTTTTAAAAGTGTAAAAGTTTTAAGAGGAAAGAGCAATCAATTGATTTCATGTTCACTTGTGGACTAGTTTATAAGAAATTTGATTTGTGTCTTGAAAATGACATATTCTTAGTTTTATATATATATATATATATATATCGATCAAATGTAAACCACTCAATTTGTATAAACCGTGCAAACCGCATTCAACCAATCATAATTTTTCATTTTGTTCATTTTTTTGTAATTATGAGAGGTTGATTAATCATTTTTATTGTGGAGGGT
>NC_037533.1:9856050-9868621 GCF_001531365.2 Cynara cardunculus var. scolymus
TCATATTCCATCTTTTTCTTTAGTTCAAATGTAACTCATATATTAAATACAAGAATATTTAAGTAATTTGTCATTTTATGTAACTCCCAAATAATTAMTTKRGAGTTACAAATYTGAAAATATCACAATTGATCATGATGCAATATTGACATTGGGGTTTCACACTTGTTCATGTTCTATAATTCACATTTATTTTAATCGACAGTTCTCACCTTTGACATATGAACACATCAGAAATCACACAGCCTTAGATGCTGTAATTCATAAGTGTTCATGTATATTCAAGTCACTAGATGTTCATATGAATACATACACACACAGAACATGTGAAAACATGTGAACACGTATGAAAACACACAGCCCTAGATGCCTCGTTCATAAGTGTTCATGTACATACAACAGAGTTGGCTCCTGAATATACATAAGATGTTCATACGGTTCACATGTTGTTCATATGTCTAATTTTTTTTGTTTGATGTGGTTTGAAGATATACACAAGTTGTTCATATGTCTGACAACTCGTGTATCAAAGATAGATTACTTTTTACCTAAATACCCTATGATATTTTGTTCACATATGTTAATTGAAAATATTAATTTAATAATTAGTTTTTAAATATCATTAAATCACAACCGTTTATTATTCAAATTAACGGTCAGGATCGGTTAACAAAGTTAACACGATGATCTTGGTTAGCATTTGAACCAGCCCCTATATATATATATATATATATATATATATTTGGTTCAAATGTTTATTAAGTTTATTGTGTTAACTTTGTTAACCAATCTTGATCATTGATTCTTTCAATAAACGGTAGTGATTTATCATATTAAAAATTTAATTTTTTAAATTTACAATTTCACAAACATATGTAAACTAAGTGAAAAAGGGTATTATGTAATTTTCTTTTTTTATGTAACTCCCAATCATTAATTGGGAGTTACAAAATCAAAAAATCTCATGATTTTTGTTAATGTAAGAACCATATGAACACATCTATATATGAACCATTGTGTCAAATACGAACACAAATTGACATATATATGAACTTGGACTGCATAACATTTATGAACACAACATGAACATAATAAGAATAGTTGTTACACGAAAGGAAATAAATAAAAAAACATGTATGAACACAATATGAACAGCTTGTGAACAATAGTTCCTCTATTATGAACACATTCACGAGCGAGCCAATTTTGAGATAAGCAGCTAGTGTACATATAAACATAATATGAACAACTTGTGAACAATAGCTCCTTCATTATGAACACATTCAGGAGCGAACCAATGTTGAGATAACAGCTAATGTACATATGAACACTTGTGAACAATAGTTCGTTCATTATGAACAATGAGTTTATCTATAATAGCTTGAACGATACCGAAAACTTTACTACCGGGTCTCCTCTACCAATCACAAATTCAAAAACATTATAGATAGAAAAATCAATATTATAAAAAAAAGATCAATAACAAATTAACAAAAATCATGAGATTTTTTGATTTTGTAACTCCCAATTAATGATATGGGAGTTGCATAAAAAAGAAAGTTACATATTTACCATTGTCATTAAATTAAAAGATGAATATGAACCTATATATAAGATGGATTCCCATTGGTTGAAAATGGTTAACAAAGTTAACACAATAAACTTGGTTAACATTTGAACCAGACACACACACACTCTCTCTCTCTCTTTCTATATATATATATATATATATATATATACACGTATCTTCATTTCCATATTATTAGTTGAAATAATAATACATGGACCCACGAAAAGAGATTTATATATTACCATTCTGGAGTTTTATGTTACTTCATAATCTATTAAATCGGCAATGATATGACAAAAAAGTGCAAAAATAAGGTTCTTATAGGTAACTATATTGGAGATGCTATAAAATAGAGATTGACAAAAAAAAGAAAAAGAAAAAACCGCTCAAGGAAAGGAGTAGGTTCAAAACGAACCTGTTAAATAGGGATAGCCTGGTATCTATTAGTAAACATGATCATGTGGAGTTAGGTAACATATTTTTTTACAGAGTGTAACACCCCATATCACACATTGCATGTAACATATACTTCATACGAAAGAAATACATGTTTATACTCCACTTAGGTCCCATATTACAAGAATCTACCAGTATAAAATACATGGCTCAAAAATTCAAAATACATTTCTTGTACTAATCATCGTTCATAAATCAAAACTATACATCATAAACAATTCTTCATGTAGATAAGCATTTAGGAAAATATCACATTTTTCCCTTCCTCTTACCGTCCATACCTCCTGCAATACATAGTTAAAATCACAAAACGAGGGTTAGACTGAAAGGTCTAGTGAGTTACCTTATTTAAGTTATTGCAGGGTGATAATCACCAAAACTTTTTAAATAAAACAACTTTTCACATATATATAATCAATATATGAACAAATGGGGCATATTACCAGTTCCTTCCCCTTTTCAAGCCAAGCATTAAGTTATTCAAATAACATACCTTTGAACCAACCAGGTTTCACATAATGCCACTTTTAAACCTTTTCTAATCAAACAAGGTTTATTTAAAGTTTCAGGCCAAACTTGTTATTTTCTCCTCAATAACATCCAAACTACGATTTCCAATAAGAAACCTTGATCCTAAATCTTTAAATCACAAAGAAATAAAGATTCCAAACCATGGTAATCTTAAGGGATATAATAGAAAGATTATATCATTCAACACACATACAAATGCCACCCTTATATCAAATGTACACCTCTCCTTGATATGCCACCCTTATCCCATGGTACACCTCTCCTTGATATGCCACCCTTATTTCCTGATCAAAACATTTTACAAAAACAATTCCAAATAGACCGCAGTCAATGGAATTATTATCAATCCAAAATCATTTATATCAAATTTTCCATTTTATGATAAAATAACAATTTTTATCAATCAAGCACAAGGCATAGTACAAATCCGGTCAACTTGTCTTGGCCGGACTTCATCTCCGGTCAAGTCTTGGCCGGTTTACCAAATTCGGACAACACATCGCTCAAGGCTTGTCCGATTTAACACTTAGAATAAATTCCAACACTTTTGTCCGGATAACAAGTCCGGACAATACATCGCCAAAGGCTTGTCCGATTAAAAAAAATAATCCGAATACCATTTAGTCATATTCCTACTTCTCCGTTCAAAATACTTGGTACAAACTCAATAATCATAAATCGCTCAACACTTGTTTGGTTTAAGCTAAACCGCTTAAGCCTTAACCGGTTTAGGGTTTAAATCGCCCAACCCTGATCCGGTTTATGGTTTAAATCGCTTATGCCTTGACCGGATTAAGGCTAATCCGCCTAACACTTGTCCGGTTTAAGACTAATCGGGACAATACTCTAGTGAATAACTTTTAAATCAAAAGTAAAGTTCTATACTCAATTATACAATTATGAAGAGTTAAAAAGTAGTAAGAATCACTCACCTTATGTAATTTCTTTTAAAACTCGGATGAATCCAACTTCTTGAAATCAGTTTATAAGCAATCCGGTCAAACTCTTTTTCAAATCTTACTCAGGTTTTTCTTTCAAAATAGCCAAGAGGTTTATTTGAAACCCTCACTACCTACTTATACCCCTTTCTATAAAAAGAAAGGCGGTTTTACAGCCCCTTATTATGCATGCCTCCCCAATGCATGTATACATAACATTTCATGCATATAAATACATATAAACTCATGCATACATATCTATGCATACGACTAATCATGCGCACACATCTATGCTTTTCAGATTATACATAAAATACCCATACTTGCATGATCAAATATAACAATTTATCATGCTGTCACGTAGTCATATATAACAAATAATCACGTATTTATTACCTGAGGTGATAACCAAGATTCAGTTATCACATAGAGCGGGTCTAAAATCACAATTCCCCAAGCCTGTTTTATGTAGGCTTGATCGTTTGTTTGAACCCATCCTATAAACGGGCCGGACTCGCTCATTGACTAATGAACGTAAAAAAATCTTTTGCATTAAGGAAAAGTAAGTTATGTTAAAATATTCAAAATACATATATATAATTTTTTTGCAACTAAAAATAAGCCTTAAAACATAACAATGTACATAGATTTCGTTTCACCAAATATGAAAAAAATGGAGTATATATCTTTCCCTTCAGGGAGAAGAGCGGAATACAAACAACCTTGCTTTCAATTCAACAATACGAACCGGATTTGATATGCCTCTCTAACCTCTTCAAGGCATGGGATGGAACAGTAGTCGCTTAGTGTGACAACACTATGTCCTTTGATGGGCATGAAGAAACCGTCTTGGTAGCATCTATAAGGGGCTGTCTTCCTGGTACCTACAGAAGCAACCCTACAGTTCATTCCATTCCCTTTGCTACACTCAACTTAAACCACCTATGAACTCACCTTAACTGTCCGAAAGGTTGAATAGCTTTCTCGGGAGCCTCTAGGAGGTCATAAGCAGGTGCATAGGCTATAGAATATAGAACTCGAAAAACCTTATCATTGAAATTCAAGCGCAAACCAATTTCTTAGTCACTGGGTCTTCTCTCCAAACATCCGCATTTTTCAACCGCATAATATTTAACATCGAGATTCAAGATGTACTATATGATATATGGTATATAATATATATTTGGGTGATTCTTGATAACTTGGTATTCAATATTTAATCAAAAGCTAGCCAAGTGGGATTATAAACTTTTTTTTTGGATAAAAAAAGTAGCTATAAATTATTAATTATACACACACATATATGTATATATGTATAGAGCTTGGTTCAAATGTTAACCAAGATTATTGTATTAACTTTGTTAATCAAGCTCAACCAATGAACATCCATCTTTTATCTAGGTTCATATGTCACACCCCGCAAAAGCGGAAACACGAGATGTAACAGGCAAGCGAGTCATAGCAACAGTTAATGAATAACACCATTCTAAGTTGTTCAAAAACAATACAAGTTCATCGACATAACTGAAATCTAACTGATTACAACTTTTTTCAAAATACTTCAAATTCAGACTTAATCGATCTTGCCATGAGTATGCTCCTAAAATAGCACCAACTTTACTTAAATCCTGAAAAACATGAAAATAAAACAAGGTCAACTACAAAGAGTTGGTGAGTTCACGGGTTTTCATATGCACAAAACATTTCAATGCATAAACCAAGTAATTGCAAACTTATGCGAATTCTTTGCACTTAATAAATGTAAATATCTCACGATGTAGAACTTGAGATGCTACTGAGCCTTACCTGACCAATTGCCCCATTAATTTTCGAACAACCAAAAGTAGCCCGTATACTACTTAGGTCCCACAGTTCGATATAGTACTAATTCASCGGTGGTCCAAATTCCACATGATTAGACCAAGAAAAACGTAGGTAATGTGCACCCCTTTTTGGGTGGGACTGTCAACACAATAGCGGCTATCCACAATACCACGGCCCGGGGATGTACCCGAGTTAACAAGTAGCGTTTACGGATGGGGACTTTTATTTGGAAAATATATTCCCAAGCACATCAATTTAGCATTTATTCCAAGTGCAATAACAGTTAACAAAACAAAACATAGTAAACCCGACTAAGCAGTTCCTTAGTCCATAGGTTTCAACAGAGCTTGACTAAGCAGTTCCTTAGTCCAATGGTTTCAAATAAAAACTTGACTAAGCAGTTCCTTAGTCCAAAGGTTTCAAACAAAAACTTGACTAAGCAGTTCCTTAGTCTAAAGGTTTCAAACAAAAACTTGACTAAGCAGTTCCTTAGTCCAAAGGTTTTGACCAAAACATCGACTAAACAGTTCTTTAGTCCCAAGGTTTCATATAAATAAACATGCAAAGTTTGCTCAATTTCATGCTTTCCCCCAAAACAATAAACAAAGCATCAAAAGTAGGGCCGTGAGAACTCACTAATTTGATGAATATCCAGAGGTTACCCTTAGAAGCCTTCTAGGCTCGCCCGAACTTCCTGAACAGACCAATATCCAGCGCTAAATTACTTAAAGGTTTCTTGCCCAAGGTAAAGCAAAGTTGCTTTCAATGCAATGCCATCAAGGTTTTTATAAAATAAAAGCCGATATTATAATATTTACTTTTCAAAAGGAACCTTCCAAAAAATCCACCTAATGACATCATCCTAAGTCATCCAAAATAATGATGACAGCCGCCCACTTCCAAAATCAAGAATTTTTGAGTGGGTTTGAGACTATTCTTAAATACTTTACAACCTTGAGACAAACGCCCCCAAAACAGATTGCATGCACCAAGAATGACAGCAATGATGGGAAGGGGTCTCAAACTCATCATTTTCAAGAATTTAAACTCCAGCTTGAGTCATCATCTTCGAACAAACTCCAGAAAAGTATTTTTCGATTTCAAGCAATTAAAGCAGGCCCGCTAATGATGAGAGGCATACCTCTTTTTGTTCATCGGTGGGATCCTTCTAAGGGGTTAAGGAAACCAGAACATACCTCCTGCCCGTTATGGGTAAAATTGCACAACATCCCACTTGTTGCTTTCAATAAAGAGGGTGTCAGTCGTATTGCTAGTGTGTTGGGGGTTCCGAAACAGATGGATTCTTGTACGGCGGCAATGTGTGAAAAGGCATGGGGTCGGCCGGGTTTTGCCAAAGTTTTAGTTGAGGTATGGGCTATTGGGGAACTGAAAAGACAAATTGAGGTTGAAATTCCAAACCTCAATGGAGGGGAAGCTGACAGTGTGCAAATCCAGGTGGAATATTTATGGGAACCGGTGCAATGTTCCCATTGCCAAGTTTTTGGTCATAAAACTTCGTCTTGCCCTAAATCTGTTAGTTTAAACAAAGGTAAGCATGTGGATGGGAGGAAAGATGCTGAAGGATTTATTAGAGTGGAAAAGAAACAATGGCGTGTCAAATCCGGAGGTAATGCTAAACAATTGGGTCCTCGGCAAGATAAAGTAATGGAGAGGCATATTCTTATTCCGGAGGCTGTGGGTGCCAGCACCTCGGGTAAAGAGAAGATGGATGATCGAAATATGGGCACTACTGTGGATCCTTCTAACCAATCTGGACGTAATGTGAAGAATCTCACTAAAGATTCAGGTACGCATTCTGTTGGCATAGGTTTTGGGTCTTCTTCTACCCAATCTTCCCACTCTACCCATTCTATGACCCAGTCTACCCCTCTTCTTGATTCTGTGGTTAAAAACTTCTGGTTGGCTCGGAGGGGTGTGATGCGTGAATCAACATTAGCTTATAACAAATTCGGTGTTCTTGAGAAGTTGGGTGAGGAGGAACATCATGTGGGGAGCCAAACAGAGGGGGTCAAAGACCATGTTGTTAGTAATCCGAATACGGATTGCCGGGAACAAGGGGTAGATCCAAATACCTTATCATGTTGAATTTTGCTTCATGGAATATCCGGGGGCTTAATTCTCCGGTTAAACAAAAAGAGGTGAAAACTTTTTTATTCATTGTAAGGATTTGTGTTTGTGTTCAATAATAGAGTCTCATGTCTCTAGGGACTCCCTTGATAATGTTTGCTCTAATATTTTTGGTCGGTGGTCTTGGATTTCTAATCAAGTGGAATGTGAATCTGGAACTCGTATTATCATTGCATGGGATTTACGAGTTTTAGATGTTATGATTTTGGAGGTTCACAGTCAATTCCTGAATTGTAAAATTATCTTACGAGATAACCATGAGTCTTTCTTTTGCTCGTTTGTGTATGGGGCCAATGTCTGCAATTCCAGAAGACAATTATGGTCGGGATTGAGAAAATTTAAAGTTTTGATCGGTGCTCAACCTTGGACCATAATGGGGGATTTCAATACTATGCTTTTTCCCCATGACGGATTTGGTGGTTCTTCTCGTCGAAATGCTGATATGGCAGATTTTTTTGCTTATATTGAGGATGTTGAAGTTTTTGATCTGAACTACACAGGAGTCCATTATTCATGGAACCAAAAGCCGAATGCTACTGGGGGAATCATGCGTAAATTGGATAGGATTATGGCTAACTCGAAGTTTACTTCTAAGTTCCAGGATGTTACTGTTCATTTCTTCCCATCCGGACTTTCGGATCACTCTCCGGGAGTCTTATCTTTTAAAGGAGGATCTTGGAAAAGGAGGTATGGGTTTAAATTCGATAATTTCTTGACAGAACATCCGGATTTTTTGCAGATTGTTAAAGAGGAATGGTCTAAGTATATTGAGGGGTCCTTTATGTTTCGGGTGACTTCTCACCTGAAAGCTCTCAAGGTTCCTTTTTGAAAGCTGAGGAATTCCTATGGTAATCTTGGGCAGAAAGTTGCTTTTCTGAAAACTGAATTAGACCGAATCCAGCTGGATGTGGATAATGATCCTTCTAATGCTGATTTGGGGAAGGATCTTGGCGATATCCGTCTTTCTTATCAAAATGCTTGTTGGGATGAAGAATGTGCTGCCAAGCAACGTGCCAAAGTCAATTGGTTATATGAAGGAGACTCGAATACGAAAATTTTCCATAGGGTGATTAAAGAACGTCATCACTCCAATTCCATCCCGTCTGTCTGTACTAGACGAGGAGAATATGTTTATGGTGATGATGTTCCTAAAGAGTTCTTGGATTATTTTAAAACTTTCTTTGGTGTTCGGAATGATTTTCTAGACCCGGTTATGTCTGATGCTTCTTTTACGAGAAAGCTAGCTTTGTCAGAAGCCCTCTATATGATACGGCCGGTCACGAATGAAGAAATTAAAAATGCTATGTTTAGCATTGGAAATCATAATGCCCCAGGCTCTGATGGGTTCTCTTCCCACTTTTTCAAGGCTTCATGGGGGATCATTGGCCGAGATGTGGAGATTACGGTCCACAACTTTTTCTATCGAGGTAACCTTTCGAAGGAATTGAACCACACTCTTATTTGTCTTATTCCCAAATTTGTTAATGCTTCTAAGGTTACGGATTACCGGACTATAGCTTGTTTTACTATTCTTTATAAATGCATTAGTAAAGTTATTGCAAACAGAATGAAGGGTTACTTGGATTCATTTATTGATAAGGCTCAGTCGGCTTTTATTCCGGGTAGGAGGATTACGGATAATATCCTTATGGCTCATGAGCTTGTTTCGGGGTATCAGTCTATGGCTGGCCCCCCTAGATGTGCGTTCAAGATAGACATTAAAAAAGCTTATGACACGGTGGATTGGAGGTTCCTCATTGTTATGCTACAGGGGCTGGGATTCCATCCGGTTATGGTTAATTGGATAAGGGAGATGGTGTCTACTACTTCTTATTCACTAGCGATAAATGGTAATTCATATGTTTTTTTTCATGGTGGTAGGGGTCTTCGGCAAGGGGACCCATTATCGCCTTATCTTTTCACAATTGTTATGGAGGGTTTCTCTATGATTCTTAGGCAGTGTATTCGGGAGGCTGCTGATTTTGGATACCATCGGGGTTGTGAAGAACTGGATGTAATGCATCTTTGCTTTGCGGATGATCTATTTGTTTTTACTAAAGGCGATGTCCATTCGGTGGAGGTTCTTAAAAAGGCACTTTTTCTTTTTCAGCAACGGTCGGGGTTAGAACCTAGCCTTGAAAAGAGTGAGGTGTTTTTTGGGAATGTGTCTTCTAACATTAAGGAGACCATTCTTGAGTGTCTTCCTTTCAAACAAGGTATGTTTCCTGTTCGTTACTTGGGAGTTCCTTTATCTCAAGCCAGGTTGAAGATTGTTGATTATGGCCCTTTGATAGCTAAGGTTAAAGGTCATATATTTAATTGGAAGTCTAAGTTCCTTTCTTTTGGGGGACGAAGACAACTCATTATATCGGTCCTTCAATCTCTTCAGCTACACTGGATGTCTGTGTTCTTATTTCTGTCGGGGTTAACCCATGACCTTGAATCTATCTTCCGGAAATTCCTTTGGGCTCCAAGGGAAGATCTGCGCGGTAGGTGTAGGTTATCTTGGGATGTGGTTTGTAGACCTCTTGAGTCAGGGGGTCTTGGTATTAGGTGTGTGGCAACCTAGGATAGGGCTTTACTTGCGAAACATGTTTGGGATATTGTTAGACATCGTGATTCTTTGTGGGTTCAATGGGTGTATCGTCATATTCTTCGCTCTTCTCATTTCTGGCTGGTTCGGAAAAGCTCCAATTGGTCATGGGTATTTCGTAAGCTGTTGGATTTACGTGTTCATTTGCGACGTTTTCTCTTTTCCAAGATCGGTGATGGCCGGGATACTAATGCTTGGGAGGATTCTTGGCTGGCTTGTGGGCATCTTTCGACATTGTTATCCTACCGGTTTATACAGTCTTGTGGGTTCTCTACTGCCACTTCGGTTAAAGAGCTCCTTATGAGTATGGAAGGAGTTTGGCCGGCAGAGTGGTGTAACAGGTTTGATGTGCTTAGTTCTTCTTCTTTACCATCTTTGAATGATGCTGTTCGTGATGAAGTTCTTTGGGGGGAAGATTGCTCTTCTCGGTCTTTGTTCTCGGTTAGAGCTGCTTGGGAATCTTTGGATGGGACTCATCCGGTTGTATCTTGGTATAAATCGGTATGGTTCTCGGGTCATATTCCTAAGCATGCTTTCTGTTTATGGCTTGCTTGTCAGAGACGTCTTCCAACTCAAGACCGTATACTTTGGAAGGATGAACCTCCGAATTTGAAATGTTCGCTGTGTGGTAATTGTATTGATAGCCATGCTCATTTATTCTTTCAATGTGTTTTTGCTAGGGAGGTTTGGGAAAGTATGTTGCTTCTTGTGGACTTGAGGACTATGCCGACGTCTTGGGATCAAATTTTGGAAATTATATCGGATCCAACTCGTCGGCCTAAACGGTTAAAGCAGAAGCTTGTGGTTGCAGCTTCTGTTTATTATATTTGGCAAGAAAGAAATAGAAGACTTTTTACTGAGGATAGCCGCACAACTTTGCAACTTATCAAAATTATCCATAATACGATCTCCATTCGTGTGGCTTGGATGGATAGAAGAGGGGAGCCAAGTGCTTTTGTGACATGATGGATCGTTGGTGGGTTTGTGGAGCTTTTCTGAAGGTTAAGCTCCTTTTCTTTATCTTTTGTTGTTTGTTTAGGTCTGTTGGGCTTTGTTCCTTTTGGCTTTTGGTGGCTTGGTATGGGTTGATGTCCAAGTCTTTTGGTTTCTTTGTTGGTTAGTTGTGGTCACATGTTTTTATTTGCTGTAATTCTTTTTTAAGTTTATAAAATTGCTTGGTTTCCGTTCAAAAAAAAAAAAGATCATATCATACATAAAATATGATCAGACCTCACATGCAAGGATTCTCTCCTACTTTCTTAGAGATTAAAGAACATGGATCACATATTATCACCATTTCGAAGACATTTGCAAGTCTTTGATGAACAATCTCCCCTCTTTAATTCCCATAAATTTACTAAAGAATCGAGTAGGTGAAGAAGAATGAAAACTTTCGAATTTTTGTGAAGATAGAATAGCTCAAAACATACCTTTTCTTAGAATCTTTAGCAATCCTTAAGAACAGCAGGAACCTTTAAGGCTTGCGAGAAGATAGAATCGGCTGGAAGGTGATTGAGATTAGAGAGAGGTGACAGAATTAGGCTGAGAGTTTGGAAATGAGAGTTTTCAAANGATTAGAGAGAGGTGACAGAATTAGGCTGAGAGTTTGGAAATGAGAGTTTTCAAAGGAAGAGGGGTATTTATATGAAGGCTTTTTAGAGAAGAAATGGGCTGGCCTCTAAAGGCCCAAGCCCAAAATATTTTTATTTTTCTAAATAATAAAACCCCACTATAACTTATCTAAACAAAACAACTTGATATTAGATTTCGAAACTCCACCCTTTAAGAAATTAATTGGCCAATAAAATGGGACTTTGGAAAATTTTAAATTCTTAAATACAAAACTTAAAATATCAACTTTATTTTATTTGGAGCATTTCAAGACTATTTGGCATTGCACAAGTTAACTTTGTCAGTTATCCGCCGAAACGTGATCTTCCGAACTAATCTTGGGAATTAAGCAAGACGTTCTCTAATCATCATAGCTAAATCCTAGAAAGACTTAATTCTCAATAAAGATCCTAAAATAAGGCACTAACCTGAAATCCCGAAATGACGGATTGTCACAATCTCCCCAAGCCAGAAAAAATTTCTTCCCGAAATTTTATGCGTCAAAGTCAGATCATGACTTGTTCGAGAATAAGTGGGGATACTTGCTTTCTGTTTGCCCATCTGTTTAAGGATGATAGGAAGTGCTCAAGTCCAGCCTTGTGCCTAGTGCCCTTTGGACTGATTGCCATAACCGTGAAGTAAAATGACTATCTCTATCTGATATGATAGAAATAGGCACTCCATGTCGCGATACAATTTCATTGATGTATATTTGCGCAAGCCTTTTCGTACTAAAGTCTTCCCGAATGGGTAGGAAATGTGCAGATTTTGTAAGTCGGTCCACAATGACCCATATTGAGTCGTATCCCTTCCTATTCTTGGGTAACTTAGTAATGAATTCCATTGATATCAGATCCCACTTCCATTGGGGAATCTCTGGTTGCTGGAGTAGACCAGACG
>NC_037533.1:9869491-9871329 GCF_001531365.2 Cynara cardunculus var. scolymus
CCCAAACCTTCGATTCCCCTGTTCCTCCATTTTTCTTTTTCCCTTGGCAAATTCTCCTGTTCGGACCGCATTATTCGTGAGCTTGGTGGCAATGTCTATTGCTTCTTGGAGAGTCTTTGGATTTGCTGAGGTAAGGTTTACCCGAATCTCTGGAGACAATCCCCAAATATATCTTTCTATTCGGACTTCCTCTGGCGTTACTAGATGAGGTACTAAATTCGCCAACTCATGGAATCGAGTTGTGTAGGCAGCTATATTTTCTCCTTTCATTTCATGATTCCATAACTCCATTTCTAACTTCTGGAGTTTGCTTCTTGGGCAGTATTCATCCTTTAGCAATTTCTTAAATTCTTCCCAGGAGAGTTGGTTAGCCACTTCTCGGCCTCTGGTTTGTACTAAAGTATTCCACCAGGTAAGTGCCCTTCCTTGCAATAGGCATGCCACATACTCTACTTTATTTCCTTCAATACATTTGCTAATGTGAAGAACAGACTCCATGCTCTCGAGCCATGATAATAATCCTACTGCTCCTTCAGTTCTATTGAATTCTTTGGGGTTGCAAGATCTAAAGGTTTTATAAGTGCATTCCCTGGTCGTCCTTGGCTCTGGATTATTTGACTGGTTAACATTCATGCCAGCAGCCACTTGACTGATTATGTTGGGGAGTGCAGCCAGAAGCTGTTCTGACACGAGTCGTGCAATCTCAGGATTTTCTCTCCTTGGCGGCATCTTTTAGGCCTAAACCAGGAGGGAATTCGTCGATAATATAACAATGCATGAAAGGGGGGTATTCATCACATGGAGAGATATTCAAGCTTTTATGTAACCACATGACTTAAATTTATACACATAAAGGCTTGTCATAATTGAACATTTCTCAAAAGACGCCATGTATTCATAGACGGTTACAACCATGAAAACAACACCTCACATGACTAAGCAAAAGAGTGGGTATTCAATCCCTAAATTCCATCCTAGGATAACATCCATCCTATGGCTATTCCCAATATCAACATCATCATACCATAAACTACCAACCATCCATACAACTTCCCAATTTCCCGCCTGGCCGCAACAACAGCCTCTCTGTTCCTTATTATACTCTGGTGGTGTGCTTCCATCACATCGAACAGGTTGTTAAGGATGTGGCGATGGTATCCCAGCCGGGTCTGGTGAGTCTGCTTATCAGATGCAATCCTCTGCACCCATTCTCGTTCAGCCGGGCTCATGCCCTGAGCATATGATGCAGGCACTCTAGACACCATTTGAGATAGCCCGTGCCCCTGCTGTGGTCGTGTTGGTTCTCCTCTTACTCTAGAGGAATTCTCAAATGTCACTCTCCGAGGTAGTGGAACGCTCTTCCTTGGCGTAACTCTGATCCTTGAGCCATGAAAAGTTCGTGGAGGGACATTGAGTACTGGCTCCGCTGGGGGTAAGAAAGATGCTTACGGAGTGGCAGCTGCTTCACTAGTTGCCATTTCTTGCTCGTACGGGTCTATTTCTTCATCACAAGTTGAGTTCCTCCTAGAGTGACCAACCACGTAACCGGATTCATCGGCTGAGTATTCACTAGGATCGGAAGACATCGAAGAGATCTACGACATTAATAATCTTAATTACTAAAATGCACCATCTAACAAATGCTTAGTGATACAGTGGAAGCTTCTAAACAATACTTAATAGTGACAATCATGCTGGATCCTCTGAACATAGCCTCTGGTTACACTACCAGAGCTTCTGATTGCATGACCAGAGCTTCTGGCCACACTAAGTCCTTAGAGAAGGATTTCTTATCCATCGGTTCCCTGACAACTGATTAGAATTCCAATTGTCATCTG
>NC_037533.1:9871794-9886421 GCF_001531365.2 Cynara cardunculus var. scolymus
GGTCCTCTTGACCAGCGCCTCTGGTCCTACATGGACACTTAACAAAATTAAGGGATTTACTTTCCATCGCCTCCGGTCCTCTTGACCAGCGCCTCTGGTTGGTCTGGGCAACGGATATTCATAAAAGTGCAACAAAACTCATGCTTTTCATAACAATTTCTTTTGYYGGAGCATACCTCTGGTTCGACCGATTAAGTTTTTCTCATTACACGTAAATTAAGCACAGGTGATYAGGCTCTGCTTAAGCGACATGTAACAATATGACCCGCTTTAAAATCATATGATTTCAAATTTCTTGAAAATTACTTGGAAATTTTTTTGGTTATAGTCGTTGGTTTTTTAAAGAAAACTAGCGTTCTCTATAACTGAGACTCTGATACCAAATCTGTCACACCCCGCTAAAGTGGAAACACGAGATGTAACAGGCAAGCGAGTCATAACAATAGTTAATGAATAACACCATTCTAAGTTGTTCAAAAACAAAACAAGTTCATCGACATAACTGAAATCTAACTATTTACAACTTTTCTCAAAATACTTCAAATTCAGACTTAATCGATCTTGCCACGAGTATGCTCCCAAAATAGAACCAACTTTACTTAAATCCTGAAAAGCATGAAAATAAAACAAGGTCAACTACAAAGAGTTGGTGAGTTCACGAGTTTTCATATGCACAAAACATTTCAATGCRTAAACCAAGTAATTGCAAACTTATGCRAATTCTTTGCACTTAMTAAAWGTAAATCTCTCAYGATGTAGAACTTGAGAYGCTACTGAGCCTTACCTGACCAACTGCCCCATTAATTTTCGAACAACCAAAAGTAGCCTGTACACTACTTAGGTCCCACAGTTCGATAATAGTTAACAAAACAAAACATAGTAAACCCGACTAAGCAGTTCCTTAGTCCAGAGGTTTCAAAAGAGCTTGACTAAGCAGTTCCTTAGTCCAATGGTTTCAAACAAAAACTTGACTAAGCAGTTCCTTAGTCCAAAGGTTTCAAACAAAAACTTGACTAAGCAATTCCTTAGTCCAAATGTTTCAAACAAAAACTTGACTAAGCAGTTCTTTAGTCCAAAGGTTTTGAGCAAAGCATCGACTAAACAGTTCTTTAGTCCCAACGTTTCACATAAATAAACATGCAAAGTTTGCTCAATTTCATGCTTTTCCCCCAAAACAATAAACAAAGCATTAAAAGTGGGGCCGTGAGAACTCACTAATTTGATGAATATCCAGAGGTTGCCCTTAGAAGTCTTCTAGGCTCGCCCGAACTTCCTGAACAGACTAATATCCAGCGCTAAATTACTTAAAGGTTTCTTGCCCAAGGTAAAGCAAAGTTGCTTTCAATGCAATGCCATCAAGGTTTTTATAAAATAAAAGCCGATATTTTAATATTTACTTTTCAAAAGGAACCTTCCAAAAAATCCACCTAATGACATCATCCTAAGTCAACCAAAATAATGATGACAGCCGCCCACTTCCAAAATCAAGAATTTTTGAGTGGGTTTGAGACTCTTCTAAAATATTTTACAACCTTGAGACATACGCCCCCAAAATAGATTGCATGCACCAAGAATGACAGCAATGATGGGGAGGGGTCTCAAACTCATCATTTTCAAGAATTTAAACTCCAGCTTGAGTCATCATCTTCGAACAAACTCCAGAAAAATATTTTCTGATTTCATCGAGTTTTAAAGATAATAAAACTGATTAAAGATGCATGCAAGATCCTATCATACATAAAATATGATCAGACCTCACATGCAAGGATTCTCTCCTACTTTCTTAGAGATTAAAGAACTTGGATCACATATTATCACCCTTTCGAAGACATTTGCAGGTCTTTGATGAACATTCTCTCCTCTTTAATTCCCATAAATTTACTAAAGAATCGAGTAGGTGAAGAAGAATGAAAACTTTTGAATTTTTGTGAAGATAGAATAGCTCAAAACATACATTTTCTTAGAATCTTTAGCAATCCTTAAGAACAGCAGGAACCTTTAAGGCTTGCGAGAAGATAGAATCGGTTGGAAGGTGATTGTGATTAGAGAGAGGTGACAGAATTAGGCTGAGAGTTTGGAAATGAGAGTTTTCAAAGGAAGAGGGGTATTTATATGAAGGCTTTTTAGAGAAGAAATGGGCCGGCCTCTAAAGGCCCAAGCCTAAAATATTTTTATTTTTTTAAATAATAAAACCTCACTATAACTTATCTAAACAAAACAACTTGATATTAGATTTCGAAACTCCACCCTTTAATAAATTAATTGGCCAATAAAATGGGACTTTGGAAAATTTTAAATTCTTAAATACAAAACTTAAAATATCATCTTTATTTTATTTGGAGCATTTCAAGACTATTTGGCATTGCACAAGTTAACTTTGTCAGTTATCCGCCGAAACGTGATCTTTCGAACTAATCTTGGGAATTAAACAAGATGTTCTCTAATCATCATAGCTAAATCCTAGAAAGACTTAATTCTCAATAAAGATCCTAAAATAAGGTACTAACCTGAAATCCCGAAATGACGGATTGTCACATCATATCCATCTCATAATTTAATGACAAGGGTAAATATGTAATTTTAGTTTGTATGTAACTCCTATATCATTAATTAGGAGTTACAAGATCCAAAAAAAAAATTGTAGTTGATTTACTATTAATCTTGTTTTTCTAAAATATTGATTTATCTATCGATAATGTTCTTGAATTTGTTATTGTTAAAGGAGACCCTATGGTAAAGTTCTCGATATCGTTCAAGCTAATATGGATAAACCCATTGGAAAACAACTCAACAAGAATGAGAAAGTTAAAATGGTTTACGATAACTATCGGACTTCGAGTTCCGGAAGTGAAGACAATAATCAAAGTGTTTGTATTGGTAATGAATTAATATGTTATTGTATTCATTTTAATCGAAATTATGTTGATTATGATGTTTTTGTGTTTTTTATAGTTCATATTGTGTTGGTAGCTTTTTCTTTAATTATTACTACGAGCCCAATTCATATGTTCAAATGGAATGAGTTCATCGTCAACTTAATTTGTTATGCAATCCAATTCTAATAACCATTCGGCTCCATCAGCTGCTTGTGATGCTTGACCTATCATAGATTGCAACTAGTGTTCATATATATTCAGGTGTGTTAATATATGTTCTAGTAGAGACATGAATCAAGGCATCTAATATTGAATTCATAATTTTTGTTAATTTATTATTGATCTTGTTTTTTTTATAATATTAATTTTTCTATCTATAATGCTTTTGAGTTTGTGATTGGTAGAAGAGACCCGGTAGTTAAGTTTTCGGTATCGTTCAAGCTATTATGGATAAACTCATTGTTCATAATGAAGGAATTATTGTTCATAAGTGTTCATATTGTGTTCATATGTACACTAGCTGCATATCTCAACATTGGCTCGCTCCTGAATGTGTTCATAATGAAGGAACTATTGTTCACAAGTTGTTCAAATGTACACTAGCTGCATATCTCAACATTGGCTCGCTCATGAATGTATTCATAATGAAGGAACTATTGTTCACAAGCTGTTCATATTGTGTTTATACATGTTATTTATTTCCTTTCGTGTATCAACTATTCTTGTTATGTTCACACACACACACACATATATATATATATATATATATAGATGTGTTCATATGGTTCTTGCATTAACAAAAATAAATTAACAAAAATAATTGGATTTTTGATTTTGTAACTCCCAATTAATGATATGGGAGTTACATAAAAAAGAAAATTACCTAAATACCTTTTTCCCCTTTGTTCACATATGTTTTTTGAAATTATAAATTTTAAAAATTAGTTTTTTATCATGATTAATCAAAACCGTTTATTGTAAGAATCAATAGCCAAGATTGGTTAACAAAGTTAACACAATGATATTGGTTAACATTTGAACCAACTCCTGTATGTATGTATATATATATATATATATAATTTATTTAATTAAAAGAAGATTTTAACACCCTCATTTCACCGTGAGAAATGTCACATCATCATCAATAATTTTCTATAAAAATACTCTAAAATAAAGGTTAAATTAAAACTATTTATCGCAGAGACTTTAAAACAATAAATATATAACTTAAGGTAACATTTGGTATGCAGACATGCTTGAAAATGGGAAACCAAAATATCAACTATCGTTGGAAATGAGAAATTAGCCACACATGGCTAAACTATGGTTTACAAATCAAAATCGAAGAGAAATCACCAAAGATGAGTAGAAATTGATATTTGATGTTTCCAATTGCTTCCTTGGTGTATCTTTGATTAAATCTGGTCGAACCTGTGATAACTAGATCYTGGTTATCACCCGAGGTAATTAATACGTGAATATTTGTTATATGATTACGTGTTAGCATGATAAATTGATATATTTGATCATATTGGTATGTGAAACTATATGCATGAGAATGCATGTATGAATATATAAATATGTAAATGTGTATGCATGCATGAATGGTAGTTGTGAAAGGTTGCATAAGTATGCATGATTATATGCATGTATGCATGAGTATGTTATGAGATGCATGCATAATGGGGAAGGGTGTAGCCGACTTTCCTGTTAAGGAAACGTATAAAAGGAGAGTCTTAACCTCCATTTCATTTTCTTGCTATTTTTGAGACCATAAGTGAGCGATTTAAGTGAGGAGGATTGACCGGATTGCATTTTGCCAAGATTTTTAGTTGGTTTTCAAGAAGATTTTCAAAAGTATTTAAGGTGAGTGGTTAAAATGCTTTGAATCTCTTTGAATTGCATAATTGATTGTGTTTTAAAAACTTTTCACCCAGTTTAAGTTTAAGTTTAAATCGGATGAGTGTTGACTGATTTGGGTATAAACCGGACAAAGTGTTGACCGAATTAGATGTAAACCGGACATAGTGTTGTCCGATTTAAAGTAAATCGACCATAGTGTTGATCGGATTGTTAAATTGGAAAAATTCTATCTTTATAAATTGGTCAATGGTTTTAAACGGAGAAGTAGGAATACGATCAAGGGGTGACCGGTTTATTTATAAATCGATCAAAAGGTTGCCCGATATGTTTTAAATCGCATGGTATATTGTCCGGTTTAGTGATAATTCGGACAAGGCGTTGAGATCATTGTTGTCCGGATTAGTAAATCGGACAAGGAAATCTTATGTTGTCTGGATTGATAAATCGGAGAAGACTTTTGATGTTGTCCGGATTAGTAAACCGGTTGTAAAGGATTAAGTGTTGTCCGGATTGGTAAATCGGACAACTTGAATAGTGTTGTCCGGATTGGATAAACCGGCCAAGGCTTGACTGGAGATGAAGTCCGGCCAAGTCTGTGTTGACCGAATTTGTGTATTGATTTATGTGTTGATCATATAATCATCATTTTTTTTCTTTTAAAAAAATGAGAATTTTTGATAAAGATGATTCTGAACTGATAATATTCCATTGGAACATTTATGACTGCGGTATGTTCGAATTGGAATTGTTTTGATGAGGAAATAAAGATGACATATCAAGGTGAGGTGTACCATGGGATAATGGTGGCATATCAAGGAGATGTGTACCTTTGGATATAAGGGTGACATTTGTATGTGTGATGTATGATATAACTCTTACTATTATATCCTTTAAGATTACTGTGATTTGGAATCTTTATTTCTTTGTGATTTAAGGATTTAGAATCAGAGTTCTTATTGGAAATCATAGTCTGGATGTTATTGAGGAGGAAATAACGGTTTGGCCTGAAACTCTGAACAAACCTTTTTAATTAAAAAGGTTTAAAAGTGGCATTATATGAAAACTGGTTGGTTCAAACCTATGAGGGTTTGGAGTATGTTACTTGAATAGCTGAATGCTTGGCTTTGAAAAGTAAAAAAGTATTGATAATATGTTGTATTTATTCGTATCTTTGTTTTATATATGAAAAGTTGTTTTATAAAGTTTTGGTGATTTTCACCCTGCAATAACATAAAAGGGGAACTCACTAGACCTTTCGGTCTAACCCTCGTTTTGTGATTTTAAATATATATTGTAGGAGGTGCAGACGGTAAGGAAAAGGGGAAAATGTAATATTTTTCCTATGTGCATATTTGCTGGAAGATGTGGCTATGCTATATATAGTTTTGTTAGAAAAATGTGGAATAGTACAAGAATTGTATTTTGATTTTTTTTTGGACCATGTATTATGTATTGGTAGATTCTTGTACTAAGGGACCAATGTGGTGTATAAACATCTATTTCTTGTGTGTGAAGTATATGTTACATGCAATGTATGGTATGGGGTGTTACAAAAAGTGGTATTAGAGCCTAAGTTTAAGGGATTTAGGTATTTAACAGTATGATACCTAGACTTAAATTATTTTATTGCATGTTAAGGGTCCCAGACATAGTTAGCACCATTGGAAATAAATATGATGAGTTGAAAGAACAGYGTGTAAGGTAAATTTTAATTACATCTGGCCAGTGTAATTATAAATTTACATGTACATATCTGAACTTGAATAGTTCATTATATTTGGGAATGTGAATACGTGATTTTTAACACTAAAATCTGCAGATGTCTAGTCGAATACGGAGATGTGAAAGAATGGCTCATCCTGAGTCTGAGGAAAGGAAAGAATCATCTGCTAATCTTCCAACCTGTACTTTTGGAAATAGAGGTCGAGGAAGACTAAGGGGAAGAGGCATAGGAAGAAGCCAGTCATAGGGAAGGGGTCGGGCTGAAGTACACTCTGAGCATGAAGAATCTCATTATGGGAATGTTCAGGAGAGATCTGTGCCACACCCATAGTATATAACCAGAGACATGCTGGTAGAAGAAATAGGAAAGTTAAGGGAAACCTTGACATCTATTATGGGAATACCGGCTAGAGTGGAAACGGAAAGA
This sequence comes from Cynara cardunculus var. scolymus, assembly GCF_001531365.2. Lineage (NCBI taxonomy): Eukaryota > Viridiplantae > Streptophyta > Magnoliopsida > Asterales > Asteraceae > Cynara > Cynara cardunculus. Next base: position 9,878,683 of record NC_037533.1, read on the forward strand.
GTGGAAGTACATCCCTCTATTCCGGTTACTCACAACAAAGAATGAGATATTAAGATGTTTTTGACCTGTAAACCACCAACTTTCTCTGGGGAAAGAGATCCGGTGAAAGCAATGTGCTGGATCAAGGAAATTGAATCTGTGTTCAACACCATCCGGTGTCCAGAAACTAATAAAGTTCGATTTGCTGTATCAGTACTAAAGTCAAATGCTTTATTCTGGTGGGAAGTGCAGTCTCTAGCCAGAACGGATGTTTTACAAACGTTATCTTGGATAGAATTTGTGAATCGATTCAAAGAACAATTTTTTCCCAAGACAGTAGTAAGACAAATGGAGAAAGATTTTCTAAAATTGAAACAGGGAAACGGAACGGTTCGAGAATATACTGAGAAATTTATTGAATATTCTCGGTTTGGTGAACACTATATTTCATCAGAATCCAGGAAGGTGGAAAGGTATATCTCGGGACTGAAACCCTTGATTAGAGAATTTGTAATTGCTTTGAGCCCCAATACCTTCTCACTAACCGTGGATGCGGCAGAAGTAACAGAACATAATAAGAACCGGCAATCAGAAGGTAAAATTGTGGATAAAAGAAGATGGGAAGGGCCTTCATCAAATTTTCGAAGGCCAAAAGCAGTAAAATATGATAGTAAAACTGAACAAAAGATCGGTGAGAAAGTCTGTACACAATGCCGACAGGTTCATCAAGGTGAATGTAAGATGGACCCAAGGAAGTGTTACAAGTGTGGCAAAACGGGCCATTTATCAAGGAGTTGCCCATCCAACAGAAGGTGTTTCAATTGCAATTTCCTGGATCACATACGACCAAACTGTCCATTGTTGAAAACTCCGCAGTTGATTGTGGGGAGTAACGCGTCGGGTACTCGGGGAAGACCTACTGTGTCTAGAGGAGGGCAAGGAGGGGCACGAGATCGATCCTTCCAGATGACGAAGAATGAGGCAGAGGCATCACCAGATGTAGTAATAGGTACCTTCCTTCTGAATTCTATACGTGCTAAGGTGTTATTTGACTCTGGTGCAAACTTTTCGTTTATGTCACCATTGTTTGCTCAAATTGCATGTTTGAATTCTGTATTACTTGATGACGAATTAGTAGTTGATACTGCTAATAGTCAGGAATCTGTTACTAGTGTGTTCAATAACTGCATTATTGTTATTGAGGGGTGTGAACTACCAATTCGGTTGTTCCCGATGCCAATGAAAGAATTCGATGTAGTAGTGGGTATGGATTGGTTGGCAGAGCATCATGCGAGTATTGTTTGTAATAAGAAAATGATCAGAATCATTTTGCCAGACCAAGGAACATTTGTTATTTATGGTGATTGTCAGAATCATCATACTAGTCTTTTAATTGTGATAAAAGCCCGAAAGTGTATCCGAAAGAAGTGTTAGGGATGTTTGGCATATGTGATTGATTTGAAGAAAGAGAAGGAAAAACAGGAATTGATTCCAATCGTTAATGAATACCTAAAAGTCTTTCCAAAAGATTTGTCTGGTTTACCRCCAGACGAAATTATTGAATTCAGAATTGATCTCATACCAAGGGCAGCACCGGTAGCCAAGGGGCCGTACCGATTGGCTCCATCAGAACTTGTGAATCCCAATTATCAATCACAATCAGATAAATTCTTCAAGAACAATTAGATGAGTAGAGAGAGATTTTCACCAAACTTGTATGTGTATTTCTTGAGAGAGAATTACAAAGTGATTAGCATAAACTAATTACAATTAACCTACTAAAATMTATTTATACTAGGAAAGTAGTAAAGCTAACTATCACAAAACAATTACAAAATGAGAGAACTTGAATACAATCATTTAAGCACAATCTTGAACCCAACAATCTCCATCTTTGGATTCAAGTTTGAGACATTGTGAATCTTGACTTTCTAATCCCAAGTAGTATCTCAAGCCTACTTAAAGCACTCCGGTGTTGCAACTTGTCATCAAGCAGGTTCAGAGCATTAATCAGAAGATACCTCTCTTTTGGACTCATTCTATCCAATTCCGCGGCTTTATCGTTGTCAGCTTAATCTTTTCTAGCGCACAACGCACCATCCTTATAGTACCATCACTGTACTTGTTCAGCTCACTAAATCTCATAAACTTTTTTATCCGACCTTCAGCATCGTAGATCACACCAAAATCCAGATCTTTAAGTATAATGTAAAGAGGATAGCCTTCAATATCTTCAAGTTCTTGATATGGTCTTTTCAAATTAATGATCTTCTGGTTATCTTCAAGACCCATTTGTATATCTAGAACCATCGATTCTTTGACATGACTCTTCATAAATCTCTTGATAGCTTCAAGAGCAATAACTGCTCCTTCTCTTCTTACTGTCAAATTCCGTAGTTCGTGATACATATGCTCCAAGTCTTCTAAATAGAGATTAGAGAAGTCAGCTTCGCTGAACGTCCAGACCCATCCATCATGTCTTGTAACTGTAAACACAGGATACCAAACTCTAAGAAGTTTATTGGCATCAATTTGTTTGATGGAGACAATGCGATGTCTGGTCCATACTTGGCTAATCGGAAGACGCTTCGCTTTAAGAAAATTCTTATACTCCAAACGATATTCTCGGGTTTCTTTGTGAATCCCAAGAATTTTAGCTGCGCTAAGAGCTTTGCGGTGCCGAAGAAAGATACCGAAGTAGATGTCTTCCAGGTAAGGCTCTCTAATTCTTGCTCTGTTGTAACTTGGAACATTAGCTTGTATTGCAAATGGCACGTAATTCTTAGTGGATATCTCTGTAGGATCATATGCCGTTCTCAGAGTTTCTGAACCATCATGACCAACTGTGGTGGAAGGTTCAGAAGAAGTCTGATGATCACCCTGGAATAATAAGATTGCTTCATCTTCATTGATATCAGCTTCAAAGTCAAAGTACATTCCGGATGACTCATCAATATTTTCTATATCTTCACCAAAATCTTGAACTCCAACCAGTTCTTTAGCAAAAGCTTCATTAAAGCGGACGTTGGCAGACAAATCCAAAAGCAATCTTGTCTCTATTGTGGAGTCCACCGGCTTTTCAACCATTGGATTGATCATGGGATTTGTCTCCATGGCTATCTCTTCTTCAACTATTTCCAAGCCTGTAGTCCTTTCCCTTGTTCTTTCTGGAATAGGAGTTTCAACATTAACCGCTTTAGAATCTGGCTCCCTTTCAACACCTTGAACATGAGCAGACGACTCAACCAACCTCTGTCTTTTTCTCTCCCCCTCATGATGATCAGGATCATCATGCCTTCTTTTCAAGGAGGTGGCTTGAGCGCGACACGTATCTTCTAAGATCGATGCCCTTTCGGATAGGGCATCAATAGAATCCTTCAAAGATTGAGTGTTGGATGTAATTAGCTTGCTAACTATTGAAAAATTAGCAGCAACTACATCTTGGAAGGCCAAAAACTCTGAGGATCGAACAGTTGGGTTATCATCTACAAGTTGTCGAAGGAGCCCAACCAAGTCTATATCAGCCGCATCTGGATTTTGAGTGGACATAAGCTTTGCATACAAAAGTGATCTAAGCTCATCCACCGATTGATCTTGTATCCTTGGAGGCTCAGGCATAGGCGGTGGTGATGGCACAGACGGTTGTTCATCAACTACCGGCTCCTTTCCCTTCATCATCCTCTTCAGACTTAGAATCTGTGCTTCCATGTGATCCTAAACAGCCTTTAGGGCACCGTCCAAATACTCCCTTGACACAAAGTCGGGTAAATTCACACCTGGATCACTTACATTACCAGTTGTAACAACAATTGAAAAAACTGTTGTGCCTACGTTTAGTGTTGGCATGATATTAGCACTGGTAGAACTTCCGACCGGTCCTTGTGGTAAGTCAAAAGACTCCAGTCTAGTCATTCCAACAAGTTCACTAAGAACTGCAGCTTGAGCAACAAATGCTCTCGACTCGTGTGTACCTATGTGTATCGGCTCTAGACTCGAGCTGCACAGAATCGATGTCGTAGGCTGGGTAGAGGCCTACTATTTTCAATATCCACATTCTCCGAATGAGAAGCAGATAGATTATATGCTAAGTCCCTGTGAGAAATTGAAACAACTGCTTGTTGAGAAGCAGTTGAGTGGCCAGGAGGGGTGTGCAAATGCATAGCTGGGATAGCTATGTCTGTTTCAATACCAACATTCAACGAATGAATGTCGATAGTAGATGTGGGTGCCCAGCTAACTGTTTCAGCTGGAATAGGAGCATTATCTTCATTTTGAGCTCCACTCACACTCTCACCATCTTTTTCTCCTTCTCGTTCACTCATCCTCTCAACATTTTCTACTTGAACGCCCTCATCACCTTCAACTGGAATATCCTCTAGTAAACGATCAAAATCATCGTATGTATCACCAAATTCTTCATCCACATTGAAAGATAAGGAATGTAGACTTGGGCAAGTCTGTTGACCTTCTATTTCGGGAAATATATCTTCAATGTTTTCAATCAATGCTCCCACTTGAATATTTTGTAACACCACAGGATGAGCAGTATTGTCAACACCATCATTGTTATCATAATTATCATCATCAATATCAGCATCACCTTGAGTTGCCTCATCATCAGATGAAGTATCTTCCGAGCTAGAATAAGAAGTTGTGGAAGTACTGGCAGTTGAAGTACTGTGCTTATCAGAGTCTCCTCGCTCCATAGTACCCCTTTCAATCACATTTTCCCTCTGCTCACAACCCTATTCAGGTAACCCGTGTTCCTGAACGCTCTCAGCTATTTCTAAACCCTCTCAGCTATTTCTAAACCCTCTCCCTCAACTAAGGCATGGGTTGATCCCGAGGTAAGTTCAACCGATTCTAGTTGAGCTATAGGATATATCACTTTCCTATAATCTATAATGCACTGAGCCCTCTGATCAGCGAAGTCAAATAACTCAGGTGTGATTTTCATAACTGAATCCAAGTCTTCAACTTTCGTGTGTTGACGAATACGTGTCATGACAAACGATGGCCCAACTTTACTGTTTTCCCTGGCCGGGATGTCATCATTGGGTATCATCATGGCTTTGATGATCAGTTGTAAAAATCTCTGAAACGGCACAAACTTCCTTGCTTTTGATGGGAAACATTTAGCGTTGACCAGCTCGACTAGTTCATTCCATATAATAAATGCGTAATCGTATCTGCACATGTATACAATCCCGTGGAAGAACTTGAGAAATGAACTGCTGCAAGTGTCAATTCTGGCAGTTTTGGATGTCAGGCACCGATTGAGGATCGAAAAGAGTAGATGCCATATTGACGGAAGAAATCGCCTTTTGAACTGAGACGGATTAGTTAACGCTTGCGAGTATCCTAATCTCTTGTTATCTCTGCAAAGCTCGTCATCAGTGACAAGCTGTTTAAAATCTGTCGAGATTGGTCCCGGTAGACACATAATTCTTCTAAGTCGTTTCAAAGTCAGTTGACTTGTATTCGTCTACGTTTCCTTCGAAGAAGTAGGTATCGCCATCTTTAGCAAGGGTGAGCATGTTCCAGAATTGTTGAAGGTATATCATCGGGACAGAAATGTTAGCAGAAAGGGAATAAGATATTGGGTGTCCACGAAGTATTTCTGGTATTATTTTGTATTCAGAGGGCATATCGAAGTTGAAGTGGTGGTTGTTTGGTTTTATTTCAAGATAAAAGCATTGTGGCAGTAAGGATTTTTCAGGTAATGGGTTATTTAATGGCTGGGTTGAGTTGTTAAGGTTGTCAAATATGATGGAATGAATGTGAGATTCCTCGTCAGATTGATAATGTTCAGCCATTTTGACCTGTAAAAATCACAACATGTTAGATGCAGATAAAAAAAATGCTAATACCCAATAACAAAATAAAATATTTCTAAAAAAAATGAAAAACTTAATAAAAATTTAAAAGACTACAAAAAATCTTAACTAAAAAGAATTCTAGACTAAAAAAAACCTAAAAAAGTCTAAAGAAAAGATTAACTGAACAAAATATTAAAAAAAAATTAACCTAAAAAAAATTTAACTAAAAAAATTTCTAAAAAAATTTTAACTAAAAAAATTTCTAAAAAAATTTACTAAACTAAAACAAAAAAAAATTTAAACTAAAAAAAAAACAAGCGGATTACAAACCCGATCAAAAAGCAAAACAAAAAAATCCAAGTCATCACCCGGAGCCGGATTACAAATCCAGTCAAAAAGAAAAAGATAAGGAAAAACCTAAGTAAAACCCTAAACCGGACAATCACACGGATTGAGGTTGACCGGAATTAAGTCCGGTCACCTTCTCCGGTGAGAAATCCGACCAAACACTAAAAACTAAAACTTAGACAAAGATTAAATCGATCAAAACCTAAATCGATGAAAACCTAACAAAACTAACACAATTTAGATCTTGAGCTATTTATTAGAAGCGAATTTTATTCGTTTACAGATTCAATCGTTAAGTCCAAATATGATTAAGATTCAATTATGATATCAGTCCAAGAATCAATGTCCAAAAGTATAAATCGAGTCCAAAGGTTATACGATCAAGACCTTAGAGTTAAAGATGAAGAGAAATAGAGATCGATTGAAAGATCTTGAAGAACACGAGCGATTTAGTTACTCGGAGACGACGATGAACAGTATGAGCGATAAATGGTGAAAGTAAAAAAAATGAAAGGTAAGAATCGGATGAATATATATAGGAAATATTAAGACCCTTCAACTTCTAATCCGATCAAAGGTTGTCCGGATTAAGATAAATCGGACAAGGGTTGTCTGATTTAGAATATGCTCTCACCACTAAGTCATAAACCGCACATGGCACAAGCGATTTAGACAAACATCACTCAAAGAACAATCGATTTAAAAAGAAATCGCTCAAAAGATAAGCGATTTAGACATAAATCGCTCAGAGGACGAGCAATTTACACTTAGTCGCACACAAGAACAACAAACGATTTACTAAACCAAACACTAGCATCAAGCGATTTACTAAATCGCACAACTCCTTAGAATCATATCTAATCTTATCCAGATAAGAGTTTATCGAATAGCCTTTTGTCCGGATTAGCCTAAATCGGATACTGCTTTGTCCGGATATAAAATAAATTGGACAAAGTGGTGTCCGGATTAGTTTAAATCGGCCAAAAACTTATTCTTTTAAACTCTAAACCTTTCAAAAATTAGATATTGTTCGATAAATTGTAATAGAAAAATTAAACCAGTTAGTACATACAAATATTTACTCCCCCTCAGACAAAATTCCACACTCCCCTTCAAATATAGATTTCCACTATCAAAGATTTAAAATCGCATTAAAAAATGAAATATTGATTTGTATTAAAAAATACAGATATTTTGAATGTTATAACCGGGTTTCACATAACTTGGGTTGAGGTAATTTATATGTGCTTATTTTGTGGATTACATGAAATATGCATATATGTGAAAAGGTGTCATGACATATATGATTTATACATGTATGCATGTGGTGTGAAACATGCATAAGGTGTATTATAATTGTGATAAATTATTTGGGTGGACATTATTTTATTACTTAAAAGCTTATATCTTCATGGTTAAGAAACCATGAATTTTATAATGCAAAATCCACCGCCCAAAGTATTTTTATTGGACAAAAGCTTTCACCGCCTTTGAAGTTTTATTACTAAAATCCTCCACCGCCTAGGTGAGGATATTTAAAGAAGAGTTTGATAAGGTTATCCTTATCACTGTCACTCTTTTAGAAAAGAACCT
>NC_037533.1:9889326-9890686 GCF_001531365.2 Cynara cardunculus var. scolymus
AAGTAACAGAGAGAAACAAGAATAGACAGGAAGAAGGGAAAGTGATAGAAAAGAGGAAATAGGAAGGTCCATCAACTGGATACAAAGGACCAAAAGCTGTAAAGTTTGGGAACAAGCCCATACGAAGATTCAATGAAAGGACTTGTCCCCGATGTCATCAAATTCATCAGGGAGAATGCAGGATTGAGCTAAGGAAATGTTATAAATGTGGTGAAACAGGTCATTTATCRAATRGTTGCCCAAYARTTAAAAGGTGTTTTAATTGTAATTCTCCAGATCACCTCAGACCAAATTGTCCACAAATGAAAGCTCCACGGTTAACCATGGGGGCAATACATCAATGGGCCGAGGAAGACCAAATCTGGCYAGAGGAGCAATGGGTGGGGCGTGGGGTCGATCTTTTCAAATGACCAAACAGGAGGCAGAAACTACACCTGATGTAGTAACAGGTACATTCTTCGTGAACTCCTTACATGCTGAAGTGTTATTTGACTCATGTGCAAACTTCTCGTTTGTATCCCCATCATTTGCCTTATGTGCTCGTATGAATTCTCTGCCACTTGACAATAAATTAGTAGTTGATACTGCTAGCGGTCAAGTATCTGTTAATTACGTATTTGAAAACTGCACTATCACGATTGAGGGTTGTGAGCTACCCATCCAGTTGTTTCCCATGCCTATGAAGGAATTTGATGTGGTAGTAGGAATGGATTGGTTGGCAGAAAATAAGGCTAGCATCGTTTGCAATGAAAAGATGATTAGAATTATGTTACCTGACAAAAGGACAGTCGTAATTCATGGTAATCATCAGTATCATCATACCAGTTTACTATCTGTGATGAAAGCCAGAAAATGTATCCAAAAGAAATGCCAAGGATTTTTAGCATACATAATTGATGCTAAGAAGGAAAAGAGTAAGCAAGAGTTAATTCCGGTTGTCAATGAATATCCTGAAGTCTTTCCATAAGACTTATCAGGGCTGCCTCCAGATCGAATTATTGAATTTGAGATTAATTTGATACCTTGAGCAGCGCCTGTAGCAAAAGCACCGTACAGATTAGCTCCATCAGAATTAAAAGAACTGGTTACACAATTAAAGGATTTATCAGACAAAGGATTTATCAGACCAAGTACTTCACCATGGGGGGCTCCAATTCTGTTTGTGAAAAAGAAAGATGGCACTATGCGCATGTGTATTGATTACCGAGAGTTGAACAAATTGACCATAAAGAACAAATATCCATTGCCCAGGATTGATGATTTGTTTGATTAATTAGTAGGAGCCTGTTACTTCTCAAAGATTGATTTGCGATCAGGATACCACCAGTTGAAAGTCAAAGAAAGTGATATAGCAAAAACA
>NC_037533.1:9895381-9913252 GCF_001531365.2 Cynara cardunculus var. scolymus
AATTTGAATTAAACACAGTTCAATAAATTGAACTGTTTTTAAGAAAAATTCAAGTTTTCAAATTTAACATGCCTAACTTAGATACTAGAAACCTGGAGCGTTTTTCATCTAAAGCTTTCGTAAATAAGTCGGCTAATTGAAATTATGTATTTACAAAATACAATTCAATAGTTCCTTTTTCTACATAATCTTTAATAAAGTGATACCGGATATCCATATGTGTGTTGAACAGGATTACAAGATATTGCAATGGCACTTTTCGAATCACAATAAATGGGAATTTTATTAAAATTAAAACCGTAGTCTCTGAGCTGTGTTTGCATTCATAATACTTGAGAACAACAGCTAGCAACAGCTACATATTCTGCTTCAGCGGTAGAGATGGATACACAGTTTTGTTTTTTGGAAGCCCAACTTACGAGTTTATCTCCCAAAAATTGTAGATGACCCAAAGTATTCTTCCTGTCCAACATACAGCCTGCGTAATCTGCATCTGAGTATGCTTTTAGTTCAAAGCTAGTATCCTTGGGATACCAGAGTCCAAGATTAGAAGTCCCGTTTAGATAACGAAAAATGCGCTTAACGACACTTAAATGGGACTCCTTTGGATTAGCCTGATATCTGGCACAAAGATGTGTTGAAAACATAATATCCGGTCTACAAGACGTTAAATATATCAAAGAACCAATCATGCCTCTGTATGTTTTCTGATCTACAGCTTTTCCAGATTGATCAACATGTAGTTTTGTACCATGAGCCATAGGTGTTTTGCTAGATGAACAGTTTTCCATATTAAATTTCTTCAGGATATCAAAAATATATTTTGTTTGACAGATAAAAATTCCTGAAGATAATTGTTTGACTTGAAGTCCTAAAAAGAAGTTCATCTCACCCATCATACTCATTTTAAAACGAGAAACCATTAAGGCAGAAAAGTTTTTGCAGTATTTTGGGTTCGTAGATCCAAATATTATATCATCTACATAAATTTGTATCAAAATAATATCTGACTTCTCCTTTTTAATAAAGAGGGTTGTGTCAATGTTACCTTTCAAGAAACCTGATTTTACTAGAAATTCTGATAAGATATCATACCAGGCTCTCGGTTGTTTAAGACCGTATAAAACTCTATCAAGGATATATACGTGATTCGGCTTTGACTGATCCACAAAACCCTCCGGTTGAGCAACATAAACTTCTTACTTGAGAAGATCATAAAGAAATGTCGTCTTGATGTCCATCTGGTACACAGTGAAATTCTTGTGTGCAGCGTACGTCAGATACATCCTTATAGCTTCAATCCATGCTACCGGGGCAAAGGTTTCATCATAGTCAGCACCTTCTTACTGATTGTATCCTTTTGCGACAAGCCGGACCTTATTTTTGACAACAATGCCATCTTCATCCTTTTTATTCTTGAAAACCCACTTTGTACCGATGATCGTTTTATTGTTGGGACGCGGAACCAATCTCCAGACCTTTAGTGCTTCAAACTGATTCAGCTCCTCTTGCATCACAATTATCCAGTCCGGATCTGCTAAGGCTTCAGACACCTTAGTTGGTTCAATATTACTCAGGAAAGTGGAATAAAGACACTCATTAGCTGTAGCAGACCGAGTACGAATAGATGCAGATGGATCACCAATAATTTGATGTATTGGATGATTCCTGGTCCACTTTTTGCTATGAGGTAGGGGAATATAAGAACTTTGATCTGAATTTTGATTAATGTAAGCATTTGGGGAATTATGAATAATAGGTTCAGGTGAAGGTTCAATGTTTGGAACAGAAGTAGGCTGAATATCTGACTGAGATAAGGTATTTTCATCTTGAACGACCGACACCTCTGGAAAATCAGTATTTAAACCCTCTTCACACTGAACTTGACAATTAGGAGTTTCCATCTGAATTTCTTCATCAACTTCCTCTGATTCTTCTTCAGTTTCAGTTACTGGAACATCAGCAGATGGACCAGATAACTGTTGTTCGATTTGAGTATTCCTGGACAGATCATTGGACTTATTAGATTTATTATCAAAATATTCATCGTAAAAATTCTCAAATAATGAATCTAAATCAGAAAGATCAGAATTCGAAGATTCAATTTTATCTACTTTCCACGAAGTGTTAAATATCATCCCGGGTCCTGAACCATTTTGTTCAGAAGCCACATCAATTACTTCATCGAATGAAATATTGACGCTCTCATTGATGATTTTCGTCCTTTTATTGTAGACTCTGTCTGCAGCAGACGTTTTTAAGTAGCCTATGAATACAGCTTCATCAGCCTTCGCAGCGAACTTACCTCTGTCCTCTTTGTCATTTAAGATAAAACACCTACAACCAAATACTCGAAATAATTTGTTATTAGGTATTCTTTTATTTATGATTTCGTAAGAAGTTTTACCAAACCTTTTATGTACAAGAGATCGGTTCTGAGTAAAACATGCAGTCGCCACTGCTTCAGCCCAAGGAAATAATGGAAGCTTAGAACAAGTTAGGAGTGTACGCGCCGCTTCCACCAATGTTCTATTTTTCCGTTCAACGACACCCTTATCACATGTGATAATACTTGTGAGGGAGCTTAGTGGTGTAAGGGCGACTTGGCCCGCAACCAAGATCGCATCGAAAATCGCCCGCATCTCTTATTTAGTATCACATCTGTATCATATGTGATGGAATATTAGTATCAAATGTGATTGTTTATAGTAAAAGGGTGTTCTCGCATTCTCGTAAAATGAAGATGTTCTCGTTTAAACCCTTCCCTTCCCTATATAAAATGAAGGTGTTCTTGTTGGGGGCCCAGGACCCCCAACAAAATAAGTTGTAGAAAGCCCATAATTTTTTTACTTATAATTTTTAACTTAATATAATTGGGCCCCCAATAATATAGTTATGAAGGCCCTCACTACCATTAGTCCATTTTAGCCTTCCATTTCTTCACACAGTTCACGCTTTACAACTTCACGCTCTTCACACACACGCACACGGTGACCGACTGACCGACATATCGGCCATTGCTACCTCCATCCTCTGCTCGCCAGCACTCAGCCGGTCGGCCCAACGGCCATCGCTGCTGCTTCTTCACTTCCTGAGTTCCTGTCTTCCTCCTTCCCTCTTCCGATCTTCATCTTCATCGCTGCTTTTGCTTCTTCTTCCTTCCTGGACAATGGACATTAAAGCAACTCCAATTTGGGTAAAAATTCTGATTTCCAAATTCCAGTATTTAATTTTTAATGACTTTGATTTTGTTGTTTGCTTCACAATTGGTGATTTGGTAAATGCTTTATGTTAGGTTAATTTTACAATTTTATAAACAAATGGAAATGTCAGGTTAATTTTGCAATTTTGTAGGCAAATGGAAATGTTAGGTTAATTTTGCAATTTTGTAGGCAAATGGAAATGTTACTATTGATAAAGATAAACCATTGATTTTTATCTTGTTATTGTTATTGGTGGAAAAAATGGAAAGATTTTTTAAAAAGAAAGCATCAACACCTGAATCGAGCTCTGCTCTTTCGATGCCCTATGAAATTGATTTGAACGATCTTCCTTGGGATCCAACCGATAGGAAAAAGATTTTGGAATATCATCCTAATCAAAGGGATGAAATAAGGAGAAAATATTTGCTTAGAGGACCTTGTCAACCACGAGGTCATGCATTTCCAAAAAAAAAATTCGAGAGTAAAGGAAGACGTTTTTGTCCGGCTTGGTTTGATCAATACGCTAATTGGTTGGAGTATAGTGTAAAAATAGATATAGCTTTTTGTTTGTGTTGTTATTTGTTTATAGATCATTACGTAGGACAATGTGGGAGTGATGCTTTTGTAACAGATGACTTTAATAGTTAAAATAAAACGGAAGACTTGGTCTTCATGTCGGCGACATTTATAGTTTTCACAATAGAGCACTTAAGAAAAGTGAGGATCTAATGAGCCAAGATCGATCTATTGCTGTTGCCTTTCATAAGCAAACTGAGAAGGAGAAGAATGAGCACGGAATACGATTAAATGCTTCAATTAAGGCCTGTAGGTTCTTGTTGAAGAATGCATTTCCCTTTCGTGGTCATGATGAATCTGAAATGTCTATTTCTAAAGGCATGTTCTTAGAAACATTTGCCTTAATTGGTGATTGCAATGAGGATATAGTAAAGTTATATTAAAAAATGCTCCAAAGAATAATCAAATGGTGTCTCAAAGTATTCAAAAAGATATTGTTGCTTGTTTTGCAAATCAAATACTCAAATCCATTCATAAAGAAGTTGGTGATGAGGTGTTCTCATTGCTAGTTGATGAGTCTAGTGACCTTTCTAAGAAGGAACAAATGCAATGGTTTTACGATATGTTGATGCACGTGGTATTGTTAAGGAGAGATTTTTTGGTATTGTTCATGTGACAGGGACATCTTCTTCAATTCTTAAATATGCCATTGATACTTTATTTGTTGAACATGGATTGAGTTTGAAACATGTTAGAGGGCAAGGTTATGACGGAGGAAGCAATATGCGCGGTGAGTTCAATGGATTAAAGGCCTTGATCTTGAATGAAAATAGCTTGGCATATTATATCCATTCTTTTGCTTACCAACTGCAATTAGTTGTTGAGGCGGTTGCAAATAAACATGACGGAGTTGAGAACTTTTTTAATATATTAGGAATGGTGATTAATGTGGTGAATGCTTTTTGCAAGCGTAAAGACGTGCTTCGACAAAGTTACAAAGAGAGAGTGCAAGAAGCAATTGGTAAGTGTGAAATTGAAACTGGAATAGGAAAATACCAAGAGCTTTCGCTTATACGAGCCGGAGATACACGATGGGGTTCTCATTACAAAACCATTTTGAGCTTGATTGCTTTGTTTCTGAATGTTGTTAAAGTGCTCCAGTATGTTGAAGAGGATGGGGATAATGGTTTTAGTTGCACTCAAGCAACTGGTATTTTAGCATATTTGAAGACAATTGATTTCGGATTTATTTGCATTTGATGTCACATATTTTAGAGGTCACAGACTTGTTGTCACGAGATCTTCAAAAAAAAGGATCAAGATATTTTGGAAGCGGGTTTCATTGATAAGAGGAACCAAACAACTATTGCAACAATTTAGAGAAACTGGTTTTGATCCACTTTTGAAGAAAATGTATTCTTTTTGTGAAGCAAATGGTATTAAAGCTTTTGGATATGGAAGACCGTTATTCAAAAAACAGAAGACAAAGGACCAACATCACAAATCGTCATTATTACAAGTTTGATATTTTCAATACTGTTGTGAACATGCAAATTCAAGAGTTTGGGGATTGATTTAGTGAGGTAAGAACGGATCGATTTAGTGAGGTAAGAACTGAATTGCTTAAAAATATAGCAGCTTTGAGTCCATGTGATTCATTTTCGCAGTTCAATGTATCGGATTTATTGAAGTTGAGTGAGTTGTATCCTCAAGATTTTAGTCATATGGAAAGGATCGCTCTTGAGAAACAACTTAACATGTACTATTTGATTGTGGGTCAAGATGAAAGATTTGCCGATTTGAGTGGTATTGCCGAGCTCGCTAGATTGCTAGCGGAAACAAAAAAAAAAACATAAAACTTATCCTCTAGTATATCGGTTATTGAAGTTAGGTTTGTGTTTTCCAGTTGCTACCGCAATAGTCAAAAGATGTTTTTCTGCTATGAAGATTGTGAAGTCAGATTTGCGCAACAAAATCGGTGATGAATTTTTGAATGCTGCAATGATATGTACTATAGAAAAAGAAGCACTTCTCACAATTTTAAATGATGATGTAATTACTCAATTCCAAAAGATGAATAGTCGTAGGGCACAGTTGTAAGAGGTAACTTTTTATCATTTTTGTATGAAATTGAAGTTAATTATTTTTTTATCTTATGTCATGCCCCCTACAATATATTTTTCTGCATCTGCCACTGTCACTGTATATATATAGGGAAGAGTTCAAACGAGAACACCTTCATTTTATGAGAATGCGAGAACACCCTTTTACTATAGACAATCACATTTGATACTAATATTCCATCACATATGATACACATGTGATACTAAATCAGAGACGCAGGCGATTTTCAATACAATCTTGGTTGCGGGCCAAGTCGCCCTTACACCACTGAGCTCCCTCACAAGTATTATCACATGAGATAAGGGTGTTGTTGATATGATACTATAATCCATTAAGACCATCACATGTGATGCAAAATCATAGACACATACAACCTTTGGTGCGACCTAAGTCATATAACACGTCGTCCACACATTAAAGGGTCCCCTCACGCGTATTATCACATGTGATAAGGGTGTTCTCGCATTTTCGTAAAATGAAGATATTCTCGTTTGAACCTCCACCTATATATATATATATACATATATATATATGTCTTCATTTATGAACCAGGTCCCAAACTTGTCTCCGACTCTCACCTCGCTCCCAACCCAAACATACATACATACATACATACATACATACATACATACATACATACATACATACATACATACATACATACATACATACATACATACATACATANACATACATACATACATACATACATACATACATACATACATACATACATACATACATACATACATACATACATACATACATACATACATACATACATATAGGGGAGAGATCAAATGCAAAACAAGCCATTTGTTTGTATAAATGGTTTTGTTTGCATTTGATCCCTCCTCTTATATATATATACTAGGTTCGATACCGTGTATTACACGACGTAATTTGAAAAAATTAAATCATGTCAGAAACTTATCCTATAGATATGAATGATCATCGAAAGTACGATGCTACTTTAACCTTGTACTCTTGAAATAACTCTGAAGTATAACTCTTCATACTTGAATTTAGAAATGAAACTATATCAATAATTAGTTAAAATGAAGTTAACCCTATAATTAAATTAGATTTAGAAATGAAACTATATCAGTAAATTAAATTTAAACTTAAAAGTAGTTTAGAATGACTATTCAGACTTGTACTCTTGAAATAACTCTGAACTATAAATTTGTTGAATGACTTCAAACTTGTACTCTTGATATAACTCTGAAGTAAAACTCTTTAGACTTTAGACTCTGTATAGGCAAGCCAAAAGATCTGCATGCACTATGTAGAGGCTCTGTATGCACTATGCAAAGGCTCTGCATGGTGCTCCGTCTGAAAAAGAAGGCTTCAGAATTCGGGTGAACTAACTCGAAGAATGGATCTTCAGAATTGCAATATGGAAATAACTTTGAAGTAAAACTCTAAAGAATGACTCTTCAGACTTGTACTCTTGAAATAAATCTGAAGTATAAAATTAATCACACTAAATCAGAGTTCAAACTTCTAAGTCTAAAAAAAATACTTCAGAGTTCAGACTTTAGAATTTGGGTGAGCTAACTCTGAAGAATGACTCTTCAGACTTGTAGAAGACTTTAGAGTTCAGACTTCTAAGTCTGAAACAGAAGACTTCAGAGTTCAGACTCCAAAGTTAGGATGAGCTAAGTCTGTTTAAGCCTGAAAAAACAAACTTCAGAGTTCGGGTGAGCTAACTCTTTAGAATGACTCTTCATACTTGTACTCTTGAAATAACTTTGAAATATAACTCTGAAGAATGACTTCATACTTGTACTATTGAAATAACTCTGAAGTATAACTCTGAAGAATGACTTTAGACTTGTACTATTGAAATAACTCTTGTTGTTCCCAAAATCCATCTTCAATCTTCTATCAAGAAACAATGGCAGAAACTAAAATCTAACAATCAAGAACACATGAGAGAGTTGAGAGAAAAAGTCAAATTCCCAAATTAGTCAAACTTCTATTACGTAATCAGATATTACAATGAAAGAATCCTACAAAATTTACACTAAAACAAGACTATTTATAAGGTCAAACTACTACCCTTGAAAGTCAAAGTCAAACAAACTAGAAAAGTCAAACACGATGATTTTACAACAATTATAGACAAAATTATCTTTTCAAGACGAATACAATTTATACTGAAATTCAATCCTAACATTCTCCTCCTTTGTATTCAGGCTTGAAAGAATTTGCGCGCTTTGAGTCTTGGTTGAACTTTGTTGCTTTAAGCACTCTATGTCTTTTTCAAAACATTACTTTGTATACACTAACTATTTTTTTTTGTAATAATCTTTATTTCAAAACATTATTTCAAAACCAAAATAATATTTATCAGCAAACTGTTGTAAAATTGATCTTCACATTCAACAACTCTCAGACTTTGTAGCATCGGAATAATCTTTTGTAATAATCTCCAGTTGCACTCCTTTTGAGTCTTTTGCCGATCTTTGTTGTTACTCCTCCTTGATCTTTATAATAAATTCCCCTTATAACGTTCGAAAATGAACATTCCCCCTTATAACGTTCGGAATTGAACATTTCATTCATTATTACATACTCCCCCTTATGATGAAATGAGAATCATTACATCATACACAAGAATGAATGAAATCTTCCGTAAAAACCGTCAATTCATGAAATTGTAAGTAGATCTTTTCAAATCCACTTTCATAATCTTTTCAGATTAAGGGAATGGGAATGTAACAACCAATTTCAACGTACGAAATTGTTTTCAATCTTATAAAAAGATTGGCCTATGAGTATAACAAATATACTTAGTACAAAGGATGTACTGTATATATGAGACCTTTTGAGGTTCATCTCACCAGGACTTCCATTTAATCATCGATAGCTGAATAATAGCATATCTATGAATGTTTCGGCAATATAACATATAAAATGCAAAACCTGTGTAGTGTAGAAAGATAAAGCAACATATGCTTCTGTTTAGGGTCAAAGTGATAAACCGTGTAGACTACACAAATTTATCAGACTCAATACGTGATAAAAAAGACTTGAAGGGGGGACATATATCCTTCTGATTCAATATCAACTTTCTCCGAATGAGAAATTGATAGATTGTGAGCTGTGTGCCCCAAGTGTTATTGTAACACTTATCTGTTAAGAGATAAATGAGTAGTTGGTGGGGTTGTTACAAGAATTGGCTCGGGCTTTACCTTTTTCAATATTAATCTCGAAAAATTGAGAACTAATAGATTATGTGGTATGCCCGATAATTTGAAGTTTGGAACAGGATTCTTATGTTCTTTTAATCCTGACACAACTTTCATCAATTCTTTTAGCTCACAACAACTACCCCTCTCTTTTTCATTTTAAACTCTGTACACAAACCCTTTTTGAGTTTAAGCTCACCCAGATATGGTTGTCCTCTCGGGTAGGTTTGTCGGTTCTAACATTCAATAGAGATATTTCTGTTAAGCACTCAGTCCCTCCTAAATTACTGTAAGCTCAGTTTATCACAATAGTTGATCAAAAATATTATTGCAAATAAAGCACAATGATTATATAAAAATTGATCAAGATATAACTTTGAAGCACAATCAAATTAGGAGTGATATGCAAAATCAAATTATTCAGTATATGAGAGAAACGAATGAAGATCTGTAAGAACAAGTTTACAGATTCTGGTTTTCAAAGAATTAATGAATGTATATCAATCAAAGTACAAAAAAAATCAGAACAAAACAAACTTTGATTACTAATGAGCGTATTATCACCGAAAATGATTTTATATAAGAGACGTGATAATAATACTTAGAAGAATAGCTGAAACAGGTATTGGAGTTATGTTCGATGAGAAATTACACAAGTAAAATCTCAGAAAATACCTGATCAGAGAATGTACTCGTTTTCAAAAAAAATATTTCACTTTCCGAAAGCATTTATTGAAATTTCTAGAGACTCTCCCTAGAAAATAGATTTAAGAAATGTTTCGATTCAGCTCAAAATAAAAAAAATGGAAACATTTTTAGCACGGGTCTTGAACTGAGTATTCAGAAACCAAATTCAGTTAAGCAGGGGTCCTGAACTGTGTTGTTCTGAAGCCTTTTTTTGGAACAGATTACAACTCCCCTGCATTAGTGCATCAATGATATGATATTCTGATTAGCGCAAATTTGACACACCTGCAAAATAAGATCAAACAGATTTTGGTAACCAAACAAACTTGGGTCCTGTTTGGTTAGTATCGGGCTGGGGTATGTTGTAACTTCCAAACCATCTATTTCTATTAGATGTTTTCTTTTTAGCATTTTTAGCAGGATGATCATATACAAAATATGATCCATACGAGTTATTGTAATCATACCTGTTCTTACCTATCCAATCCTTCTGATATCTGTTGTCTGTACTCCATCTATTGTATGTCTTCTTGTTCACAAAATCTGTTCGCATGTGGAGCACATGATTCTTCTCTTGCTAAGATGAATCAAATCAGTATTAGATCTTACAAAACAAGGAAGATGATTAGTAACAACAGGGGTACAGGATGAAACAGATTCAGATTTATTGACCCAAATGCTTTTAACCTTAGAAGAGTAATTGGATGATCCGATGACATACCCTTGATAATACTGATTTAAAGAACGAGAATAGTTCTTAGAAACAGTTGATTTAGGGCTGCTTGAATAACTGTTTGATTTGGAACAGTCATAGAAGCTAGTTTTACACTGAGAAGAAGAACCAATTGAGCTTTGAGCACAAGAAAAGTCTTTGACTTTATGTAAAAGCTGGTCTCTTTCAACAGTAACTAAATCATACTTATTTTTGAGTTCTGTTCTCATTTTCAATCCAGTTTCAAGGTCTGTCTTCAGATTAGACAATTTCTTTGTAGTATCCAGGAGTTTACCTTCTAACTCCTTCTTAAGCATTTCAAACTTCTTATTCTGATTTATAAACTCTCTTCTCTCTTCATCTGAGCTGCTCTTCTCATTCTCAGAAGCAATGTCAAGCCAGTTTTTTTTCCAGCAAGCTCTTTAGCAATAGCAGTATGTTTCTTTGTAGTATTTCTCTTCTCAAGAGCAAATTGTTTCTTTTTTTCATCTAAAGCCTTCTGCTTTAGAGCAATGCTGTCAGATAATTTTTGATTTTGGCTCAGACATTTTTCTTTGATGTCTTTCTTCTTTTTATCATTCTTGGCTCGTTCCAAGAATATCAGTTGCTCAAAATCCAAGATTTGCTTTAACAACATTTTGGCGTTTAGCTCAAGAGAGTTTATCTTATTCTCATAAGATAAGCGTTCAGAATCAAACTTTTTTTCTATTTCAGAAAATCTTTTCTTCTCCTTTTCAAATTCATTCCTTAACTCACACAAATCACTCTCAGATTTATGAAGTTTTTCAGTTAAGTCCTCAGTATCTGTATCATCTTTCTCAGAAGAATTCCTCACATTTTGTAGATCTTGAAGTTTATTAAACAATTCCTTATTAGCGTTACTCCAAGTCTTCAACTCTTCTTCACATTCTTTCCTTACAATGTTCAAAGTTCTTCCAAATTCACTAGTCTTAACTGATAAAACCTTCTCAAAATTTTCTTTCAAAGTTTTATTTTCTATTTGCAGATCCTTGATAAATTCTTTATTTGCAAAATTCTCATCATATATATTAACATATTTGTCATTTCCAATTCAAAAATTCTCTCTCTCAATTCTCTATTCTCTCTCCCAAAAGAAACTGCCATTTTTTTCACAGATTGATTAAGGATCAAATGTTGTGAAATCAATTAAAAAGAAATCAAAAATAGTTATGCTCAAGAACAAAACAGAAAACACAAAAAAACTGATGAAAAAAAAACGACGAAAAACTGTAAAAAAACTAGTAAAAACAGTAAAAACTGTTGAAAACAGTTAAAAGCTGTTAAAAACAGTCAGAAACGGTTAAAACTGATTAAAAACAATTTACGCGATCCAAAACACTTCAGAAAATCTCAAACAGTTCAACACAATACAAAACAGAACAAAAACAATTAAAAACTGTAAAAACCTCAAATATTAACAAATTCAGATTACACAATGATTTCCAAGAAAGAATGCTAGTAAGTAAAAACACAACCAAGTCTGGATGTTGAGCAATGTAAACCAGCGATTTAGTCCATATAGCACACCTTGCCAAGCGATTTAACAAAGTTTCGGATAAGCCTTGTACAAGAAACATGTTAGACCCTATAAGTGTTATGCGTGAAGTAATGAAGACAAACAAGTGATGAAGAACCAGAAGACCGATGGAAGACTTCAAGGAAAAATAACTAAGTCTGAAGAACAACCAGAGGGTCGATGAACTGACCAGATATGTGATGGAAAGTGCATCTCCATAACCCCTCTGGACACTAACACTTGAAGTTTCCTTCACCAGTTCAACTAGAGGCAAACAAAGAAGATATGAAGATAAGGTTGAACGCATATCTCATGGAAGACAGCTGGAGATAATCATTCAACAACTGGATTCTACAAAGTTTATCTCCTTTTAATGTTTATCCTTGTTATAGATAAGCTTTATCTGTTAGTAGAAGATTAGCTAAATAGTCTCGCTAGATAGTTATCTTCTTCTTAGTCTACTAGTATAAATAGGTGATTAGGCCTACTGTAATCAACGACACTTTTACGTTTTTACATTAATATTGAATAAAGTGAAATCATTGGCACTCAAGATTGTTCTTTGAATGTTTATACATTGTTCTTCAGTGTTCATCATTTTGTTCACTAAAACACCATAGTTTGGTTATTCATAACTTGATTATTAGTGTTATTGAGAGATCTGGGATCAACAATTGGTATCAGAGCCAATTGATTGTTTTTCAATCAAACGATCACCAAAAATCTCTCAATTCACGTTTTTTCACAGAAATTATCTTCTCTAAAATGAAAACTTTCTCTCTTCAAAAATCTTAATGGCCAACTGGAACTCCGCCTATAGTGTTGGTTCCCTCACCAAACCTCCAACTCTTCAAAGAGAAGAGTACCCACAATAGAGGATACAAATGGTGAATTTTCTGGAAGGGATGGACAAAAACCTTCTGCGATCTGTTATGGAGGGTCCCTATGTTCTACAAACTCTTGTCCTAAGAGTACCAGGAACAAATATTACCGCTGAAATTCCCGCCTACTACATGCCCAAGGATGAGAAGAATTAGGATGAAGACGACGTATAGCGGGTTGAGATCGACAAAAGGGCCAAAAGACTGATAATTATGGCCATGCCAAATGAAATATTCCAATCTCTTGATGCATGCTCCACTGCCAAAGAACTATGGGATGAACTTTTTCTTGCTCTTCATCAAGAAACTCTCATTAGTGGTTCCCTTGGTGGCATCTCCGGACGTCTCCTTAGCGACTCCATATTCTTAATGATTTTGGCGACTAAGCTCTGCAGAGGGTGCCTTGATGAAGAAGGAATGTCCGTATGCACCATAGTTGGCCCGGTTGAGGGTTGAGTTTGGGTTATGGGTTGTGTATTGGTTGAGGGTTGAGTTTGGGTTATGGGTTGTGTATTGGTTGAGGGTTGAGTTTGGGTTATGGGTTGTGTATCGGTTGGCGATGGGATGGTTTCTTGGGTTGGCTCATATTGGGGTGATTCAGGTTCATCGGGTTGTGTTTGGGCTTGAGGTTGTTGAAGTGAGGAGGGTTGGATGTTTGTTTGTTCAGGTTCATTGGGTATGATGATGAACGGTTCTGTGGTGCGAGGGGTTAGTGATGGGGTTAAAGGTAGGCTTGATGTTGGTGATGTACTGAAAGGTGGGTTGGTTTCTGTTGGTGGGGTTGATGGATTTTCATCAGATGAGGAACTCAACACGATGGGTTCAGGTATGGTGGCAAGGGGAACATGTACATTATGTATATCTTCAGAGGGCTGAGCCTCTGGTTCCCTTGCATGGGTTCCTTGGTTTGGTGATGATGGTGGGTTTTGTGTTTGGTGATCGGATGTTGAAGGTGCAGCGGATGGTGTTTTTTGAGTTGTAGCAGCTGGATTCTCCTCCTCATGAGGACCAAGACCATGATCATCTTGGTCTGGAGGTAGAGGTGGATGTGGTGGGTGGGATGGGAAGGATGGTGATCATGGCTTTAAGCTCTGCAGCAAGGGAGGATAGAGCTTCATCGAAAGATGGTGCTGCAGGGCTGGGTGGTGGTTGGGGTATTTGGGCTAGAATGGTGGTTGGAAGTTGGTTTAGGGTGGTTTGTATGGTGGCCATTTGGTTGGTGACGATTGATGAAGTTGTTTGTTGTGGGGTTGGTAGAGGGATTTGGGAAAGGATGGTGGCGGGAAGGGTGTTAAGGGTTTGGGAAATGGTGTTTATCTGGGTGGTGATGGAGGATAAGGTCTCATCGGTCGCAGTTGCCTGGGCTGTGAGGGTGGCGATGGAGTTCATCATCAATTGGTTTCTTTAGGTGGCAAAGGTGGAGGAGGTGTTATGGTGTTGGGTTACAGTTTGTTGTAGCATTTGCAGACGGGTTGTGCTGTCTTGGGTTTGGGTTTCAAGGGTTGCAAGGGATTGTCGAATGGGGGTTAAATCGATGGAAGCTGGGTTCGACAATCCCTTGTATGATGAGTTTTAGGTATTCCAAGGACCGCAGAACTGAGTCAACAAAGGCTTGGAACTCAGCCTTTGTGACCAGATCGGCCACGGGGGTAACCCCTGCAGCAACGGATGCTGCAGGTTGAGCCTCAACTCCAGATGCGCCTTCATTGCCTTGTGAAAATATAGGCCGTGGAGGACTTCCATCATGTCCTTGATAGCCCTCTAGTGAGGAGCTATCTTCTGATGTTGCAACAACTTCTTCTTCTTCCTCGGCTTTAGAGGCCGGGTAAGAGAAGTAAGTGTGTTTTCTCTTTGCTAGATCAAGTATCGAAGGGGGGTTTTGTGCACGAATGGGAGATCGCTCTGAACGATCTTGGGGTTCAGCAATGTCAGAACTAACACATGCTTCTGGGTGTGTGGGTGGTAGTGTCGAGCCATGAGGCGATGTGGCTCTTATGTCTGCATCGCCCCTCTCCTCTCTGTTGGGAGAAGGGCGATGGAAATCGTGGTTCCTCAGCTAAATCATCTCCAGAGGCCCGAAGAATGGCCTCTAGATGGCTGTTTTGGGTTTGGTTTGGACTGGGCCGTCCTTGTTCAATACCCCTTTGACCTTGATCGCCAGGGGTAGAGGAGGTGGTTGCCCTTTGGGAAGAGGGAAGGGGATTTGTTTGTGTAAGGCCGGGGAATGCACGAGGAGTTTCATCATCATCATCATCTTCATCATCCGATGAAGATGGCTCCTGTGCTCCCTCGCTTGACTGAGGGGACGACTCTATGCGCTCTAGGGTAGCTGCCCTTGCTGCATGGGACAGCAGAGAGCGTTCGTAAGTTCTTTGGATCTCAGATGTCTCTGGGATGACACTGAGCATGGCTCTGTTGATTGGCCTGTCGATGGTGTAGTCATCCTTTGAGAGTGTAGGTCGATGGCCATGCATCTTGAAGAGTGGAGTGAATGGTTCCTCTGCCGGTAGGTTATGTTTTCTCACCGCATCCCCTGTGAAGAGAGATAGGAAACGAGAAAACAAAACATAAATCAAGGGCTTGTCGGTGGCCTGGAGGTTGCACTTCTTGACTTCCGCTGAGTGGATCTCATTGTATATGAGGAAATCGTAGTTGAGAGGGATGTTAAAGAAGAGACCATACATAATTGTCATTATGTTGATGTTGCCTTGATCCATCGACCCTAGCTTGCATGTGAGAGCCCTGTTCAATATGGAAAAGAACATATTCCACATTGGCGGCAAAAACTGCCTTTTGAAATCTGAGGCGTTGCGTAGGTCACGATTGTAACCTAGCATTTTTATGAACCGGAGGATGTCTGAGGTTGTGGGTTGGTCGGCATATTGGTCAATGCCGAGCTCTCGACGGGTGGGAATGCACAGAACCCTAGAGACTTTTGCCCGAGAGATCTTGAGCGAGCAAATTATGTCATTTGGGGCGTCGATGTCCCCCATTATTCCACAGATGTCAGGGTCATACTCACAGGTTTTCCAGTATTGTTGGACGTACTTTAGAGGTACGCCATTGTTGGTTAGAGTAAGGGCAGGTAGAAGGATGCAGTTACGGAAGAACTCGATTATCACAGCAAACCTGTCGTCGAACAGGGTGGTTCGAAGCTCGATGGCATGATTGTTGGGCTTTATTGGTAGAAATAATATTTCTCAGCTATCGGCACCGGTGGATTGGACACGGCTATCATTGTCGTTGGACTTGTGTGATGCGGAGGAAGTCATTGTGGATACAGTTGCAGGTAGGTTTGTGCATCAAAGTCTAGTTGCAGGTTTTAGGAAGCATAAGGGATTACTGGAGGTAGAAGAAGGGTATATATAGGTCGGGGGAGGAGAACATAAAATGGTTTTCTGATTAATATATTTAAATAATCATGAAAGGTGAAGGCGTTTGGCAAAAGGTGAGTTGTTTTGGGGATCGTGAGCCGTCTTGATTGTACGTGCCATTAATGTTGGAGGACACGTGTCAAGGCGGGGATAGGGAAGGGTAATTTGAAATGGTTCATGGGGAACAGGCTGTATATGGTGTCAGGCGCGTGGGAGGAAGACATATGTATATGGTGTCAGGCGCATGGGAGTATATCCAAATTTTTTTAATTCCATCTAATTGTAAGATAAATACGAATTACGAAGTTTTGGTCTTTTAAAAACCCATGTTGTATAGTTTTTAGTCACAAAAGCTGCAACTTTGTATAATCTTTAGAAAGTTTTCAATTAAGATGGGTTTTTGGATGAAAATTATTTTGTCATGGAACCAGAGGAGCTCTGGTTAGTCATGACTCATTGGGTGAGAAACCAGAGGTGCTCTGGTTGAACATATATGAATGCATTCATCGATGAAATGTTGGATTGTATGATAAATAAACCTTGGATGACTAACCAGAGGCTCTAGATAAGCATTGACAATCCATTATGTAGAACCAGAGGGGCTCTGGTTTAAATATACATGGTGTATTATTTAGCATTTAAGTGTCCAGAGGCTCTGGATAGTAGGACCARAGGCTCTRGTATGGAAAATGYATATTTATGCAATGGAGATTCATGATGAATGAATAGCTCCCCCTCAAATAATGCATGTAGATAAGATTTGAGTTTTAGAAACTCCCCCTAGAACCAATAACAATGTGGATTGAGGTGACCAGAGGCTCTGGTCTTTACAACCAGAGGCTCTGGTCTTTACAACCAGAGGCTCTGGTTGTGAATGAAGATGAAAAGTTGTATGAAAAATGTCTAAGTATGCAAATGGATGTGCATATGAATGGGTCTTTGAGACTAGAGGGCTCTAGTTCCAAAGACAATGAATCCAGAAGCTCTGCTCTTTATAACCAGAGGCTCTGGTTGCAAAGACGATGAAAAGAAGTATGAAAATATGGTTAAGTGCATGTGAGTGAGAAAAAGGGGGGGGGGGTATGGGTCCAGAGGGGCTATGATTACAAAGAGTATGAATACAGAGGCTCTGGTTGTCTTGGATATGCTATTAAAGATGAATGAAAGGTGAATTTAGCATGCCAAGTCTTATTTGAAAACCAGAGGTCTCTGGTTGCAAAGGACTTGGAAACCAGAGGCTCTGGTCTTTAGAACCAGAGGCTCTGGTTACATGAATGTGTTATGCGATGGAGTCCAAAAGGGCTCTGCTCTCAAAGGATGAGAACCCAGAGGCTCTGGTCTATAGGACCAGAGGCTCTGGTCTCAAAGAGTGAGAATCCAGAGGCTCTAGTCTATAGAACTAGAGGCTCTGGTTGCGAAAGTAATACTTAGTGAATAAAAGCTAAGTATTTGCTTTGGACCAGAGGTCTTTGGTTCCAAAGGCGATGAAAAACTTTGAGCCAATATTAAAATGTTTCTTCATGGCCAGAGGCTCTGGTCTTTAGAACCTGAGACGTTGGTTTGGAGTACTTATTGCTATGTATCACTTGTAGGCATAACCATGAGATATTGAGAATATTTGATTTAAGAACTTTTATTGC
>NC_037533.1:9918535-9920448 GCF_001531365.2 Cynara cardunculus var. scolymus
TTGAAAGAAATCTTTATGAGCAACTGAGTTTAGTCTCTCTGCCTCTGATTCTTTTAAGGCCTTAGTTTTCTTTTCTAAGTCCTTAGTTATTCGTTTGTTTAGTTCCAGAAGTTTTTCTTCCTCTGATTTCTTAAGTGTGGTGATGCGAGTCTTTTCCTTAGCAAGTTCGGCTTTTTCTTCGGTTTGAAGATCAGTCTCTCTTTTTGTAGAAACTTGCTTCTTTTTTCTCTTTTAGTCTTTCAGATTTTTCAAAATTTAATTTCTTTTTCAATTTAATGAAATCCTCTGAAAGTTTTATCACCCTTAACTCTAGCTCAGATGGAGCAGAGTTGGTTTCATTGGAAGTAGACTCACATACCTGATCATTAGAGTCGGAGGTGGGTTCTGTAGTGGATGTGG
Source organism: Cynara cardunculus var. scolymus (assembly GCF_001531365.2). Taxonomy (NCBI): domain Eukaryota; kingdom Viridiplantae; phylum Streptophyta; class Magnoliopsida; order Asterales; family Asteraceae; genus Cynara; species Cynara cardunculus. The sequence continues at coordinate 9,918,935 of NC_037533.1, forward strand.
CCATCAGACAGATGAGTGCTTTATCTTCTTCATCGGATGAAGAGTCGGATACCCAATTTTCTTTCTCAGCCATCAGGCTTCGCTCTTTTGAATTGTATTTGTACTTATTCTTGTAGTAATCGGCATCCTTTACCAATCGTCCTCTGCACTCTTTTGAAAAATGACCAATTTTCCCGCATCTGAAGTAGCGAAGGTCATTTTTTCTTCCGTTTCTATCTTCTTTCTTGTCCTCCCTTCTGTCCTCTCTCTTCTCTTTCTTCTCTTCTGTCTTCCCTCTGATAGAATTTTGATGGTTTCTTCTCATGGTATGACTGATATTTCTCCTTCTTGAAGTCTCTTCATTCATAGGGTCTCTTGATGAACTTCTTTTGGAACTGTCTTGTAATCAAGGCCAGAGACTTATCAAAGGCTTTGATATCATCATCTGATTCAGATGACTCGTCTTCAGATTCCGATTCTACCACCATTGCTTTCTTTCCTTTTTTCTTGTGATCTCTGGTGGAGTTCCTTGATTCTTCCTTTTCATCAGCAGCAAGAGCCAGAGGTCCACCGATAGATACTTTCTTCTTCATAATGTCATTCTCTTGTGCTGCAAGCGTTCCATGTACATCATGAAGTGACCAGCCTTCTAGGTCCTGATTTGCTTGAAGGGACATTGACAGTTGAGTCCATTGATCGCCAAGACTTTTTAGGAACAAAACATTGTTTTCTTCCTTTGTTCTAGTGATATCATTTTGACGACATTGATTAATCAATGTTTTGAAACGATCGTAAGTCTTTTGTATTGGTTCATCAAGAAGAGCTTTAAAGTTGGCGTATTCGTTGAGAATTGTGCTCTACGATTCTTCTTTGTTTTAGCTCCTCCTTCCAATTGGCTTGCAAGTTCATCCCACAATTCTTTTGCAGTGGAACATGCATAAAGGGATTGAAAGATTTTATTGGGAATGGCCATGATGATTAGTCGCTTGGCCTTCTTGTCAGTTTCCACACGCTCAATATCGTCTTCATCCCAGTTTTTCTCATCCTTGGGCATGTAATATGCAGGAATTTCTGCTGTGGTATTTGTTCCTGGGACTCTTGGGACAAGAGTCTGTGGAACGTAAGGACCCTCTATTACAGATCGTAGGAGGTTTCTGTCCATCCCTTCCAAGAAGTTTACCATCCTTATTCTCCATTGTGGGTACTCTCTCGTTGAAGAGTTGGAGACTTGGTGAGGGAACCAACACTATATGCAGAATTCCAGTTGGCCATCAAGAATTTTTGAAGAGAGAAAAATTTACGTTTTTTGGTGAAGATATTTCGTGAAAATCGTGAATTGAGAGATTTTTATATGATCGTTTGATTGGAAAAACAATCAATTGGCTCTGATACCAATTGTTGATCTCAGATATCTCAATAACACTAATAATCAAGTTAAGAATAACCAAATTATAGTGTTTTAATAAACAAAATGATGAACACTCAAGAATAATGTATGAACATTCAAAGAACAATCTTGAGTGCCGATAATTTCA
>NC_037533.1:9920538-9937115 GCF_001531365.2 Cynara cardunculus var. scolymus
AGGCTAATTAGAAGATAACTATCTAGTGAGACTATTTAGCTAATCTTCTACTAACTGATAAAKTTTATYHAAAGTATGGATAAGCTATAAATCAAGATAAACTTGAAATCCAGCTGTCGATTTGTTATCTCCAGCTGTCTTCCATGGGATGTTAATTTAACCTTATCTTCATATCTTCATCGTATGCCTCTGCTTGAACTGCTGGAGAAAACTCTAAGTGTTGTTGACCAGAGGGGTGATGAAGATGCTCTTTCCATCGCATCTCTGGTCGATTCATTGACCCTCTGGTTGTTCCCCAGACTTAGTCAATTCTGCCTTAACGTCTTCATCGGTCTTCTGGTTCTTCATCACTTATTGTTCTTCATTACTTTTCCACTTATGAATTATGGGGTTTAACACTAAAGCTTTAAAAGAATCTGAGGCAGAGAGACTCAACTTAGTAGCTCTCAAAGATTTCTTTCAAAAGGAAAGAGAGATTCTTCATCAGAAGCTTCAAACCAATGAACTTCTGATGAAGAAATACAAGGATGCCCAAGATGTGTATGAAAAGTTAAATGGCCAAACGGACACTCAAGGGATTGGATTCAATGAATTGGACTCTTTCATCGATTCATAGAAATCCTCCCTTGAATCCACTTTAAAACTTGGATGCATTCAGAAACCCGACTTTATCCCGAAACCAAAAGCGAATTTTAAAAGAGTTAAAGTCGATGGAAAAGCTGTCGTGTTAAGACAAGATTTTGAAAATGTGGTATACGAGAGCAGTACATGTAAGAATTCTGATGAAAGGAATGACACCTCCAAATCAGAAACCGATAGAAACTCTATGGTCAAACCATAGTTTCTAGTTGTCAATTCCACTTCATCAGCAAGTACTGGTGATGAAAAGGAGAATCCTAATGAAGAACCATCAGCTGATGAATCAATGAACCATCCAAGTAAAACTGAAAGTTCATCTAAGTTAGAATCGATGGAACTTCAAGTAGATCACTCTAAAGCATCAACATATAAACCCACATCTCCCACAAACATCCCTGCTAATTCTGATTTCGAGAAATCAGCAAGAGACTTTCTCGATTCCGAATCTGAAGAAGAGATAACCTGTGAATCACCAAAAATCATTGAGAATAAGGAGCCTCAAAACTCAAAACCCTCAATGAAATATGGTATTCCTCCATCGATGAAATCTTCAAACAAAGGATAGGGAAAACTGAAAGATATTAAATCTGCCAAAGATAAATCAAAAGGCCCTAGCATATCTTTTAAGTTTATTAAGTTCACTCGTGAGTAAAAACAAAAGTGGCATGCCTCTGAGAAAACTAACCACCACTTTTCTTCTCGTCCAGCTGAAGAAAAACAGTTCTTCCTCAGGAGAAAAGAAGTAAAGACAAAGAACCCCTCAAAGAAAAAAGCTGAACTAGATAGGAAATTTGTAAAAACAACCGATGCTAGGACAGGATTTACATCTTCTGTATTTGCTTCTTCGTTTTCAACGAATAAAAAGAACGTTAGACATTCATGTTCAAATTACAATTGTCAATGTTTAGCTCTTTTACACAACCTGAGGAATCAAATGTTGACACATCGCTGCATATTTTCCCAACACGTTTATCGTTATCAAGTTAAAACCAATGAAAACGTGAAAAAGCCCAAGTCCAAGGGCAAGGGAAATGCTAATAAATCCAAGCCTGCAAAGGCTAAGGGCAATGAAAAGAGAGTGGTATCTGCTACTAACAAGCGTGGACCCATTAAGAAATGGGTACCTAAAACCCCTTAATTTGTCTTGCAGGACCAGCATGTGCAACCATGGTATATGGATTCAGGTTGCTCCAGACACATGACTGGTGACAAAAGTCAGCTGACCTCCTTCATCGAAAAATCTGGAGGCTTTGTCACTTTTGGAGACAACAGCAAGGGAACCATCAAGGGATACGAAACTCTCATAAAAGACAACATCTCCATCAACAAAGTGGCTTATGTTGAAGGTTTGAAGCACAACTTACTAAATATAATCCAATTCTGCGACAAAGGTCTTGAAGTCAAGTTCCGCAAAGGTTTCTGTATCATAGAGACAAAGCCCGGTCAAACCATTATCAAGGCAAAGAGAGAAGGGAATCTCTATCTTCTGGATTTGCAATCCTCTGAAGGACAAGACACCCTTTGCCTTGTATCCCATAAGAGTGATGAAAATTGGTTATGCCACTAGAAGTTCTCACACCTGAATTTTGATATCTTAAGAAAGCTAGCCAAACAGAAGCTGGTCAAGGGGATTCCTGATCTCAACTTTGAAAAAGATCATCTATGCTCATCCTGTGAGATGGGAAAGCTAAAACGGGCCTCTCACCGAACAAAGTTAGAAACCTACTGCACCAAGCCCTTGGATATGATCCACATTGATCTCTGTGGGCCCATATCTACACAAAGCCTCTCAGGAAAGAAGTACATACTTGTACTTGTTGATGAATACTCCAGATACACATGGGTTGAGTTTGTGAAGAAGAAATCAGACGTTCCTGACCTACTCATTGGGGTGATGAAAAGGCTCCAAGTCCTTCTACAACGAAAACTCATTAAAGTTAGAAGCAACAATGGAACTGAATTCAAAAATGCCAGAATCGATATACCTCATCAATGAAGGCATCACACAAAACTTTTCAGCAGCCAAAACCCCACAACAGAATGGAGTGGTAGAACGGAGGAACAGAACCCTTGTGGAAGCAGCAAGGACCATGTTTGCTTCATCGGAGTTACCCATTACCTTCTGGGCTGAAGCAATTTCTACTGCATGCTTCACCCAAAATCGATCCATCATCAACAAGAGACACCAGAAGACACCCTATGAGCTCATTAATTAGAGAAGACCAAATGTCAAATATTTCCATGTCTTTGGGTGCAAATGCTTTGTACTCAATGATAGGGAATACCTTGGCAAATTCGACAAGAAAGCCGATGAAGGGATCTTTCTGGGATACTCTCAAACCGCAAAAGCCTACAAAGTCTACATCAAAAGGACAAGAATTGTAATAGAAAGCATCAATGTGTCCTTTTATGACTCGACATATATGACTTCTGGACACAACAGTTTAGAACTCAGACTTCAAAGAAGAGCATCTGATTCAACACTTGGCAAACCCAATGAATCAGAATTAGCTCAATTATTTGAAGACATCTTCGAAGAAGAAGTAATCTCTGGACATACACCTACTGCAAAATCCACTTCCAGAACAAATGAAGAACATTAAGTCTCCAATGCTAATGGTACAACTCTTACTGAAACTCATGTTACTTCACCTTCTACTTCTTCTGTGTCTTCAAATCAAGAACAAGAACCAGAGTCTAACTCTGGAGATGATCTCTTCGAGGGGGAGCAAGCAGTTCCATCAGTCGATGAAGAACCGCATCCTGTTGCTCCAGAACCCCAGTCAAGCACCATGTGGACGAAAGACCACCCACATCACCAAATCATTGGTGATCCAACATCTGGTGTAAAGACGAGATCAGCAACAGCCAATGAATGCCTCTTCGCTAATTTCTTAGCATGATAGAGCCAAAGAAAATTTCTGAAGCCTTACAAGATCCAAACTAGATAGATGCAATGCAAGAACTACTCCAGTTTGAGAGAAACAAGGTATGGTCCCTTATGTCTCTACCAAAAGGGAAGACGACCATAGGAACCAAATGGGTCTTCCAAAACAAGAAGGACGAAGATGACATAGTAATAAGAAACAAGGCTAGGCTTGTTGCCAAGGGATACTGCCAGGAAGAAGGGATTGACTATGATGAAACATTTGCTCCCGTTGCAAGACTTGAAGCCATCAGGATATTCCTAGCCTATGTAGCTCACAAAGGCTTTAAGGTCTATCAGATGGATGTCAAGTCTGCCTTCCTCATCGGCAAACTTCAAGAAGAATTTTACGTGCAGTAGCCCCATTGGTTTGAAGATCCAAAACATCCAGAGTATGTCTATTTTCTGGACAAAGCCCTTTATGGGCTAAAGCAAGCACCCAGGGCCTGGTATGAAACTCTATCCACCTTTCTCATCAACAATAGTTTCGAAAAAGGTACAATCGATACAACCCACTTTCTCAAGAAGCATAAAGGTGACATACTACTAGTACAAATATATGTGGACGACATCATATTTGGCTCTACAAATGCAAAACATTGCAAAAAATTCTCAAAGCTGATGAAAAGCAAATTTTAGATGAGCATGATGGGAGAACTTAGTTTCTTTCTTGGTCTTCAAATAAAACAAACTTCAGAAGGGATTTTCATCAATCAGTCCAAGTATGTGACTGACCTTCTGAAGAAATACTCTCTCTCAAATTCATCATGAATGAGAACTCCTATGGCTACAGGAGCCAAATTATTTGCTGATCCATCAAACAAATCTGTTGATGTAACAAACTACAGAGGCATGATTGGATCACTCCTGTACCTAACTGCTAGTAGACCAGATATTATGTTTGCTACATGTCTCTGTGCAAGGTATCAATCTAACCCCAAAGAATCTCATCTTTCTGCAGTTAAGAGGATCTTTAGATACCTTAAGGGAACCCCTTTATTGGGTCTCTGGTATCCTAAGAACTCTGGCTTTGATCTAATAGCCTACACAGATCCAGATCATACAGGGTGCAAGCTTCATAGAAAGAGTACGTCTGGAAGCTGTCAACTCTTAGGGGACAAGCTGGTAAGTTGGACATCCAGAAAACAGAATTGTGTCTCAACCTCTACAGCAGAAGTAGAATATGTTGCTGCTGCTAGTTGTTGTTCACAAGTTCTCTAGATGAAGACTCAGCTTAAGTGTAACGCCCCAACCCACACATTGCATGTAATACTTTTTTCATACAAAGGAAATACATAATATCATTCCATTCGGGTCCCTTAGTACAAGAATATAACATGACCAATTACAAGGTCCAAAATTTCGAAATATATTTCTTGTACTAATCAATCATAACAGATCTTCAAGCAGAAGTGCATAAAGGAAAATATTACACTTTCCCCTTCCCCTTACTGTCTGAATCTCCTGCAACACATAGTTAAAATCACAAAACGAGTGTTAGACCGAAAGGTCTAGTGAGATACCCTATTTATGTTATTGCAGGGTGAAAAATCACCAAAACCTTTAGAGAAAAATATCATTTCATATATATAACAAATATATGAATAAATAGAAACGTAATACCAGATCTTTTCCATTTATCAAGCAAAGCATTCTGCTTATTCAAATCTCAAAACTCTGAACCAATCACGTTTCACATAATGCCACTTTAAAACCTTTTCTTAACCAACAAGGTTATTTAAAGCTTTAAGCCAAACCTGACATTTTCTCCTCAATAACATCCAAACTATGATTTCCAATAAGAACCTTGATCCTAAATCTTTAAGTCACAAAGAAATAAAGACTCCGGACCACGGTAGTCTTAAAGGATATAATAGAATGAGTTATATCATACAACACACATACAAATGCCACCCTTATATCCAAAGGTACACNCACCCTTATCCCATGGTACACCTCTCCTTGATATGCCATCCTTATCCCATGGTACACCTCTCCTTGATATGCCACCCTTATTTCCTCATCAAAATATTTTCACAAAATAATTTTAAATAAACCGCAGCCATTGAAATTATTATCAATACAAAAATATTTCTTTCATAACTTCCTTTTTATGATAAAATAAYATTTCTCATCGAAAACACAACACTACATCAAATCCGGTCAACTTTGACTTAGCYGGACTTCAAATCCGGTCAACTATCCGGACAACACAGCCTAAGCTTTGTCCGATTTAACACTTGAACAAATTTCAACTTTGTCCGGATAACAAATCCGGTCAATACCCCGCATCAAGCTTGAACGATTTATCACTTGTAATATAAACCATCTTTGTCCGGATAACATGTCCGGTCAATACCCCGCTCATTACTTAGCCGATTTAAAATAATCCGGCCACTATTTGGTCGTATTCTTACTTCTCAGTTTAAAAAGATAACTTTTCTTATCAATCATAACCCGATCAACACTTAACCGATTTAAGACAATCCGGACAATACATCGATTAACCTTTGTCCGATTTAAAGTAATCCGGTCAAACCTTGTCCGGTTTAATATCCGGATAAACACTTAGAGCAAAAAGACTGATTTCTATCCAAATTCAAACAAAATTCATATGAAACCAGTAATAATCTTTATGCAAAAGAGTTTTAGAAACTACTCACCTTATCAAGCTTTTGAAACCAAACACTTGAATCTTTAGCCAAGAATAATCCGGTCAACTCTCTTCTCTTTTTAAATCACACAACTTTTGCCAAAGCAAGAAAGGAAAATATGGAGGCTCAACCTCCCTTTTATACTTTCCAAATCAGGAAAGTCGGCTAATCAGCCCCTTTTTCTTATTCACACTACCATATACACTTATGCACACACACATGCATGCATACATATATTATGTATATATATATAATATATGCATTTCATATTATGCACATTTTCACTTACCAGCATGATCAATATAACAATTTATCATGCTATCACGAAATCATTTAATCAGATAATCACACATTAATTTACCTTGGGTGGTAACCAGGATCCAGTTATCACATTAAGGACTATGGCTTTCAATATGAGAAGATACCCATCCTCTGTGACTCCAAGAGTGCAATAGCCATCTCTGCAAATCCTGTGCAGCATTCCAAAACCAAGCACATCGATGTAAGGTACCACTTTCTGAAAGACAATGTTGAAAAAKGTAATATAKAAATGTACTTTSTTCCAACTGAGATTYAACTTGCTGAYATYTTCACAAAAGCTCTTGATGAGAAAAGATTTTTGTTCCTAGTCAGCAAGATGGGTATGCTGAATCTCACCACTTAGAGGCAATCATTAGTCTGAAACCAGAGATTCTTAATATCTCATGGTCATGCCTATAAATGACAAATATTATGATAGCCATAAAAGTCAAGTACTCTAAACTAGAGCTTCTTGTTGTAAAGACCAGAGCCTCTGGCCATATAAAATCATTTAGATTAATATTTGGCAAAAAATTTTCATTGACTTTGGAACCAGAGACCTCTGGTCCAAAGCAAATACTTGGTATTTTCTCACCAAGTACTCCCCTCCAAACCAGAGCCTCTGGTTTTATAGACCAGAGCCTCTGAATTCCAACTCTTTGAGACTAGAGCCTCTTTGGTCTCAAACTTGGACTCCCTTGAAAATTCATGCATGTATTTACATAATTATCCATCATTCTTTGGCACCAGAGACCTCTGGTCCAAAGCCAATACTTTGTGAAATTTTTTACTAAGTACTCTTTTCACAACCAGAGCCTCTAGTTCTAAAGACCAGAGCCTCTGGATTCAAAGTCTTTGACACCAGAGCCCTCTGGTCTCAAAGCCACATTCATTTATCTCCTAAATACATGCACTTAACCATTTTTTTACCATCCTTTCATCATCATTCACAACCAGAGCCTCTGGTTGTATAGACCAGAGCCTTTGGTCACCAAAATAAACCAATCTTTTATTGATTTAAGGGGGAGTTTTACACTCAATCTCCTCCCCATGCATCATTCAAGGGGGATCTTTTCAATCATCATAAAGAACTTTCCATTGCATAATTATGTATTTTCCATCCCAAAGCCTCTGGTTCTACTATCCAGAGCCTCTAGACACCAAAATGCTAGATATATGATGAATAAGCATGTGTAAGTAACCAGATTCCCTCTGGTCCCACATCATTTGTTGTCCATGTTTAACAAGAGCCTTTGGTTTGCCCATCCAAGGCTCATAATACATACAACCCAACAATTCATCGATGAACTTATTCATCGTGTGCAACCAGAGACCTCTGGTTCCTCATCTCTATAAAGGGTATTTTTAACCATAGACCTCTAGTTCCCCAACCAATGAGTCACGTACAACCAGAACTCTTCTGGTTCCATGACAAAACAATTTTCTTTTTCAAAAAAAACCCATCTCAACCATTAACCCAAACACAACCCACAACCCAACAAACCCAGGTGCACGCAAATGTTCCTTCATCTTCAAGGCACCCTCCCCAAGGGATAGTCGATGAAATAATAGGAAACATGGAGTCGCTCAGGAGACGTCCAAAGGTGCCACCAAGGGAGCCAGTCATGATAGAGAATATCCATCAATACATGTACCATGATCGTGATGAACGTTTAACACTCAATCCTCCAATACTATCACCAGAATCCATGAACCTCTTACACCATAGGTTTGTTAGATAGACCACCCAACCACCAGGGGCTGTGTTTTTTCAAACGATGGAATAAAGTTGGTCATGGACATCAAAATGAGTACCTTCACCAATCGAGCCATCAAGTACATCGAGTACACAGTGGAGAGAGCTCGTGGTCAGGTCAGCGTCTTTAGTGACAATGACTTGATTAATCTTAATCCCTATGACTTGGTTAAGCTTTACGTGTACACGACTAAGTGACAAGATCAAGGCATAAGATTTGGGATAGCTAACAGAACGATCGTATAGACTATGGAGACCTTGGTAAAGCACCAAGCCAAGAGTGATTTCGAGATTGCTTTTCGGCTTGGCATCGAAAGACTATCCTGCACTCCACCCAACGAAGACTTCCTTGGGCTGCAGGAGAAGAGACCTGCCTCTGTCCTCACTCAACCAGAACTGGGTCTGGTATACAAAAATGAGTTTGGAGCAAAGAAATTCTTTAGGTTGACTGAGGCCTTTAAGTATTCAAATGAAACATTTAAATGGTTTCAGAAAGCCATAAGAGACAGATTGGGTAGATCTTACGTACCAACAAACGATGGACAGAGATTGATACATGAAATATCTACCGTCATCGATTACAAAGGACTACTCATGTGCTTTTGGGAAATATCTCAAGGGAGACCCTAAGTGTAGTCTTATGTATTTTTTGTTGTTGGTTTGTAATTTTCATTTCACCAATGTAAGAATTCATCATTTGATCCAATGAAAAATTTGGCAAAAGATGCTTTTCTTTAGAATAGCTTATGTTCTTCATTTATACTTTGAATGTTCTTAGAATAGATGGCGTTTGCTCTTTCATTACTTATGGGGAGATTGTTAGACCCCATAAGTGTTATGCATGAAGTAATGAAGACAAACAAGTGATGAAGAACCAGAAGATCGATGGAAGACTTCAAGGAAAAATAACTAAGTCTGAAGAACAACCAGAGGGTCGATGAACTAACCAGAGATGCGATGGAAAGTGCATCTCCATAACCCCTCTGGACACTAATACTTGAAGTTTTCTTCACTAGTTCAACTAGAGGCAAACAAAGAAGATATGAAGATAAGGTTGAACGCATATCTCATGGAAGACAGCTGAAGATAATCATTCAACAGCTGGATTCTACAAAGTTTATCTCTTTTTAATGTTTATCCTTGTTATAGATAAGCTTTATCTGTTAGTAGAAGATTAGCTAAATAGTCTCACTAGATAGTTATCTTCTTATTAGCCTACTAGTATAAATAGGTGATTAGGCCTATTGTAATCAACGACGCTTTTACGTTTTTACATTAATATTGAATAAAGTGAAATCATTGGCACTCAAGATTGTTCTTTGAATGTTTATACATTGTTCTTGAGTGTTCATCATTTTGTTCACTAAAACACCATAGTTTGGTTATTCTTAACTTGATTATTAGTGTTATTGAGAGATCTGAGATCAACAAAATAGCTTAATCTGGTCACACAGCACAACAGATTAACTACCTAAATCGCTTATACCTTGTACAATGATCTACCTTAACCGCCTAGGCTTTGTCCGATATGATGCCTAAATCGTCTAGGCCTTGTCTGATGAATAGATAATCGGTCACAACTTGCCAAGCGATATACAACCTAAATCGGTACCAAGTCAAGCAGCCTAATCCGGTTAAAACTTATGCGATTTACAACCTAAATCGGTCACTAAGTCAAGCAGCCTAATCCGGTTAAAACTTATGCGATTTATAGCCTAAATCGGTCACCAAGTCAAGCAGCCTAATCCGGTTAAAACTTGACCGATTTACAGCCTAACTCAGTTACAACCTGTACGATGTATATCAAACCAGCTACCGCATCAAGTGATTTAATGCAGTCAGGTCAAGATAGACGATTTAACACTCCGACTATATCCTAAAGAATTAGGCTAAGTTCATGCTGCAAAAAAGTTTGGCAAGCAATTTAGAGAGAAATCTGGTTAAGCTTCAAGAGATTTGCCAGGCGATTAAGTGAACTCCAACCAAGCCTTGAGAGATTTTCCAGGTGATTTAGTGAATTCCGATCAAGCCTTGAGAGATTTATAAGGAATTCAGTCACCAACTAATATATGCATCAATCGGTTTAGCAATATCCGGTTACAAGCCAATCAAAAATGCCAAGCGATTTAGTCAATATTACACAACAGCTAAGCGATTTAAACAAGATCCAATCAAGACAACATTCAAAATTCAATCAAAAACAACAAACAAACATAGAAACTACAAAAAATTCATACAAAAATGGATGAAAATTTACCTTTTTGATGAAATTTAACAAGAACACGAAGAACTTAAAAAATTCATAAAACCAACCAATCTCTTATAAGAGTGTTTAAAATCTGAAAAATTATGAACAACAAACATTCACAAATCAAATATGCACATGATGATCAAAATTTTAACACCTATACAGAAGATTAGAAAGATTTTCGGACCAAAATCAAGAAAATGATAAGAACACTAAGAACACATATGAAGAACATCCAAAAATCCAGAAAATTTTCTTCCAAAATATCTTCAAATTTCTGATTTCTTTCAACGATTTCTTTGCATTTCCAGCTCTGATACCAATTGTTGTTCCAAAATAATCAATCTTCCATTTTCTATCAAGAAACAATGATAGAAACTAAGATCTAACAATCAAGAACACATGAGAGAGTTGAGAGAAAAACTCAAATTCCCAAATTAGTCAAACCTTCTATTACGTAATCAGATATTACAATGAAAGAATCCTACAAAATTTACACTAAAACAAGACTATTTATAGGGTCAAACTACTACCCTTGAAAGTCAAAGTCAAACTACAGAAAAGTCAAACACGACGACTTATACAATTATAGACAAAACTAACATTTCAAGACGAATACAATTTACACTGAGATTCAGTCCTAACAACTYTGAAGTATAACTCTGAAGAATGACTCTTCAGACTTGAATTTAGAAACAAAACTATATCAATAATTAGTTAACCTTAGAATAAAATTTAATTTAGAAATGAAACTATATCAGTAAATTGAATTTAAACTTAGAAGAGCATCTGTGTCAAAATTTGAAGACGAAATCTGAAGACCTTGAGTTCATAATTATTCAAATACCCAATATCTTTGAAAAAGACCTCATGGTAAAGTTTGCATCATACAGAGCAAGAATAACCAGAGCTCCTCTGACATCTAGAAGCCAGACCAACCAGAGGGGCTCTGGCTTACAAGTCTAAGTCTTAAAGACTTATCTTCAAAGTCTATATAGGTTTATTACAAGACTTGTACTCTTGAAATTACTCTGAAGTAAAACTCTTCAGACTTTAGAGCTCTGTATAGGCAAGCTAGAAGCTCTGCATGCACTATGCAGAGGCTCTGCATGGTGTCCGTTTGGAAAAAGAAGACTACAGAGTTCGAGTGAGCTAACTCTGAATAATGACTCTTCAGACTTGTACTATAGATAAAACTCTCAAATAAAACTCTGAAGAATGACTATTAAGACTTGTACTCTTGAACTAACTCTGAAGTATAAACCCAATCCCATTAAATTAGAGTTCAGACTTCTAAATCTGAAAAAAAAAGAGTTCAAAGTTCGGGTGAGCTAAGTCTGTAAAAGAAGACCTCAGAAATCGGATGAGCTAACTCTGAAGAATGACTTTTCAGACTTGTACTCTTCAGAATTATAGAAAACTTCAGAGTACAGACTTCTAAGTCTAAAAAAGAAGACTTCAAACTTCTTTTTCTAAGTAAAAAAAAAGACTTCAGAGTTCAGACTTCTAAGTATGAAAAAGAAGATTTCAGAGTTCAGACTCCAGAGTTCGGGTAAGCTAACTCTAAATAATGACTTTAGACTTGTTCTCTTGAAATAACTCTGAAGTAAAACTTTTCAGTAAATTGAATTTAGAATAAAATGAAGTTAACCCTAGAGTAAAGTTGAATTTAGAAATGAAACTATATCAATAACTTGAATTTAAACTTAGAAGTAAACACCTTTTTTTTGGGAAAGTTACCACACAAATTAATTAACCAAAGAATAAAATCAATTGCATCATAAATTAGTAGGATTGATTGAATAAGAGGACACATGTCAATCAAATGAATATAATTGAACTGTTAATATAAATTGTCTCTAAATACATTCAAATGAGTCTAATTAAACCATTGATGTAAATTGTGTCTAGATACATGTTTAGGCGGAAAAATAAGATAAACAACTCACCAGAAGATGACACGTGTCACCCAAGTTACTTATTTATTAGGTGTGTGTGTGTGTGTATAGATATATATATATATATAGGAAGATGTTCATTTGAGAAGTAAAGAAGTGATCCTAGCCTTTCATATAGTCAATATTGGTCAAGAATTGCGCCTTTGGCTGGTCAATATTTGCGGCTTTGACTGTCAAGCGAAAAAATAGAAGGGTAATTTCGTAACTTTAGCAATCAAGTGCATATATGAACCCATAGTTTATATGTAAATCATACGGGTTCATATGTGAATTGGTTAATTAGTTCATAATGTGAATTACGTAGGTTTACATATAAACATATAGTTCATATATGAATCATACAAGTTCACACATGCACTTGTTTTGCCGTCTATTTGTAAAAATTACAAAACTACACTCTATCTTCTGCATACCATGCAAAGAACTATTCGGTGTTTCACAGTCAAAGCCGCAAATTTTGACCAGATGAACAACTTGGATCGGGATCTGGACCGTTGATCATCTTTAATTTCTATCACACTAATGAATCACGTTTGATACAGGGATTGATTCATCCTAATGTGCATTAAGTGTGAGGATCCCTTGGAACCCAATCACACACACACACACACACATATATATATATATATATGTGTGTGTGTGTGTGTGTGTGTGCGTGCGCGCACGGACGCACGCGTTTTCTTTAAAGTAAATTGCATTTTTGGCCCCTAAGGTATGTTAACTTTTTTAGTAAAAAATTAAATTAAATAGTAAAATGATCACACTACATTTGATTTAACAAATTCTTCTAATGGTGTAAGTCCTTATAGACCCAAACCAAGCACTTTTGCATACCAAGAAGAGTTCTTTTGCAAAATTTTTATAGGCAGCCTAAACCAAGAAAAAACAACAAACCACAATGACCAAATTTACAATTTACTCTAAAATTTATCTGAAATAATTAAAAGAGTAATTTACATGATTGGTCCATATGGTTTACATAAAATAACACTGTACATCCCTAATTTCAAATAATTATGGAAAACGTTCTTGTGGTTTTATATTTTTACACGCCTTTGGTCCCCTGCCCTAACTCTGTTAAAGAATTTTTGTTAAATAGGTTAATTGGAGGGATATATAGTCATTTACGAAGATTGTAATTTTACTCCATTATACACTATATATATAGTATATAGTATATATATATATATATAGAGAGAGAGAGAGAGAGAGAGAGAGAGAGTTGGGTTCAGGTGAGACCAACCTGTTTTCGTGAGATTTGTGAGACCACAATTTTATACTTGAAACTTTACAGCAAAACGTTGTGATGGTAAAAACACTCTGAACCTTCGGAGCAAAAACACTGTGAAGGTTAACTTTACAGTTTTTTTACAGTGAAGTTTCAAGTGTAAAAATATAGTCTCATGGGTCTCACGAACACAAGCAGGTCTCACGTGATGCCAAGTCTATGTGTGTGTGTGTGTATATATATATATATATATATATATGTCACAGCCCACGTCTTCCCCTCTTGCTCGCCCTTCCCGCGTCAGCACATGGACAAGGACGACCCAAAGAAGGGCACAGAATTCAGATGCAACCTTCCCTGAAGCAATAATAAATATGTATGTATTTATGGTTTTAAACATGAAGGAATTAGTGACCAATGTTTGGGAAAGATGAAGTGAAACTATCTTAATTGTTAAGTTTGAATGGCATTTGTTTATCATCCAGGTAAGGATTTGGAAAAAAGAAATATGTTGTCAAGCTATTTATATAAATATTTGTTTATTTGTTTATCTCACACACACACTCCCACATAGATGCAAGGAGCATTTATATATATATAGAGCATATGATATGTATAAATATATATATATATATACACACACACACATACAAGGAGCATATATATATATATATATACTAGGTTCGAACCTGTGTATTACACGGGGTATTTTGCAAGAATGAAATGAAAGTAATATTGATTTTGTAAAGAATCTATAATAACATCAGTAAATATTAACAACTTGTAAAACAAAATTTTTAACAAAATCTAGATGAAATTTGGCAAAGGTCAGTAATTAAATTATTAATACAATAACAATCATGTATCATAGATTACTTAAAAACTTTCATACTTAATGTAATACAGAGGTTATCTTTCACCTCTGCCTTCAATTACACTTGTCTTTTCATTCCACTAAGAGCTTGTCTTATTTACACTTAGGTGTAGATTGTTAGATCCCATTTTTTAAAAGTATAAGTAAGAGGCTGTCTTATTTAAAGATTCTGTGTTGTATTCCTGGGAAAAGCAAGGCTTGAGCGCACATGCAGAGCTTAAGTGCTTCATGCAGAGTCGCACATCATACAAAGAGCCTCTGCATAGTACATACATAGCTTCAATAAGACTCGCCTTTTCATTCCTGTAAGAGTTTGTCTTACCTACACTTAGTTGTAGATTTTTAGAGCCCATCTTCTGAAAGTGTAAGTTTGAAGTCAGTTATTGTAGTTTTTAGGACTTATTGTTTTTTTAAACTGGGCTGGACCAACAGTTCTCATGCAGAAGACATCAAGGGACATAGTCTTTACTCAAGAGTTAAGTGTCTCATATAAGGAACCCGTGCTGTATTCCAATTAAGATGAAAGCTTAATTTCAAAAAAGGTTAAGTGCCTGATGCAGAGGTTCAGTCCAGACACAGAGCTTGTGCATAGTTCATGCAGAGCCGTTTAGTGTCCTTCGCTCTCGTGCACTAAAGTGGCCATTTTGCAAGAATTAAATGAAAGCAGTATGTATTTTATAAATAATCTATAATAATAGAGTTAATATTACAAGCTTGTATAACAAAATTTATAAAAAATGTATAGGAAATTAGGTAAAGGTAAGTACTTAAAATATTAATAGAATAAAAACCATGTATCATATATTACTAAACACTTCTTTATATATAACATTCGTTGTTTTACTGCCAATAATATCATCATCATCCATAATTAGTACTTTCAAACCTTGCTTGCTTTTAACTCTAGATAAAGCAACATGTAACTGACCGTGGATGAAGACCGGTTGTCTTAGAAATAAACCAACTTTTGATAATGATTGTCCTTGGCTCTTATTTATGGTCATGGCAAAACATACAGCAATTGGAAATTGTCTCCTTTGAAATTTGAATGAAATCCTTTTGTCTGTTGGTGTCAAAGAAATTCTTGGAATGAATATCCGGCTTCCAATATTGCTTCCAGATATAACATGTGCTTCTATCACTCGATTTCCCAATGATAACACCCGCAGTCTAGTTCCATTACACAATCCAGATTTCTGATCAATATTCTTGAGTAACATGATAGGAACACCAACTTTTAGTAAAATCTTATGGTTTGGTATCCCTGATAATTTAAGACCATTTAAGACATCAGGATAGTATAAAGTTTTTTCAAACTCATTGTGAAGGTGCTCTGATTCACATAGCGTATATGAACTTAAGTACTCCTTTTCGTCTCCTGGGAACAATGACAGCAAACAATCATTTATTTCTTGAACGACTTCATTTTTTGGTGCAAGTATTGCTCGTTCTTGAAAATAAGTTGAGTTGTTGATGTTTTCAAGAATTGAGGGATAGACAAATTATATTAATGCAGATATAGGATCGACGGATTCGGTAATGAGAAGATCATGAGGTATCTCAATAACTGCCTCACCATCATTATCACCTCCAACTTCTCCTTCTCCTAAGTACAAAATCCATTTTGCAAAATCTCTTGTTTGTCCAATTTCTAAACTCTCACTGTTTGCAGTTAGCCTCATGTTCTTAGTTAACCTTAGGACTTTGCATTTTTCCCAAATGTAAGATGAGCTTAATGATGCATTTACAATGTCTTGTCTATTTACGTTGGGAATAACCGGCAGAATTTGTTTGAAATCTCCTCCAAAAACAATTACCTTCCCACTAAAAAGCATTTGCAAGTCACCACTGCTTCGAGTATTGTTAGCTCTAATATTCACTTAATGAAAAAGTATTCTGCAAGTGTTGACAGAAGGGTATCTTCCACAGAAAACAACAGAGGACTAGCATCAGAAGCTGTTTCATCGTGCAAGTCAAGAATGACAGAACCTCTG
>NC_037533.1:9937320-9948158 GCF_001531365.2 Cynara cardunculus var. scolymus
TAGATGATTTCACTTTCTAGATCATGTCAGTAAGGTCGTTAGGGTCTAGTATAAATAGCAGCTTAGGCCTTTGTATTCAGTGTGCTTCCGAATTGTAATCGTCTAAATTTCAATTGAATGAATTGAAAACCTTTGAAGCTATTCTCCTGTGTTCATCTTCTTTCTCATATTAAACTGTGTGTTCTTGGTTTAATTACTCTGATTTGTTCTTATAATTGTTTCTGCTGCACTATGATCGTCCTAAGAGTTCATTCAGAGTAAGAGATCAATATCAAAACTGAATTTACAGGTCCAACAAGTATTGAAAATATCGTTCATACTTCTATCCAATGCTTCAAATGCATGCTTATGAACCATTGGTGCCTCATCCTATATTATCAAAGTAGTCTTCTTTATTAAGCTCGCAACATCACTGTCTGGCTTTATATCGCAAATAGAATCTTCACTGATAATGAGAGGGATTTGAAAACGAGAGTGTGCCTTTCTACCACCAGTAAGAAGTAAAGAAGCAATACCACTAGAAGCGATGTTTAAAAATTTTTATCTTTTAGATCTTATTGATGCAACCAATGTCTTCCATATGAATGTTTTACCTGTTCCGCCATGCCCATAAACAAAAAACACATCACCTTTGTTCTTTTCAACAGCGATCATGATTTCGTTATACATACCTATTTGCTCATTTGTTAGAGCAGTTACAAGTGTCTGAAACTCATCACGTAAATTATGATGGTTATAATCCAGCTCTTCTGCAATCAAAYGGTTGTTTGAAGATTCAAGACAATCATTATCAGGATAAGGCAGAGTAGTGAAGTTTCTAAGTGTGGAATTGTTACGGAGCAAAATCTTCTCAATTTCAGACAAAGTTAGATTCTTCACTTGTTCTTCATTGAGAGATAAATTTGTAAAAATATAATATAAATGTAAGCAATAAATACATAAAATTAAAGTTAAATACAATTTAAGGAAGAACATAGTGGTTAACATAGACAAAAACAATAAATTCTTTACTATTTAGATAATAGTTGTATAAATCTATGCTTAAGATATAGAATTACCTCGAGACTGTGTGATTGTACAGAATGCTATCTGCAGTATTGCCATGTTTTTTCCCAAACAAATTCAGGTCTAGATAGACTGTTTGAAATCAGCATGGTTACGAATAAGAAGCGTAGATAAAAACCAGATGCGGTTAAATTTGCCTCTTCAATGGCATCAATATATTCCTTGTCATCATCTAAAAGCCCAAGAGCATAACATACATCTCTAAAAGTAAGAAATGTTTTTCCATTTACTGTACGAATGTCTTCAAATGATTTAGGACATTTCACTTTATTCAGAAGAATTCTTAAATAATATGCTTCTCCTACACTAGAAGAAACTGAATGAATCCGTCCAATTGAGAAGCCTTTTTTCCTTCGATCCCAACGTTGCTCCTCCAATTTTAACACAAACTTTGTAGGGAATTCAACGTAAGTGAGTTCTCGTGCTTATTGATAAATTTGAAATCACGGTGCATAAACAGACAGATATGACTGTGAGGCAATCCACGCTTTTGAAATTCAATTGTATAAACAACTACAAAAAAGTGACAATTTAAATTGATAAAGATGTAACTTAAGTATGAAGAAATATGTTGATACTGTTATCATAGATTGAACATACCTGCTTGAAGTTTGCCGAATAACTCATTGTCTTTCAATTATTTAATAACTGCATCAAGCTTGATCTTAAATAAACGACAAAGAATGCCAGTCCTGTCTTTTGGATTTAGCCTGGTGTCTTTAACAAATCTTCTAATTTCTGGCCATTTAGGATAACATGTCATGGTTAGGAATAAGTTCGGATATCCATACCATTTACAAAGGGACATTGCATCCAAATAATTTTGCATCATGTACCGAGCACCACTGGTAAAAGAAGAAGGTAGTATAACACGTTATCCAATGTTTGAAGCATCCGACTCTCCTTGCTCTTGTACATTGCATAAATTATCATATGTCTCGCACCTTAGGACTTTCTGCTGCTTACGTATGTAATGCAATCTATCACTTTCAATCATTGTGTAACCATCAACAATAAGTTGCGGTAGAAGCCTCCTTGCATTAAGAAGTAATAAAAACATATTTCCCCTATCTTGAAGTTTGAAGGCGAAGAACTCCCTCATTGTTACAGTTGCTCTTTTACTTTTGCTTGAAGATGTTATCTCTCTATGGGGAATGTCAACTCTGTAACCATCTTCTCCGTATGGAAACAACAATGGATATTGAAGAGGAAGGAAAGAAGGATGCAATTCACTTATTTGTTGTAAATAACCTATTTGATGTTTTACAATGATATTTCTTTTCTCAATTGTACCACCATCATCTCCAACAATTAAAGTTGCAACCTCTGAAGCAGTTGGAAGGTTATATGTTCTTCCATCCTTTTCTCTTCTTCCAATAAGCCGTAAGTTTAGTTTGACATCAGGGTAGCATTCGAAACAATCTCTTGCCATTCTATAAGACTTCACCAAAACATTTTTTTGCATCTAGTATGTTCTTTAAATATTGAATAATCTCAATATCAAGGGAATCAAAATTTGATGTAGAGGTTTCTTTTTGTTCACTAATTAAATCATAAAAAATATAAAAATCAGAGTGACCATTAATATAACCATGCTATGGAATTCAAATAAAGTTATTAAGAAGTATAAGGATAAGGATGAATGTATACTGTAACACCCCATATCACATATTGCATGTAACATATATACTTCATACGAAAGAAATACATGTTTATACACCACTTAGGTCCCACAGTACAAGAATCTACCAGTATAAAATACATGCCTCAAAAATTCAAAATTCATTTCTTGTACTAATCATCGTTCATCAATCAAAACTATAGGTCATAAACAATTCTTCATGTAGATAAGCATTTAGGAAAATATCACATTTTCCATTTCCCCTTACCGTCCGCACCTCCTGCAATACATAGTTAAAATCACAAAACGAGGGTTAGACCGAAAGGTCTAGTGAGTTACCCTATTTAAGTTATTGCAGGGTGATAATCACCAAAACTTTTTAAATAAAACACCTTTTCATATATATAGTAATATATGAACAAATGGGGAATATTACCAGTTCCTTCCCCTTTTCAAGCCAAACATTCAGCTATTCATATAACATACCTTTGAACCAATCAGGTTTCATATAGTGCCACTTTTAAACCTTTTCTAATTAAACAAGGTTTATTTAAAGTTTCTGGCCAAACCTGTTATTTTCTCCTCAATAACATCCAGACTACGATTTCTAATAAGAACCTTGATCCTGAATCTTTAAATCACAAAGAAATAAAGATTCCAAACCACGGTAATCTTAAGGGATATAATAGAAAGAGTTATATCATTCAACACACATACAAATTCCACCCTTATATCAAATGTACACCTCTCCTTTATATGCCACCCTTATCCCATGGTACACCTCTCTGTGATATGCCACCTTTATCCCATGGTACACCTCTCCTTGATATGCCACACTTATTTCCTCATCAAAACATTTTACAAAAATAATTCCAAATAGACCGCAGTCAATGGAATTATTATCAATCCAAAATCATTTATATCAAATTTTCCATTTTATGATAAAATAACAATTTTATCAATCAAGCACAAGGCATAATACAAATCCGGTAAACTTGGCTTGGCCGGACTTCATCTCCGTTCAAGTCTTGGTCGGTTTACCAAATCCGGACAACATATCGCTCAAGGCTTGTCCGATTTAACACTTAGAATAAATTCCAACACTTTTGTCCGGATAACAAGTCCGGACAATACATCGCCTAAGGCTTGTCCGATTTAAAAATAATCTGGACACCATTTAGTCGTATTCCTACTTCTCCGTTCAAAATACTTGGTATAAACTCAATAATCATAAATTGCTCAACACTTGTTCGGTTTAAGACTAAACCGCTTAAGCCTTAACCGGTTTAGGGTTTAAATCGCCCAACCCTTATCCGGTTTATGGTTTAAATCGCTTATGCCTTGACCGGATTAAGGCTTATCCGCCTAACGCTTGTCCGGTTTAAGACTAATCTGGACAACACTCCAGTGAATAACTTTTAAATCAAAAGTAAAGTTCTATACTCAATTATACAATTATGAAGAGTTAAAAAGTAGTAATAATCACTCACCTTGAAAGTCTTTTGAAACCAAATACTTGAAGTCAATTTGATCTATAATCCAGGAACAATCCTGTCAAGACTTCACTTTTTTAAATCGCACAAATTCTCAAAAATGGCAAGAAGAAAAGAAATGGAGGCTAAGCCCTCCCTTTTATACTTTTCTAAAACAGGAAGGTCGGCTAAATAGCCCCCTTCCCATGTACACACACTTTACTCACGCAATCATGCATACTCACACACATAATACGCATGTATGCTCATGTATAAATATTCACATACATATCATATTATACATGCATTTCACTTTGACTTACCACATACAGATAATCTCATACATGCATCTACATTATGCACATAATTTTTACACACTAGCATGATCAAATAAAACAAATTTATCATGCTATCACGTAATCACTTATCAAATAATCACAAACATTAATTACCTTGGGTGATAACCAGGATCTAGTTATCACATATACCGAAATGAACTGTGTCTATTTGAAACTTCATTCTCTGTATCATATATGTATAGTTGAGAGAATTTTGGTTTGGATCAATCTGGATGTAGAAGACTGCCATCCTATGGTAATTTTTACCGTTAAGCCTGCATATGTATGGTGCATTTCCACTATTAATCGAAGAATCAATTCTCCCACCCATTGATGTAAATGAAAACATTGAATTATAACGACGAATGTTCTTCATGAAGTATTTGCTTTTCGAGTCCTGACAATGGAAAAGATTTACGTAAGCGGTACCCATCGCTTTCTCTTTCGGAAGTTGAACTTTGCCGTAAAGACAACAAAGAGAATAACTTGTTTTCATACCGCATTTTTTCTCTCTAAGAGCTTCATCTCTCCATAGTTTTGCGTCACATCATTCACAAATAACCGTTTCATCATCGTGAACCAAGTACTCTGTTTAATAAATTTGAAACCAATAGTTACCGGTAACTTTTAAATAATTGATTAATCAAAGGTTACCTTCAGATATTCTTGCAATTATGTTTCTAGTTGTTACATCGTCTAATTATTCATCTGATGTAATGTCAATTATTGGTATATAAGATACATATACAGTCTTTCTTCGTAATCTATGTTGCCCTGCTGATAACCTCACCATGGAAGAAGTTTGCTCTATTGTCGATGAAGGCATTGATGGAATGGCGTTAGAACGTAACCAACAGTGTCTATTTACATGAAGACTGGCTGTTTGAAATATAAAAATTTACGTAATGTAAAACATGTGTTAGAATATAAATTGTATTGGAATCACTAGTTTAAGAATGAGATATATAAGAGATTATACATACTATTAGACTATCAGATAATGGATTTGTGATAGTCATATTTGAAGAAGGATGTTGAGTGCTTGTATGTTCATATTGACGATATGTGTTTGGATCCATATTCTCACTATGGTAGGGAATATTTTTCCTTTGAGATGAAGATTTTAATCACCTATCAGAATTTGGGATATTATCTGTGAAAAGAAAGAGGAAAGTATAATGAAAAAAGTACCTTCAACATAATTTCTGAACAGATAATATTTCTCTCATTGAAAATCAAATTCAAAATGTTGTTGAATCAGATACCTTCAACATTTGAAAACGTAGACTTCAATGACTGTTTACTACTATACAAAACCGTCTTTCTAAATTTTCTCCTTTCTCTAGCATCCATGGAATTTATTTTTTGAAAGATCTACAAAAAAATTAATCCTTCAATAAAAAACCAGTGCATGAAGTCATTAGGTAACAAAATGTTAGAATGAACAGTCATAAGAAAATGGGATCACTTAGTCAGTTATTTTAAACATTCGATTGTTATTGCAGTAGGAAACGAAAGATGTCTGTGATGACAATAATTTTATAAGAAACAAATGCTTACATAAATGAGGCGGTTACGAAAACTATAAAGTACAGTTGTAAGTGCAACGGAAGTTAACAAACTGCCTATCAGTTTTTTTTCCATATTTGTATTTCAGACTTCTCTGTCAGAGTTAATGAGCAGGGCATAAAAAAATTTAAGTGTTTGATGCAGAGCGTCACTCCACACACAGAGCCTTACATAGTACATTCATAGAGGTAAAAGTAAGTCAAGTGTTGTCTACAGTTTATCCCAGACTTATTTACCCAGAGGTCAATTTTATTCGTAGTTTGATATCATTAACATAATATTCGCATATTTCTGGACTGGAAGCTAGCATGAGGTTGGCAGAGTCTCCTACTCTGAATACATCAGAGTTACAATTTTGTAATCAACAGAGTTACAACTCTGTCATTAACATAGTTGTAACTCTTAAGCACATCAAGGCAAAAATGTTTCATATTCCAAAAAGCATCTTGCACAGATGAAGTTCCTACATTGATTATTACCATAATGAAGTCACAACCTTCACTCAGATGTGTAATTAAACATAATTAAAAGTGCAAACTATTTCAGATTACAAAGACCGAATTTGAATATTCAAAGGTTACCTTTCATTCAGTATTTTATTTCTATTCTTAAAGTAAATACAAATTAATACAGAAAACAGGTAAAAAAAGGTTATTTCTTCAGTAACCGGATTTGAAAAGGCCATAAACTTATTTCAAACTTTAGGAGATCATTTCAACCGTCACTTTTAAAAGTCTATTTTTATAACCTATACTATATGTGCCTTTACGGTTTCCAATACATCTCTCACCCTTCACGTGACTCTCTATCTTTTTCTTCATCTCTATATATACCCACACACACATATTTTTTGTCTATCTGCAAATTAAACATACATGAACCAATATTAAGGTTTAGAAGAAGAAGAAGAAGATGAAGTCAATGGTCTGTTCAGAGAAGCAAACAAGTAGTGGTTTGTGAGGGATATTGCCTGGTTCGATGCACTCACTCTTTTTTTTGTGATATTGAAAAGCGGACCAGGTTTCATTCCTTTCAAACCCTTTTGTAATAATCAGATGGCTAATAAGGTATTAGCGGAGGAGTTACTATGAGTACATACAATGTTTAATATTTATATGTTCTTCATTTCTATAACTCTGTGCAACTTTCCTTTTTAGTGTACTTTTGAATACGTTTGGTTTTACTGGGTTTTAGAAACCGATTAAGGGATTGTAATTTGTTAATAGTAATTTCAATATATTCATATTATTTTGGAACACATTTTACATATTACCTTGTTTTTATGCATAAAGATTTAAAAGTGTTAAGATGATGTCCATTCAAATTCCATTCTCAGATGCATCCTTCAAAACCTTTCATCATTCGATTCTTCATAGCATTTTCCACGCAAATAGTGTTTTGTTGAATCTTGTTTGGATTTGCGATTAGTAATTGTATTATCTACATATTCAGATAGCATATTTTGCTTATGAGGAAAACTTAAAGCTAATATAAATGATATATTTAAATTAATTTATAAAATTATCACTTACAATAACCTATGTCGTTTCCATGTTATGGAAAGGATGCAGTTTCATGTTCAATTGTGGAGTTCAAACTGTTAACTATTAAATGTAGAAGACCATAAATGATAAGTACTTGGAAAACCATATTGCATATTTCAACTTTGTACATTAACATATTTACAAACCCTAAAACTATGAAAACCAATGCCATAACAGAGTTTTAAGTTTGGAGAAAAAGTATGGGAGTCTTATTCTAAGTATGAGAAATAACTACACAATATAACTTTGCAAAATATAATGCAGTGGGTTTTCGTTGAAAGAAACATTTCAACAATCTGCTAAGCCTGATGAATGAGAGACAATTCGTTGAAGGTTAATTATTTACAGTTCTATAGTAACTATGTGAAATGAACTTGAGAAAACATTTGGAATGTAAAAAATCACAGTTGTATATTAACAACGTTAAGGAAATGAAAAACTTTGCAAAACAACACTACAGCAGTGTCATAAATTTGGAAAAAAAGTATGAGAATTGTTTTTGTAAGTGAGGAAAAGTATCATGATTGTTATTCCATTAAAGTTCAAAGTATGACTATGGAAAGAATTAGTTCATCAGTCTGCTAAGTTTGAGAAATGAGTAACAAGACATCAAATGTTCATTAGGCAGCGGTTTGTACTAACTATCTAAAATGAGTTTTTAGAAAACATTTGAGGCATAGCAAATTAGAATTCATACATTTCCATTGGTGCAGCAGAACGACTGCATGGACTATTAGTAAGATTTGTATTGTAGTTCAGACTGAGACATCTTGAAAATAAGACTTCAGAATTAGGTTGAGTAAACTTTTTAAAATGACCCTTCAGACATACACTGTAGGAATTTAAGTCCAAATATGAAGTTTGTTTAGTACTACTTTGGAGCCGTGTTACATGGTTGAAATTTTAATGCACATTATACTTCTAGGAAATAACGTACGAAAGTTATTGTATAAGTCTGGAAGCAAACCTATCAGAGTTATCTTCCAATTCTTAGATTTAACTTGCAAGTGCTGATAAGTTTAATACAAGAGTTGTACTTTTGAAATTACTCTGGAGTAAAAATCTTTACACTTCAGAGATCTGTACAGAGAAGTCAGAAGCTCTGCATGCAGCATGCAGAAGCCGGGGGATAAATTAATCAAGGCCAAGAAGGATTCAGAATACTCCCTTCTCATTTCCTACTTTTAAAAAAATGTTCTCATTAAAACTTGTGATTGCTATAACAACAGAATTATGTAGCTATGAAAAAACTTTAATATTAAATACAAAACAAATAATAATGAAAACGTATAGCATAATATAATTATCAACTGAGAAATATTTGTTCAAATAAAAATTCAACCACAAAAGCACTACCAAATTCGAGTTTGAATCTAATTGTTCATCAAAATGAAGAATATCAGTTTTCACCTATTTCAATTATTAAGGTTTTGGTTGGCCATCCTTTCCCTTCCTGATCGGCAACATAACTACCTTCAAAATGATGCTTTCGATCAATTTTTTTACCAAGCCTTCTCTCGTACACCTTCTCTTGTGATTCCAGACTATTTGTTGTCCTCTTATCCACATTCGCGGCTGTTGCATTCTCACCAGTACATGATACACCATCCTTCAAATAAGATAATAATCAGTTATGCCATTTTAAGAACTAATTGCTTTCATTTAAATTTAGAAACTACAATGGAGGTAGCATTTATAATATCTTTAACTTCTCTTCAGAACCGAAATTTGTTGAATGAAGATTTACAGGTTTCAATTTCGCAGTCCCTTCATGAAGTAAATTTCTGAACTTAGGCACCCATTTTGTAGAACATTTGCATGGATTTTAGTTCCCTAAAAACAGAAAATAAAAAACTAGTGAGTAGTAATAATGTGAATATATTAAGAAGCTGAGATAATAATAAAATATGATGAATACAATACTAAAGATTGAAAAAGAAATAAGAATTTACCTGTTCATCCATTAATATCCTTTTTATGGAATATATTTCATGAGGGTTTTTAAACATCGGTTGACTCCACAGTCGAATGATTCTGACCTTGACAGTGAAGTCATCCTTTTGTATGTCAAGATCTTGGATGAATGTAATATTCTCATATCCATTAATTTGTAGAAAGAAAAACATTTATCAATTAATCAAAATTTTCAAGTTGCACAGTGTATTCACTTATCATACCTTACACCAGGTAAGCAATCCAATTTGGTTGTTCTGCTTTGAAGCTGAGAAATGTTGGCAATTTGAGTAATGTAAAGTAGGAAAATTGAACCACAATTTAAAACCACGTCCCATGATGGAAATTCAGGATATGAAAACAACTTTGAAGCAAATATCCGATTTTAAAGGGATTACAACCGATAATGACTAATGTTTTGAGTTTATCAATTAATGAAAATTTTGAAGTTTGATAGTTTATCCAAGTTATGATACCTTAGAACAGATAAGTATCGCAATCTGATTGATGATAAGTTTCAAAATTGAACAACAATCTAAAACCATGTTCAATGATGGAAAATCGGGATATGAAAACAACTTTGAAACAAATTTCCGATTTTATGGGGATTACAACCGGTAATGATTGAAATTTTGAATTTTGACAATTCAATTTTAAATGTACATCTAAATCTAAATCTGAAGTAGGTTAATAAAATAAATTAAAAGATCAAAGTTATGAATTCTTGCTGCAAGTGTGGAGAGTAGTTTGAAGTCTATTTGCCAGGTTTAGGAGTTAAGTCTGGAATTTTAACTTCAGACCTGGAGGTCTGTTTGGTCTGTACAGATTTCGTAGTCTGCACGGACCAAGTAGTATCTTCTTTTCCATATTTGGTCAATACCAAGGATGCATATCTCATAATTGAGGATCCAGGTTTCCAAATGAATTCTACATTGAGACCCTCAAATGTGGAACACATTTCAGAGTTAGTGTAGAAACTCTGGATTTCACAGAGAGTACTACTTGTTAACTATTCCGTCCAAAATGTACCTAAATCATTTCATCACCACTTCTTCATAAGATATCCTCCTCCGAGGCTTATTGGAGTTCTTGGACAAAATTCTGAACCATCTGCGCATTCCATGGGAGTAGGAGGCTCAAAGGCTTTGCATGTACTATACAGAGCCTCTGTCTCCGTAGTGGCGCTCTGCATCAAAACTTAATGTTATAACCGGATTTCGCATAACTTGGGTAGAGGTAATTTATATGTGCTTATTATGTGGATTACATGAAATAT
>NC_037533.1:9948258-9960645 GCF_001531365.2 Cynara cardunculus var. scolymus
TTCAAATCCAACTAGATGCCAAATTTACCAACAATAAAGAGTTTTTTAGACAATAATTAAATTCTTAACCTTTCATCACCTCTTAACATATTTTGGACCAAAAATATAGAATATGAGCAAAATGGGTACCAAAGATACAATAAAATAGGGGTATAGAACAACAAATAACTCTAACAAAATGAGAGTTATCAGTAGGGTTAGAGTGCGTGTCAAGCCTTAAGAGGAATGCTTGTTCTTTGTTACAGTGAATAGTACAAAAAGCACTATTTATGAGCAGACATCCTTACCTAAAGTTGGTGGACAAAGAGTCGACTAATCAGCTCCGTATCGTACTAACTTTCGTAGGGGTATGAGTTTTGTCCTTTGTGTGCATAAGGACAAGACAACAACAATCGTTCTAATTATATTTTAGATTTTTTATATTTAAAATGAGATGTTTATTCTGTATTTGAATATGTTTATCTGCAGTTAGTTACATAAATTCATAGGTGAAGCTTTAATAAGTTGTACTTACGCATAATCTACTTGTAATCTTGAGTTTAAGTAATATGCATTAATAAACAGTACTTTATGCATAAAAAATGGTTTTTAAAGGTTTTTGTCAAATGCTTTATAATATAGTATAGATATAGATAATATAGTATAGATGCATTAATAAACAATATTTCACGTATAAAAAGTGATTTTTAAGAGTTTTTGTCAAATGCTTTATAATATAATATAGATTATGTGTTTTTAAGAAAACAATAATGATTTTATTTTTGAATAAAATATAAATTTGAAAAAAAAAATATCAATGTTAATATCAAATCAACTATTTAAAAGTTCTCATTTTTTATGTAACTTATTTAATTTATTAATTTTTATTATAATTTAATTTAAGTTTAATAATGAAGTAATTTATTTTTAGTTTAATAATATAAATTTTATAAAGATAATAATTAAATATTTTGTTAGAACTCAATTATTATCCTAATTATATTTTAGATTTTTTATATTTAAAATGAGATGTTTATCCTGTATTTGATTATGTTTATCTGCAGTTCGTTTTACGAATTCAAATATGGAGCTTTAATAAATTGTACTTACGCACAATTTACTTGCAATCTTGAGTTTAAGTAATATGCATTAATAAACAGTATTTTACGCATAAAAAATGAGTTTTTAAGAGTTTTTTATCAACTGGGGACAAAAACAATCATGACACGTGTCTCATACATTCATAGGTTATTCATCATAAATAATGTATCATTCATGATAAATGTGTATTTTTATCGTTAATAATGAATCAAATTAAAATATGGATCATGATCGTATATTATTCATTATGAATAGTTTATGAACGTTTATTTTCATTAATTCATACTGAATATGTACGCTAGAAACACTTGTGATACTCTCCTTTATCCTCCAACTTATAACCGGAAATCGGTTTACAATTAAACTTTTCTTTCTAAAAAAGATTTAATAAAAATCTTAAATAAATGAAAAACTTAAAAAACCCTTCTCAACCGTGAGATCAAATCATCCAAATGACGCTCAGATTACACAGGACAAGGAGGACTTCCACTGTACAAGTGGCGTATGGAACACGCTGATTTCATCGTCATATAAACGAAGCCCTCCTTACGAGCAACAAAATCTCACCGACAAGATGGACGACTCGATGAACCCTAACCCTGCCTTCTTACCTCTTCCACCTGGCTGCCAATTCTTTCCTTCAGAAGAAGAGCTCGTCTGTCACTACCTTGCCCTCAAAAACAGTGGTGATCATCTCGGATCCAACTTAATTGAGGAGATCGATCTGTATCGTTTCGAACCATTCGATTTGCCGGGGAGGGCCTGCTTTTTGTTTGGGCGTGAAGGGAAGCGCAAGCATTGGTATTGTTTCGCGGCCATGCCTAGGGTTAAGAGAGGAAGAGGGGAGAAGAGACGAGCCGGTGGCGGGATTTGGAAACGGAGTGGTTCGGTGAAGGATATAGTGGGTGCGGGTGTACAAGGGGTTGTGCTGGGGACGCGGAAGACTTTTGTGTTTTATTTGGGTGATTCGCCCAAGACTGCTGTGAGGACCAAGTGGATCATGTACGAATATGCGTTGGTTGATCAAAAAATGGTAATACTTCTACACATGCCTCTTTTTGTTCTACTTTGAATGCATTAATCTGTTCTATGCAAGTCTTAATTTGTTGGTGTTTGTATGAATAGCGAATTATATGTGGTTTTTGTGTTGAGGAACTGAATTCATCCGTGAAATAGTGATCAAATTCATCGCCATTGCCGTGTGCTGTTTTAAAACTGCTACGCATCGAGAGTGGTCTTCGATTTTGATGCCAAAGAAATGGGGTTCAGAAATCAAACTATGCTCATTCAAATGATTCATGGCTTCTTAAACTTCACTTTATTTCACGATCTAGGTTTTTCTTTGCAGTTCCAGTCCAACATGGGTTTAGATTAATTTATGTATCGTTTTTTAGTCCATTTACATTAATATTCAAGGTGCATTTATATTCATCATAGTAATGGATCTTCCGAGTTGGATATAGGGAGTTTGCTTGGTTTGGTTTATAGTTGTAGCATATCTTCATTTGTTCCATTTAGGTTGCTTTAGCTGAATTCAGGCTGCTTATTCTGAGTTTTGTTCTGTTTAGTACCATTTAGGTCAAATTAAGTCCATTTAGTTTGTTTTAGGTCAATTTTGGTCGGTTTAGGAAAGTGAATTAGATTAGTTTAATTGCTTTTCTATTTGCTGAGGGAAAACATTAGTTAATGCTACATAGTACTCCTGATGGGCCAGAAAGATGAACAAACATGTCTAGACAAATCAAATTCAAACTAATTTTGACTGTTAAGTGTTAACTTTGCTATTGGATGGAGAAGGTATAACCGAAGCCATTAAATCAAGACAATGACCACAAAGACCAAAGCTTTGGTTAGCATGATTTTGGTTCGATGTGAAGGTTCGAATAATAGTATAATAATAATACCATGCTTAGTATGGTAGGATGAATGCAAACCTGTCATTTACCCCAAAGGATGAAGTGGTTGTTTATGTGAAAACCACCGGCTTGTGCACAAGTGTGAACAAAAAGGAAGAGATAAGAAGGAACAAAGAAGGGAGGAAGAAAAAAAGATAGAAACAAAGGTTAGTAAACAGTCAACAGTAGAAAAAACAGAAGCAACGAACGAAATAGGTATAATTAAATATACTATAACTAAAGAAAAAGACACATCTCTCCATCTATCATTGGACCCTGCAACCTTATTTGCCAGCTAACCTTCCCGATGTTCCACCTTAACTTCACTAACTCCCTTCTTCTTAGCCTTAGTCACACTAGGTCTAGTTTCCTACATGGCTACACTCAACTCTACTACTCTAATCCGATGTCTCCAAGAGATCCTATCAGAGCATGTCTGTGGAAACGTCCAAGGCAACCATGTCCATCCTTAACTGCTCATCTCACGCCTTCCTCGGCCTCCTCCTCACGTCCTCGATCGTCACACTCTCTACTTTCCTTACCGACGCCACCATCAGTCTCCTATGACCTTGTCCAAACCACCGTGGTCTTCCCTCTCCCAATTTATCCGTGATAGGCCCCAACTCCACCTAGAAGATCTCGTCTGGTGTCCTGTATAACATAGTCTGCCACAAGTCCATCTAAGCATCTGCATCTCTGCAACTTGCAACTTCCTCTCTTTGTCCTTCCTTGTCAACCCAAAATGTCATGTAATTCAAGGACCATGATATGGCATGATAAACAGAATGTACTACCACATTTATTGTGAATCATTAAGCAAAAGACATGCTGGTAGCCTGGTATTGTATAATTATGAGATTGTAGGAGTAGCATGTGAAATAAAGCTGGTTGGAGTAAGGGTAAAAAATTTATCTCCAATAAGTTCTTTTCGAATGTTGAACTTCAAACCTGGTTATCAAAAGACTTCCCTGCACCAGAAGCAAGAGTGAAAATTGATGCATCTCTATGCATGAAAAAGTAAAGCAATGAAATAAATAGTAAACCAGTTGTGCTCCTTTGACCAGTATTTCATGGGGCCTTGCCTTTTATCAAGTGTTGTTAGTTCAACTATGTAGCGAAAATAGTCTGTTTGGTGGTGAACCCGTATCGTGTTTAGAATATATATGTTAGCAACCGTAAAAATCTTAAAAAAGAATTGATGGTTTCTATTTTTTGGGGCCTTGACTAAATGAGGTTGTAATTTCTGTTTGGTGTTGAACTCAGAGCGTGTTTGGAATATTAGTTAGCTTCATAAACAGCAAAAATCTAAAAAAAAGAAAGTATATTGTCAGCATTGCACTTCTAGTTTCTCATATGTTAGAATTAGTTTCTTCAAAATAAATTTCCTTCATCTCCTCTACAATCTCACTACTACAAACAGCATTATGCCACCCTCATGTCACCACCACTACCTCCTCACTTTCATACTGAACACACCCAAAGCAGAGATCTGGCGATGCGAGGCTGTGATGGCTACATGAAATATATTTACTTCAAAAGCTGCGATGGCTATATATAGGACTGTTGGCATGAACGTAATTGGTAAACAAACATAGGATATTTAAATAGATAATTCATGGAATCCTCAGTCACAGATTCAAAATTACCCAAATTCTTAAGAGGATTAGATAACCTAAAGATTATTAAATAGTAAATTAGTAATTAAGACTACAAATGATTCATGTAATGAGGAATTTAAGTTCAGGAGGGGGAAAATGAGATGAATGATTATCTACGTTGTAAGAATACTCAATAAATTTGGTAATAGAAAGGTTGAAATGATATAACGGAGCTAATTTAAATTATGTTTATACACATTGCATGTTTTCCAAACTCCAAAGATAGAACAACAATGATCCAAATAATGTAGAAGTATATCTAAACAAGCATGAGCAAAGGGGGATAGAGCAACCAAAGAGTGTGGAGGGGAAAGATTAAATATTTAATATGTTCATGTTTCCTTTCCTGTTTGTTTCTGATTTCTGAATACACAGGTACACATTTGCATAAAATTAGAATTCTCTCTCCCTATACTAGTTTTAGTAATGAGAATTCCCCTATTTATTTGATGAGACATGTGAAAGAAAAAAGAAAAGATCCCCTGTTAGGTTAAAGGAGAGGGATGACCTATATCCTCTTGTCATTTCAATATTTCATTCTAATAAAATATTCAGTGAGTTTTACTATAAAGAAGTTGAGAAAATCACACTGAATGTTATTTATATTTTTCTGCTGTGATGCTTGTTGTAGACTGCTCAGAAAACCTGGTATTGTGTGAACATATGTGAAAATTGTGGTTTGATTTACCAATCAACATGTCCTTTTGTAAAGAAAAAAAAGAGAGAAGGAAATGGTGTCATGTTCATTGCTGTTTCACATTCCTTGTCCTCTTCGTGTCTTTTTTCATCAACAAATATGTTATTATTTGTATGTTTGGTGTCTGTATCAGGCAGAAGCTTCTTATGTTCTGTGCCGAGTGTTTGCCAAATCTCACCACCGAAGCAACACCCCAAGTGATGTCCTGAAATCATGTGGTGAGAATGTTAAAACAGTGCGCCACATTGGTATTCAGTGTGATGATGCACTCATCAGTGAAAGTGGGATGGTTAAGGTGAGCTCAATTGGTTCTGCTGATAATATTTGTTTGAAAAGATTTGGTACTTCAAATGGTAAAGTTTCTGATCTGCTAGTTGCAGTGCAGGTATTTAAAATCTTATTTTTGTCAATTTATCTGTCTCAAAGATGGTAATAAATGCTATTTTATGGTATTTTGTTTTGTATTTTTAATTCTAATTTGTATAATCTTACTTATTTGCCGTGTGACTTTTCATATTGTCTTTACCAGCATCATGTTGTCGAAATTTCATGAAATCTCATCCGAGCTATCATTGTAATACTAGGGTTTCATATTGTGTCTGTGAGATCAGTTTTGAGTTAAATATGAAATGCATCCTAATTTTAGCTCTAACTCCATATTTTCATTAAAAAATTGACCAATAATTTTAAATTTACTCCCATCATGGCAAATTGCATTAAATGGAAAATGTGCTTGGCTTAGGGGCCGTTCACTCAGATATATATCCGATAAGCACTTACAGTTAGGAGTCAACACTATAATATATTTTACCAGGTAAGATTGTACTACATCAAAATGGTATCGTGTGCAACAATTTACCCGGTAAGCACTTACCCGGGTAAGAGTCTTCACCCTCTCTTACCGGGTAAGACTCTCCATCTTTATCATTGCTCTTACTGGGTAAGATTTTTGACCTTTGCCATAAAAATTACCCGATAAGCACTTACCAGGTAAGCGTTTAGTAAAAAAGCCCCTTAGTATCTACTTCCTCATTCCCTGAAAAATCCAAGACAGAATTGTTGAAAGAATGTTTCTCATGCTGAAACTGATCTTTAAATACATACACATAAAGTAAAATGCTTACTGAATTGGATCATACAACATTTGCAGTTCATGGGAAATCAGAAATCACTTTCTGATTTTCTAGTCTATTGGAACGCAGACTTTCTACTGATGAACCTCTGGAAAATTGTGGCTTGAATTTGCAGCCAATGATGAATGAACAAACCCAAGTGAAGCTTGATAGGAACCCAGCCATGCTCATAAGCTTTCTTTGTCACAGTTAAAATGCATGAAGATATGAACAATATTTTGAAGATAATATAAGCATTGAAGTCATGGGACGATTATAATGTTGTAAAATCGTAATATCAAGTACATAACCATAGCATTAACATTTCACTTGCAAAGTGTATTTATGAATTATGAGTGAAATATTATAAATATGCATACCCTACAAATTATAGTTAAACATCTCCAGGGACCTATTATTATCTAAATCTCTCTCCTCCATTGGTATTTTCTGCTCACTGGCAGTTGTAACTATGGTTGTCATTGTAATGAAGTCAGGAAAGAGGGCATGGAATTGCAATTGCCTTGGAATTATATGAGAAGAACGAATGTACAGAATATACGCTCTTAAGAATTTATTGATGTTTTTCTGCTTTGTTCTCATTTATGTGCTTGATGGAGTGTGGTACTAGGATAATAGATAATACTTGTATGTATCCAAATGGGCCATTAAGTTAAATGCTTTTCAATTAGGAACAGGATCTTTTAAAAGAAAATGAAACTCAAATAACTTGAAAAGCCTAAAAATACATGATACCTTACCCATGTGTATATATATATATATATATATAGAAGTGTTACATCATATGGAGTTTATGATATTTATTCATGGATATATGCAGATGAATCCATTGGCCTTGGAAGAAGACTTCATTGAGCTAAATGATCTTCTCCGTCCACTTTAGGTTGTCAAGTAAATCCCAAGTGCTTGATGAGGCTTCATTATGGAGGTCCACTTCAAACTATGATTGAAAAACCTACGAAAGGTTTCACGAAAATCTGGACAGAAAGCGTTGCATATCTTTCTGTACACAATGGTGTCACAAGGCTAGTCTGCCCTCCCAAGGTATTCGGTTTGCTTATTTGCTTTCTTTTTTCAATCTAGTCCCCCGGGTGTTGCCTCAACTGTAGGATGGTGGTCATCCGTACAGGAGGTCGGGTTCAAACTCGGGCGGATATATTCCCGAGAGTTGGGGTCAGCTGACATTTGACCCCTAAATATCCATAAATTTGAATACCAAAAATTCATGGATATGCTACCGTTTCAATCTTGTATGGTTTTGGAATCGACAAGCAGATCTGCGGATGCTGGTGGCATGGATGGAAGGGAGTACTGCATGGAAAGACCGGTGATGGTGATGTTATTGCTAAAACGGTCGGTTTCAGATGCTTCACCTGCCTTTCTTCTCTTCTGTTCATGCTACCTGTTTATCTATCAAATGGCTTTACTTCCTTAAACCTGTACTATTTTTACACGTGTATCATGTTGAAGAATTCTTTATATTATGTAATACATAACATTGAGGTTCACTTAATCTCTTGTGTGTATTTTTACAACATGATCAGTAAATCCCATGAAGAGATGTTTAAAATATGCAAAAAGAATCTGTATGTTTACACTTGAATACGTAGGCTAAAATAACATTTTTGCTGGTCTTTAAACTCCAACCAGCCTCCTGGCATAAATGCAGTGTGCAGTGTGCAGTGTGCTTGAAGATGAGGTGATTTTTGGCGTCCATTTATTTCCGGTTTGAAATATCTTAATTGCTTTATGAATTATATTAACAAGATCCTTACCACATGCTTTCAAATAAAATTAAGGGGTGGTTTACCAAATTTTCAATTAAATCTTGTATGGATAAATTTGTTTTATGTTATTTATTTTTCTATATAAATCAATAGTTTGAATAACAGAAATCCTGAGTATGAACTGCGTGCTGTTTAATAAATTATTGTTTATTTTTTAAGACAAATGATATTCTTAAACAAAAAAAAAAAAATCAAAATATAAATTCATTAATACCATCCAAAGATCAAAACATAAATTTATAAATTCATTGATATCATCCAAAAATCAAAACATAAATTTATCAAATACTTAAAAATCCAAGTTTAAGCACAACTACTTAAAATTTAAATATTAGTGATCAAACTATTTGCAATTCCATCCCACAAAATGGCTATATATCAAGGCTATTTGCACCCCATTGGGTTTTTATCCAATTCTTCTTCTCCAAGCAAAAACAGCAACAATCAAGCAAAATCATACTATTAAACCAAGCAAAAAACAACAAAAACCAAGCAAAAACAGCTATTGTAAACACATACAACAATCATGAAGAACTCGTGCAACAATCATGAACTCGTGAACAACTCGTGCAACAATCAACGATCATAATGATCTTCAATCTGGATCGTGCAACAGTCGTGAAGAAAATTGTGAAGAAAATTGAGTGTGCAGAATGGATTTGGAGAAATGGGTGTGCAGAAATCGTCAATCAAGTGGGTAGAAATCGTGACCTTTGGAGAAGAGAGCTTGAAATCGTGATTGATTTGGAGGAGATAGCAATACATTTGGGCTTGGAGAGCTTGAAATTGTGAAAATGAAGATAATATGCGGTTAGGGTTCTAATATTTTGATTTGGCGTGCTTTATTAAATCAAGGGGTAGGATTGTCCTTTTTTTGGCTGAATGGTGGACAAGAGCTTTTTCTCATCTTTGCGAATAAGCCTATTTCTGTGCAATAAGCCCCAAGTAAACACATCATTTTGGTTGTGTGAATAAGCCCATTTACTCATTAAGCTCATTAAGTCCTAAGTAAACACCCGCTAAAAATCATTAAGAAGTGTTCTAGGTTCTTATGCAAACAGATCCTAGAGAAATCTATTCAAGTTGCTTGGTCCAGTGAAAAGGCTCCCAAGCTCGAGCAAAATTTGTGACAGCTACTTTTTAGTGTCGGTAGACTCATGCTTTTGACGACAATGCATGTCTTTTGCAGCGCAAACAAAGCATAGCCCTTATAACGTTAACACTAAAACTGCTCTTGGAACTGGGATTTTGGGGTTTGCAGTAGATTATGTTTGTAAGAGGGTAATTCACTCACTAGACCTTTTGGTCTAACCCTCATTTGTTGTAATAAATTGTTTTGCAGGTCATCCAACATCTCATGATAAAGGCAAAGGGAAGATGTAGAAGAATTTTGGAAGAAAATTTTATTATGACAAAACTTTTGTTAACTCATACTGTTGATTTATCATATGTAAATATACTTGGAATGTTTGTAAATTTTTGATACAAGATGTAAGTGGAAGTATGATACCTTGTTGTTAGCACTGTTTAGTACATGATGAGTTGTTCCATTTCTCGCATCATATAGATGCAATATTACATTTCCTCGCATCACATGGATGCGATTACCTCACTTTGTCGCATCACACTGATGCGATAATCCCACCTTGTCGCATCACACTGATGCGATAATCCTATTTCTTGCATCACATTGATGCCATAACATCCATTCCTTGCATGACATTGATGCGAAAACATTTTTACTCCATTATAAGGATGCGATAAAACCAACTCATCGCATCATAAATATGCGATAGCTCACACTCATTGCATCATAAGAAATGCGATAACTGTTTCCATATTATCAAAATCCCATTTTTACATAAAATTGACTTTGCCACCCTTATTCCAGTA
Organism: Cynara cardunculus var. scolymus; assembly: GCF_001531365.2. Lineage (NCBI taxonomy): Eukaryota > Viridiplantae > Streptophyta > Magnoliopsida > Asterales > Asteraceae > Cynara > Cynara cardunculus. Next base: position 9,958,402 of record NC_037533.1, read on the forward strand.
TATGTCTCTCCTGATTATGTCACATTTATCCCAATATATGTCTCACCTGATTATGCCTCTCTTATCCTAGTATATGTCTCACCTGATTATGTCACCCTTATTCCAATATATGTCTCACCTGGTTATGCCATCCTTATTCCAGTATATGTCTCATGCCACCCTTATCTCAAAATATACCTCTCCTGATTATGTTACCCTTATTTCAACTAGATAATAAACACATATCAAAACATAAAATTATGTTAAAAATAACATATAACATATTCAAAACCCATGTATGAAACCCTACGATTTCTTCACCAAAAACATATTTAAATAATGTTTTTGAAAGTAAAACTCACCTTAATCACAAAATAGATACCTTCAAACAACCACAATCAGGGCTGTCCCTGGGGGAGGGCGACACGGGCGCACGCCCAGGGCCAAAAATATCAGAGGCCCAAAATTTTCCCCTAAATTACAATAGTAGTCTAAAAGATTTTAATAAATTAAAGAAATCCAAAAATTGTAACATATAATTAGAGACAAAAAGAATTTAGTAGAAAATAAGGGCTTAAAAATATATCAACTAATTACATTAGAGAAGAAAAAAAATTAATTGGTCATTCATTATATGCTATTGTTTATTTCCTCTCTACTTTTTTTTTATCTCCAACAAGGTCCAATGATATTGGYTATTGCTATCTCTAAAAACTTGACTGTTTTCGTACTTCAATAATTCAAAGTTAAGATCATGTGCTTGCTATTGTTATATATATTTTTTGGATATTTTATCAATTTATGTTTTTATTGACTATTGCTATTTGGTTATCTTGTTCTAATTGTTTTTATTGACTATTGTTATCTATTTTTGCTTCTACATAAAATATTTTACTATTATTTGACAATCAATCTATTGTTCTTATAATTTTTGACTTGTTTCATGGTTTTGTAATTAATCAATAAATTTTTTCTACTAGATGTATTTAATAATGTCTCTTATATATATCATGTTCCATAAAATTTTAATCTTAACCACAAGGGTGGTGCCTGATTGGTTTGAGTTTGGCTCCAAAGGTCAAAAGTACCAGGAGGTCTCAGGTTCAAATCCAAGGAGAAATAAAAATCCCCTTGTGGCTACGGAGGTTCAAATGCGGTGACTCCGGGCTATCTGCAAAGCAGGTGGTCGTCCTGGAATTAGTCGGTTCGCATAGCGGGTTGGATATCCAGGTTAATAAAAAAAATCTTAATATCTTATTTTAGTTGAGCAAAAAAAGAAGGAAAATATAATTTAAATGTTTTCATCGATTGTTTGACTTATGTATCTTTCATTGGGATTCCACYACACCAYAAGATTCTATTTAAGTGYTCAAACAATCATTTGTTGAGCTTGTATATTATATGTTAATTTCATTATTTATTCTTATTGGATCTCAATGGATCATTTTTTTCTTTTATATTTTTATTGATCCTAATTTGTTTACTTGTCAAGAAAACCTTGATAATTTATTTATAATTGATCTCTCATTGACTCTAATGATTACTTCATTCACACGAATTATCTTTTTATATCAAAATAACATATATTTCTTGTTATGAACTAAAAGAATTATTATTTTTTATAAAAATTTATCAACCATAGTTTCTATACTCTTGGTTTTAAATTACCTAATAAGAAATACGTAAATTTAAGTACTCTCTTATATATATAATAAAGATAAATAAGATTTATTTCCTCAGTAAATTATTAGCATTTATTGTACTCAATTTTATACTAATAAAAAACATTTATTGAATTTATTTTCGTACTTACCGAATGTTACTACAAGAAAAGTGAGTTTTGACGATGTGCCTTTTAGCGATAACATGTTTCCTTCACAAGTTATAGCGTCGACATGTTGTTGGTGTACTCTTTCTGATGATAAATGGACATTTAGCTACGACAAAAGTCGTTGCTAAAAACCTTGTTTCTTACAGGGGGCCTGCTCTTACGTTCGTCCAGGGCCTAAAAAATGTCAGAAACGAGCCTGACCACAATAATCAGATAAGGTCACGTATCAACTTAGAGCACCCACACAGGGCTTTCATATGGATTGCAATTTGAATTGCAAATACAATTTTGAATGTGATTGCTGCCATGTAGGATTTGGAATTGCAAAATTTGCAATTCCATTTGAAAGCCACGTGGGCACACTTCCTCTCCAATTTCTTTTTGTTTTTTCTAATTATTTAAATAAATTAATTTTTATAATATTAATATATTTA
>NC_037533.1:9962110-9964728 GCF_001531365.2 Cynara cardunculus var. scolymus
TGTATGGAAGATAATTGCAAAAGCTGATGTGGCACAATTGAAAGTGTAAATGGATTGCAGGGATGTGGATGGTCTTATTCTCCTTCTCTTCTATTTTCTTCGAACCAGGAACAATGGAATGAGCTCACCAACTTTTTTTACTCTTCTTATCATATTAAAAAGTAAAAGAAACCATATAATACTTTTTAAGTTAAGGCGGTGCATAGTTGAGATATTTTTAAACCATTTTTTAGAACAACCCCTCAACTTCATACTTATCCAAAACAACCTTCAAACTTTTAACCAAAAACCTGGTTATCGCATTTTTTTTTATTAACCTGGATATCCAATCCGCTATGCAAGCCGACTAATCTCAGGGTAACCACCTGCTTTGCAAATAGGCCGGAGTCACCGCATTTGAACCTCTGTGGCCACAAGGGGATTTTTATTCCTCTTTGGATTTGAACCTGGGATCTCCTGGTACTTTTGACCTTTAGAGCCAAGCTCAAACCCAATCAGGCCTCTATCATATATAAGCACCTTGCGATGTCCAAGAAATCAAGGTATACTTTTATATTTTTATCTATTACTCCACTAAGACACTAAATACGTAAGAAAAATCAAATACCACGTTACAAAATTGTGTATTGACCACTCCTGCCACAAGTTTTACCGTCATGTCATGCATGAGTCTTGAGTCATGGCCCGCCACGACTGCTGCTGTGTTGAGCCTTTTAAAACATTGGTTTCTATTTATTTATCATTCTCATATTTGATTATTAAAGGTTTTCTTATTGAGGAACATGTTTTGTTAAACATCAATTGATATATGTGGTTGATAACTCTCATTTTTTAGAGTTATTTCTCATTTATTTCCTCCGTTTTTGCATATATTAAGTAACTAATTCCTTGTTTTTCCCTGTTTATTCTAGAAGTTTTAAAAATATGATGAAACACAAATGATGAGAATTTATTCCAAAAACCTACACTTTTTGGCGAAGTGCCCACAATGTCATCACAAGCGCACAGGACATACACTCAGGAAGTATCACTACGTTCGGAAGGTTGTTGAAGAAGGAGACATCAAAGTAAGTAGAGTTACATCAGAAGAAAATGCAGCCGATCCGTTTACCAAGCCGCTATCACAAGCCAAGCATGATTGTCATACTAGGGCGATAGGGATTAAATTTGCAAGTGAATAGATTTAAGCGTATTTTAAGTGATTTTGAGACTTATACAATTAGTACCTTTTGAGATGTAATGCATTACTATAGAGATTTTAATGAGCAATTACATTGAGTACATTATTGTATTACTTTTGCATTTTTTTATTAACCTGAATATCCAACCCACTATGCGAGCCGACTAATCCCAGGGCAACCACCTACTTTGCAGATAGCCCGGAGTCACCGCATTTGAACCTCCGTGGCCACAAGGGGATTTTTATTCCTCCTTGGATTTGAATCTGGAACCTTCTGGTACTTTTGACCTTTGGAGCCAAGCTCAAACCGATCAAGCACCACCCTTGTGGTTTACTTCTGCATGTTTGCCACTTTCCGAGTAGAAATCTATTCAAATTTCCACAGTCGATCATTCTTTATAGAAGAAAGAAGTGAATTAAGACTGATGTGAAGTGTTTATTGATATCCATATTGATGGATATAGCATATGAGATGCAACTACACTTACATGTATTTGATGCGAGATCAAGTATTGGAGTAGCCAAAAGCTTAGAGGTCACTTCATGGATACTGTCAAAAAGTGATTCTAAGAAAGTAATATCTTTTATCTTTAAAACAGAGATGCATAGGATATTGATCTGCAGTCTGATATGCTTTGATCATTCCTCAACGTTGTTCGTAACTCTCAACCATACAGGGTTTGGTCAAGTGCAACACGATGAGTGGATAAGGTATGTGTAGTTTAAGTTTATTCCTTCCTTCCACTTATTATGGGGAAGCGATATCCGTGGGCCCCTTAAGGATCGCGTGCTGACGCAGAAACGCATGGCCATGCTCGGACTAAGTTGATAGATGATCAATAGCACAGTCTGTTATGTGGTCAATACGAATCTCGATGAAGAAACAAAATTTTGAATGTTTAACTGAGAGTACTCCAAGTCATACATTCAACAAGATATTATAGAACGAAGGGATATTGGATCACTTACTAGGGCTGTTATTCTTACCATATGGTTTTATAATACAGTACTTGTCATAGGGATGACATACCTTATGTGAATTTATTGTACCTTACTATGATTCATTGTGAATTGTACATGTGGAAGTTTGTTGAAAATAATATCCCACAAATGAATTTAGTAAATAAATTCCATAAGCCTATCGAGGCTACACACTTAGCCTAAATTGGAAAGTAAGAAACCTTGGGAACTGATTTTGTTAATTGTTAATAGTTAACAATTAATTAGTAAATAACTAGAAGAATAGTCGCGCAATTCAACAATACACATCTCGATTTTAATGTTCTATTTTATTATTTGTCTATGTCGATGTTATAATACGATTTTATGTGTTTCTAAAAAAGCAATAAATATTTTATTTTTGAATAAAATATAAATTTGAAGATATCATAAAATTTTGAAAAAAAAATATCAATGTTAATATCAAATCAACTATTTA
>NC_037533.1:9965282-9967949 GCF_001531365.2 Cynara cardunculus var. scolymus
TTATAAAGATAATAATTAAGTGTTCTGTTAGAACTTAATGATTAGCCTAATTATATTTTAGAATTTTTATATTTAAAATGAGATGTTTATCGTGTATTTGATTATGTTTATCTACAGTTAGTTACAAATTCAGATATGAGGCTTTAATAAGTTGTACTTACGCAAAATCTACTTGTAATCTTGAATTTTAAGTAATATGCATTAATAAATAGTACTTTGCGCATAAAAATTGGTTTTTAAGAGTTTTTGTCAAATGCTTTATAATATAGTATAGATATAGATAATTTGATAATTTATTTTCGTAAATTATTAATTATTAATGGGTTTTAAATACGTTTAAAGAGGTTTTAGAAGACCGTTAGGTTTTAGAAGCCCGGTAGGGTTTAAACTTAACTAACTTAGAGATAAACATAATAATTAAACCCCTAAGCAAAATCGCCTCTCCCTCCTCTCTCTCTCCCATCTACGGCCGAACTCAACCCCATGGGGTTCTTGAGGTCGATTTTGGTGCTCCAAGCGAGAAGCTTTTCTTGTTCCGGTTTACAGCTTCGTGAGCGGACTGGTAGAGGGATTCCACGTTGGATCCTTAATCGTCTTGATCTATACCGGAGGTACATTTGTATATTTTATTTATTGCTTTGATTACATAAACATGTTCCTCGGTTTCGTTATTATGTTTCTTGCTTCCGCGTTTTTCGTATAAAAATTCAATTTTTATCATACGTTATTCTAACAGATATGACCAGCGATGGGAGACGATGAGCTAGTTGACCTGCGATCTAGGAGGAGGCAATGACCGGTGATAGGGGAAGAGGTGATGATCGGCGACAAGGGGAGGAGGAGATGACCAACGATGGAGTAGGAGGGGATCGATTTGGTAGGTTTTCCATGGATCTTTGACGAAAAACAGAAGAATCGAAGGGTTGAATAGGAAGGAAAAAGGATGTAGGGGGAGGGGTAGTTGGAGGAAATTCAATGGTTGAATACAAAAGACATAAGTTTTGTAGTTGAGCAATTCAGCCATAGGCTGACCGAATAAGCCCATACCGAACAATTAGATATGGCTATATAAATAAGCCATATAGCTTATACAGAGTTTAAGCCGCAACCAAACAACCCCTAAGACTATAATATGTAGAGTTTAAAGTGTCACAATAATAGTTGTAATAATTAGATTTGGGCGCATACCATATTTATTGTAGGTTTGTATTCCAAAAAGTAGTTGTTATTTCCAATAGCACATATTTTTCTTCTAGATTTTATACAAAAATCCAATCTAATTAAATTTCCTGGAGTACTCGTAAAACTCATTTTTAAAAAATATTCCCATACAAGTCAAAATCGCCCCTAATGTGTCAAATTGTTGCGTCATATGTTGTCTTCACTAGAAGACAAAAAGGAGATCAAAATCGCCCAAGGGGCGATTTGAGCATGTCTGGGGCGATTTGGACAAAATCAGGTATAATATTTGATTTTTATCCCCCAAATCAGATACATATGGGACCCTTTCATACATTCTGGCCAAAATCACCCCTATTTGGTCAAAATCGCCTCCCAGGAGCGATTTGGTTGGTTATTTTTTTGAAAAAGATCTGAAAAGTGGTCATTTTAGTAGCGTACGATGAATAAACTGGTCATTTTGGTCAATTGCTCCCCATAAAAATGTTATTATAAGAACTACTATTATATACTTTCATTTAAGTTCTTTTGGTGAATTGGAAATGATGTGATAAAAAAAATACAAATATTTTGTTCGTATAAGAAACTCCATAGGAGATGCTCCAAAAGGTCGGCACTTTGGGTTTTGATGTTGCGATATAAAAGAGGTACTTAATTTTCCTTAATTAATAACTGTTGTGAAATAAATAAGATATAGATTTTGGTTTATAACTTTTCTATTTTGTATACCTTCCGTAAATACACTAAAAAAATTGAAAGTTGTTTAAAATGTCAATATTTTTTTCAAATGTTTTTAAATCTATTATTATTATTATTTAATAATAAAATTTGTTATTTATTATATTACTAATCATAAACAATTATTTTACAACACACTAATTTCAAAATTATTTTTTTAAATGATTTGTTATGGTTGTAATGTCTTAATAGGTGTGGATACCGACATGTTTAGGCTCCCGTCTAGGGCCAATCAGGCCACTTAATATGAGGAGATATTGTCCACACAACCGTGGAATTTATTAGGCATTGAGATCACATGGTAATTTATCATCTGCAACACAACAAAAACAAAACTGAGTTTACAGGACATCATCAATAAATAAGTATCATAATATACTACTTTATAAGATTTCATTTATAGTACCAAAACATAAAGCGCTATATCTAATGGCATGATAAGTTTATAGGACCATTTTGGACATCTTAACAAGTTTTTTAGAACATTTTTAATACAAAATGTCATATGAGCTATTTTTTAGGACCCTTTTGGAGAAGTGTTCTATAACCCCATCTTTTTATAGGACACTTTTTCAAATAGTGTCCTATAAAATAGCTAATATGATGTTTTTTACAAAATGTCCTAATAAACTTGTTACAATGCTAAAAAACGTCCTATAAATTTATTGCAATTTTAAGGATCCCATAAATTATCTTACAAATTGGTCTATTAGGATGTTTATTTATTGGTAGCATTCTATATACCAATTT
>NC_037533.1:9968829-9971725 GCF_001531365.2 Cynara cardunculus var. scolymus
TATTTAATGTATTGATTATCATATATTTTGTTTCAGAATGTATTTAGGGGGTGTTTGGGATTGCTTATTTTAGGTGTTCTTTGACTTATTTCAATCTGGTACCGGTGATAAGCTAAATGCTAGTGTTTGAATGAGGAAAAATAAAACTGCTTATACCAGTGCCAAACCGGTAATAAACAGTTTTTGATAAGTTAATCCTTTTTTTTTAACGGAAATCAGACAAATTTATAAACCATAAAAAGGTACAACGATTACACAATCGACCACTTCCAACCGAGTATGGAAACCCAAAAAAAACTTGGACTCCTGACTTATGAAAAACTGTTTATTACCTGTTTACCATTTTAACCATATTTTATTAATGTTTGTTGATTATTAATCTTATTGATATAAATTTTTTGTCAAAGATATTATTGTAAATGATGAAAAATAAATTTTTACATGTTAAAAAATCAAATAAGTTAATAAGTCAATAATATGGAAGACTGTTCTTTTTGGTCATTTTACATATATAAGCAAAATTTGACAAACATTAAAAAACAACTTATCAGCTTATTGTTTTTTGGTACCGCTATAAGCTAATCCAAACACTTTTTACAAAACTCCGGTTTGATACCACATAAGTTAATAAKCACTTTTACAAAAAAACATAAGTTGTTTTAAATAAGCAATCTCAAACACCCCCTTATTATATATATATATATATATTCGTTTCACAATGTGAAATTTTTTATGTGTATTTTATGTTTCATAAACACGCTAAAAATGTTCACATTATGAACAAAGTATATATAAAACAAATATGCGTTAATCAGTATTCTAAATCTTATGTTTTAAATAGATGGGAAAAAAAAGATTATATGAAATAATATATGATACACGAGTTTTTAATTTGTCACAGTTTTTTAAGTTATTTTATATGTGTATATATAAAATTTACATCCATTATGTTAACACATTTTCCACAAAGGTGCTTGTAAGCTGTAATTCTGACAAAGTTTGGAGCAGGGCTGACAATTCTGAATAAAATTAAATCTAGGGAAAAGTTAAAAAAAAAAAAACCCTAATGGACTTTATTGTTTGGAACGATTAAGTTTTTGGACAATTTTTTGGAACAAATAAATCTTTGGAAATTCTAGAACCTGTTAAATAAGTCACTGAACATTACAAACCTGTTCAATAACTCCTTGGACTTTCTAAAATATGTTAAATACATTTTGTTAGTAGAAACAGTCCGAAAAAACCAATGGACTTTCATATTTTGAACAATCAAGTCCTAAATATACTTACATTTATAAAAAAACAAATATATCATTCTCATTACTTTTCACAAAACATACAAAAATTGTATCTAAAGCATAATAATCTGCATACAAATTTTGGGCATAATTTTACCAAAAGTTAAACCAAAATATATATCAAAAGTTGAACGAAAATATGTAACAAAAGTTGCGGCAAGAAACAAATCCAACTCCATTGTCATATATGGTTCGAAGATCATCATAACAAGCATGGATGGAACCTGAAGCATTATTCAAGCTTCTACCTTGATGTTGTTCATGTTCATCATCATTACTCCAATGATTCCGATTTCTTTCTCCACCACCCGCGATAGCCATAGCTATCCAATTGATTCTTATTGCGTGCTTATCCAAACAAAAATCAGAATCTTAGTTGATGATGATGCTTATCTTGGCTTTTCAATTTTGCTATTTCTTTTTGTATTTTCTATAATTCTTCTTTCTTTATATGTTTATTTTCTTTGAGAAAAAGGAAAGACTTTCCTTTTCAACCCATCAAAATTTCAAGTTTTTTTTTTTTTGTCTTTCAATTGCTTTTCCCCTTTTAGTTTCTTAGAAATCTCTGTGTACATAAAAACATTTTTATATTTTCTTCTATATTAAATAGACGTATCAATGTAAAATTTAATCATATGATGAACAATGTTGGAGCAAACCTGATAAGATCAAACTGCAGCAGGACCGGCGATAGGGACGGTGCAACAGCAGCGACCGGTGATGGGACGGTGGTGTGGCGGCAATGAGCGGAGACAGGGGCGGTGACGGGGGTGGTGTGGCAGCGACGGGGCTGGTGCGGCGGCGATGGGGGAGAGGGAGACGGGGCTGGTGCGGCAACAATGGGGGTGAGGGAGGCGGTGGTGTGTGGAGAGGAGAGGGAGAAGACGTGGGGGGAGTTCTTATGTTTTAGGGTTTTTTTAGTTTTATTTATTTATTTTTATTTAAGGTTTACTTCTTATTCAGGTTACAAGTTACATTTTCAAAGAATAAGAATCTATTTAACATGTTTTAAAAAGTTTAAGGAGTTATTTAATAAATTCTAGAATGTCCAATGATTTATTTGTTTCAAAAAATTGTCTAAGAACTTAATCGTTCCAAACAGTAAAGTCCATTGGATTTTTTTGAACTTAAATCAATCAATATGTATATTAATAGTATCAATTAAATGGATATTAATTAATTTGGTATTAATTATAATCGGTTGGTATTATCATATTAAGTATGAAAATTGGTTTAATGCACGATATTGAAACTTGTATGTCATGGTAGTATCATGATACCAACTTATTATTTATTAGTTTTTGAATTTTTTTTATTTACTGAATATTAAATTTGTAATTCTTAACTATTTTGTTCGAACATTGGAATGCTCGACAGTTTTAGTCTTTGAAATTCAAAATCATTAAAAATCACCTCTTAACTGAAAACTTAAAATGTCACTCAAAAWTGAATTTATTTCTTTTTAAATATTTTTTTTTCAACTTTACTTTTTTAAATATCCGATTTTTTTAATTTCTTTTGTAAAATTTAATTTTTATGTTAATATTTTAATTTTTTCAGAAATTTATTTCTTTTCTAAAAAAATTAATTTTTTTTCT
>NC_037533.1:9973370-9976171 GCF_001531365.2 Cynara cardunculus var. scolymus
TTATTAATTAAAAAATAATTAGAATGTATATATAAATAATTTATAAAATAGTTAAAAAATGTTGTAGTGGGGACCACTTTTGAAAGTGTAGGTGACGTGACACAGTTGAAAGTGTTGTAGGTGAATTGCAGGTGTGTGGAAGATAATTGCAAAAGCTGATGTGACACAATTGAAAGTGTAAATGAATTACAGGGATGTGGATGGTCTTAGGAATCCAAAAAATACTTCATGTGAAAGGGGACCACTTTGGATAGGATAGGTCATAGGAGTATGAGGACCTCACATTCCATCCCATAAGAAAAACGTTTCATCCTTATTTCCATCTCCATCAAAGAATTGGGGTTATTTTTCATGAAATATATATATATATATATATATATATATTTAATCAACCAAATTTTATTTGGTGTATTTATATAAGTATAACATTAAACAAACCTAATTCAAACACACACACATATTAGAAGTGTATTCGTACAATACAATGAGATATATCTTCATTCTAATTTTTTGTCTTTATTGATATAATACGGTTATGTGGTTTCGATAAAGATAATGTTTTTACCTTTGAATAAAAATAAATTTAAAGATATCATAAAAATTTGAAAAAAAATATATTAATATTAATATCAAATTAACTATTTAAAAGTTCTCATTTTTTTTTGTACAATTTCTTTAATTCAATTTTTTATTATAATTTAATTTAGGTCTGATAGCAAAGTAATTTGTTTTTGGCTTAACAATGTAATTTTTATAAAGATAATGATTATGTTAGAACTCAATAATAATCCTAATTATATTTTAGATTTTTGATATTTAAAATGAGATGTTTATGTTGTATTTGCTTATGTTTATCTGCAGTTAGTTATACGAATTAAAAAATGAACCTTTAATAAGTTGTATTTACACAAAATTTACTTACAATCTTAAATTTTAAGTAATATATAAGGTTAAATGCATGAAATAACAACCTACTTTCATAAAATTTCTTATTATAGCATTCCACTTTTGTTTTTCTTTATTACAACAATGTATTTTTAAATTATTTTTTATTAAGGTATCGTACTTTAAAAAATCTACTCATTATAGCAATGGGTAACCTGTTACCTTTTAAACCGGTTAACCCTTTGACTTTTTTTTGCTTATGTGACTTTAATTAGGTGAAGTGGATGACATATCATTTTGATGACTTAATTAAAATAAAAATAAAAACCTATTTCAAATTTTTAGTAGTGATTTTCATTTTTCATTGCTATGATTTAAAAAAACATTTAAATTTTTTGATTTTTTCTTAAAAATAGTTTGAAAGTACATTGCTGTAATAAAAAAACTGAAAGTACAATGCTATAATAAAGAAATTTATGAAAGTAGATTATTATTTTGTGCATTTTACCCTAATATATATTAATACACAGTATTCATGCATTCAAAAATGGTTTTTAAGAGTTTTTTGTCAAATAATTTATAATATAGTATATATATATATAAAAATCAATTACAATATATACTTAATAATTAAAATTTTATACAACTATATTATATCATCAAAAGTTTTTTAACAAATAATCAAATGACAGTTATTTATTTTACAATATTTTTTATCATCGATTTGTTTTAATTTTATATATCATTATTCATTAAAATTAAAGGTTAGGTTCAAGATCAGGGACCAAAGGTGTCCCCATTCTTTCCTCTTGTCTTTTTCGTTCTTCTATTCTGTCGTCCTTTTCTTTTCGTGTCATATTTTCAACTTTTTCACAGATTCAATTTGATGCCTCTCGTGGGTCTACAAAGGTGAGTTATTATATAATCTTTTAACATTTAACAATCAATATAATTTATTTTTGATTGTTTATTTAATTTGATAAGTATGTGATTTCATAGAATTTTTGATTGTTTCATAATATAAAGTATTGATTATAATTAATGAATCTTAATAATCTTTCATAAATATTCAAATCATAATAAATAAATGTTGGGATTTATTTATAAATCCAATAATAATTATGGGCTTACATATTATTATATAATTATATTACGCTATTTAAGTAATGGGCTAATTATGTGATTAATTAAAGAGAGCCCATTAGAATCCAATTTGGTATGGACTTAATGAGAGGAAGCCCATTAGGTTATAATTAGGGTTTAATGGGAACCCTAATTACAACTCTATATAAAAAGACAACTAGGGTTATGGTTCCCACACATCAAAATCAATACGTTCATTCTCTCCCCATTGGAAGGACATCAAAGATTTTGCGTTGAGGAAAGCCATAATCTCGGATCTACGTTTCATTCTCAAGCCTAACTAATGGAGACGGGTACGCGTATTCTTATTCGTATGTTCTTAATAATTCATTGTGATACTCTTTATTTTCTTCAACAAATGGTATCAGAGCCACGTTTTCACATTGAATTATTAGAAATAATTAGTTTTTTTTTTGTGGTATAATTGTTTCGTAAAGTGAATCGTTTTGCTATGGGGATTTAAAAGGATTTTTTTATTTTGTCGCCATTGATTCGAATGAATAAAAAAAACTTTTGGATTAGAGTAATCGTGTGAAACAATTTCGATGGATGATTTTTTTTTTGGATATTAATGGTTTGAGATTTCTGCCGCCGTTTATTGTTCTTTAGATTCGTGATTATTATCGTTTTTCGTTTCTCTAGAACTCAAGTTTGACAGTCATATATTGTATAAATTGTTTATATATATTTTTGTGATATCCATATAAACGTACCTTTTTTTTGGGTGAAACTGATTACTACCATGACAATTGTTATATTTTATTATTGTTATT
>NC_037533.1:9976271-9978026 GCF_001531365.2 Cynara cardunculus var. scolymus
AGAAAGAGTCGACTAATCAGCTTCGTACCGTACTAACTTTTGTAAGGGTATGGGTTTGTCCTTTGTGTGCATAAGGACAAAACAACAACAATCGTGCTAAGCAAGCTTCCTTTGATCGTTGAATGYTGGAATGACCTGGAGGTCTCATCATCATTCGCTGAAGCTAGAGCACTCTTCACACATGTATAGACAGGCTTGTAATCATTGAATACCGCTTCAGATCACGTACATGTCAGTCTCTAATCTTCAGTTTCAGTCTTCGACGTTAGCTGAAGGTTCTTTGGTGTGAGTGTTGTCTTCTTGAAGTACTGCTATCTCTGATAGATTTACAATGCAAGTTCTTCAGCGATCACTGAACATACTCAGTGATGATCGCTGGAACTGAAAATACAGAAACATAAATACAACGTGAAAGAAGAAAGGGATTATCATCAAATCACTGAGAGAGAGGATCAACAACATTAGCATGGGTTATCTCATTCTCTTCAGCAGAGTATCTGAATTTCTCTTTAATAACTCTTTGTGTAGGTCTGCCTTCTTCAGGAACAGCAGGTGTCTCTCTGTAGAATACAGCATGACCTTCCATCAAAGATTGCATTATCAGATCACCTTTTTTCATTCTCTCAATGAAGTTGAGGAATTTATCCCTCCATTGGTTATAGTCCCCTCTAAACAGCACAGGTGGCTTGGTGTCAGTAAAATAGCCATTGCCTCTCTTGAACTCATTTTCTCATATATGTATGATATAGGATCAACTGTAGTTCAAAATTTGTATTATAGGATTAGGATTCAAAAAATATTTCAATTAAATCTCATACAAGGATTTGCACACATTCAAAGACTTAGAAAAATATAAGCACACAAACTTATCCATATTAGAAATCCGGTCAAGCTTATCCGGATTAGAAGTCCGGACAAAGAAAATAGTCTTGAAGTTCTACCCAAAACAAGTTATCCGAATTAGATATCCGGACAACAAAGAAAGTTAAATCGCACAATGAATCAACAAATCCGGATGAGAAATTCGGTGATTTCCAACACTTAGTCAATTTTCACACAAATAAGAAATCTCAAATCGGATGATTCAAACACTTAGTCAATTTTGCGAAAATGAAATACGAACGTAAAAAGTCAACAAGTCAAGTCAACTAAGTCAACAAGTCAAATACGATCAAGTCCGCTCAAATTCAAATCGCTCAAAATAACCAAAAAATTCAAATCGCTCAAAACATGAACTAAATCGCTCACACTATGAACTAAATTGCTCACAACATGAACTAAATCGCTCACAAAGGAAAGTCAAAAACCGTTCAACAATCCATTCACAAAGTCAAAGTATGATCAAATAAATCGCATACAACARTCCAATTAAATCGCACAATACTACAATTAAATCGCACAAGTAAATCGACCAGGAAACAACCGGATTACAAATAAATCGCACACCAAAAAGACTAAATCGCTCACTAAACCGCTTAAGAAGCAACCGGATTATCAACAAATCGTACAACAAGTCAACGCTTTACCAAACGGATTAAGCTAAATCGGTCACTAAATCGAACAAGAAACAAGGGATTTACCTCTAAATCGATCAAGACTTACCCGRTTTAACCTAAATCGCACTAACAAACAATTCACAAAAATATACAAGACTTAAATCGTTCAAGCTTTAAGCGATTTACACTTAACCCGATCAAGAGTTATACGGACTAGATTCAAGCAAAAACACAATTTTTAACACTTTTTCACCAAAAA
>NC_037533.1:9979021-9990665 GCF_001531365.2 Cynara cardunculus var. scolymus
ACCTTACCTTGTAGAAGATCTCCATATCCCTTTATCTCTCCTTGCATGTTATCCCCAAAAGTTACTTTTCCTCCAATCTTCTCTCTGTATGAGGAGAGCAACTTCTTATTGTCGGTCATGTGTCTCGAGCATCCGTAGTCAAGATACCAAATGTTCACATGCGGCTTCTGCAAAAACAAATTACAGGGATTTAGGTACCTATTTCATAATGGGTCCTCGATGATTAAGGACAGAAGATTGCTTTTTAGGCTTAGGGAGAGGCTTCGTCTCATCACCTGAGTTACCAGACTTGGCTTTAGGAGCCTTCTTTCTTTTCTGGGACTTCTTGGATTTCATCCTTGATGACCTARAGAGAAGACAGTTAGTGTCAGAGAAATGTTGCTTTAACTTATGCAGCAGAGAGAAACATTCACAATTATGAACATATTTTGAAAGGCAAAATGATTTATTTGATTTGAAGAACATATTATTACAATAATTTCTAGCATTGGTAGTTCTAACAAACTTCCTATCTAGATCTGATTGTTTTGACAATAAATGAATTTTCTCTGATTTCTTCTTTCCTATTCCTTTGTCCTTCAGAGGCCTCTCTAAACCTGAGGAATTAACATTAGAGCATGCAGCGGATTTTCYCTTCTGTTTTGGAGTGAACTTAATTGGCTTAGATTTAGAAATTGAGCCCTTCGATGCAGAAGAAACAGACTTTGTACTCTTTACCTTGTATTCAAACTTGAGAGCGGATTTAGCTCTTGTTGTCATGCTTACAYGGCCAGAACCTAGGAGAATCTTTTTCTTAATAGGRGGTTTTGCAACCTCTGGTTCTTTGGCTACAATCTCTGTCTYAACTTGCTCCTTAAACGAGTCCACCTCTGACTCAGAGTCAGAGTCAAGAAAATCCTTGTGTGAATATCGAAATACAGAGGTATCATTAAGAACTTGAGATTCCCATATGCATGAGCTAGAAGCCTCTTCCGTCTTTTGTTTTGTGGGACTTTCAAAAGTATCTGAGGAGYTACACTCAGAAGAATCTGCATGACCTTTAGGAGGATAATTAAAGGCCTCAAGCAAATCTTGCTCCAAAACATGTCTTATCGTTTMTGTGAAGTCATCCAATAACTTTGGATCCAATGTTTTAAGAAAATTTTATGTGGATGAACTCTTGATTTCATCTGGTTCAGGTTTGACAACCTCACTCTCAGTCTTAAGATGTTCAAGATTTGTAGAGCCAAAACAAAAAATCTCGTTTGTCTTCTGTATGCATTTTAAATTGACTTGAGGCATACATTTTGAAGAATAAGAGATATTTTTAAATTTMAACCTTYGAGTTCTGGCTCCACTTTCAAGCCTACATCTTTAGAATGGTGAAGCTGTATACAAAATAGGAAAATCTGGTTTTTGTTTTGCCCAACCTAAACACGGATTCAARAGTAGTTTTCTTCTTCCAGGTGAGATCTAGGTCTGTAGAACCTATCCTTGCTCTACCCTGTTGAGAATTTACTTTTCATACACCTGTTAAGCATCTTGATATTTCTTGATCAAGAGCTCTTTTATTTGTAAGCTTTGGTGCAGGATCTCCCTTTCCTTTTGAAAACAATCTTTGAGGGTCTTAGAGTTTAATTTGTCACGTTCCTTTTCTAAAAGCTCTGTTTCTTTCTTCTTTATTGCTGCTTTTAATTATAAGCACTCTGTTTTAAGACTTGTTTCAGTGGATTGATTTGTTTGTAAAAGTTTTTCTTTTTCCATTGATAACTCTTGTTTCTCTACAGTTAGCAGCTCTGTCTCWCRTTCAAAAAATAATTTTTCTTTTTCCAAAGATTTTCTTTTGGAYTTTTCAACAGAGAGCTTTTGTTGTAGGTTGACGAAATAATTTGTCAAAGCAGAGATACTTTCTTCCAGGTCAGAATGAGAATAGCCAGAGATGGAACATACCTGGAAGTCGGAGTCAGATCTGAACTCTTCTATGTCGTTCTCSACAGCCATCCCACAGAAATGGGCTTGGTCTTCTTCTTTAGATGAGGAGTCAGAGACCYAGTTCTCTTGTTCAACCACGAGGCTCCTTTGTGATCGATTGTACTTGTACTTGTTTTTATAGTACAGTTCATCTTCACCAAAGGGACTCTGCACTCTTTGGAGTACTTCCCCATCTTGCCGCATCTGAAACATCGAACAGCTTGCTTCTTCTGGTCCGATGACTCTTCCTCCTTCTTGTTTAAAACAGAGGGAGGGTTCCTTCCTTCGAAAGTTCTGCCTCTACTTTTATCGCTCTGTCTTCCTCACTTTTCGAAGACCTTCTTCGCAAACTTTCTTTGGAATTCCTTGGTGATCAGGGCCAAGGATTATGCAAAGGCACTTATATCATTGTCTTCRGAGCTAGAAGCTCTGTCTTCTTCATCACTCTCCATGATGAGAGCCTTCTTTCCCTTCCTCCTTTCCTCTTTGGATMTTCGCTCTCTGTGTGGCTGGCTAGATYCTGTCTCTTTTGAATCAGAGACAAGAGCAGAGGTCCACCCAGAGCGATCTTGGCTTTCTGCACCTCTTGTTCTTGAGCTTGCAGAGTCCCATAYACGACCAAAGCTGTTGTACTCGTTCAAGCWTTGGGCACGACGGTTTTTCAACATCTTTATACCTCCTTCCAACTGGTTTGCCAGTTGATCCCACAGATCTTTGGCAGAGTCGCATGCATCAAGAKATTGAAAAATCTCATTGGGAAGTGCCATRATCAAAAGCCTTTTGGCTTTTTGATCCACCTCCACTCTGTGTTTGTCTTCATCGTTCCAGTCACGACGAAGTTTGGRTACTCGCCTGGCAGGTACTTCAACYGTATCACTARCAGCAGGAATGCRAGGAATAATGGTGGTAGGGACATAGGGGMCATTTAAAATTGACTCGTAGAGTTCAAGGTCAAGACCTTCATAAAAATTTATCATTCGAWTTTTCCATTGGGGATATTCTTCCCTAATAAGAGTCGGAGGTTTGGTCAATGAACCGGCACTATACATRGAGTTCCATGATTGAGACGACATTTTTGATTAAAAATTTTGAGAAGAAGATTGACGAGAAAGTTGAACGACAAAAAAAATGATTTCCAGATTATGTAAAAGCAATCGTTTTAAACGGAGAAAAATAGGARTGCAATTCCTTTTTAAAACGAATAATCAAATAGAACTAAGAGTAGAATCCAKACGGATATCGWTCGACTAATCAATGAGTTTGATTAGCAGGCTCTRATACCAATTGTTGAAACCCAGATATTCTTAATTTGTAAAAACACAGTTTATAAATGATAARAATGAAAACAAACAGTATCACGAATGATTAATCGAAATATTCAAAGTATAAGTAAGAACAATAAAAAGACTTGAATATGTCGAATGCTTTTAGTTKATGAATGTAAAGAACAATCAAATAAAWTGTAATCTCACAATAATTAGGTATRGTATAAGTCAACACTCTCAGGTAATCTGAACCTGAGGAGGAAGCCTCCTTATATACGCCTAGGTCTAAYAACTATGCTATAAAATAGGCTTGAAACTCTGAGCTRACGAGTCTGCATCCTTATCTTTGGCTTCCCTTGAAAAGCGGAGCAGACTARGTCAAGCCGCCTCAAAATATTTAGACGCTTGCGAGAATATCTGGACWTGCACGCGTGTTCCATGGAGAAAGTGACCAGAAGCTCTGCATGTACTATACAGAAGCTCTGCATGAACTATGCAGAAGCTCTGTRTGTACTATGCAGAGGTTCTGCAYATRCAGAGGCTCTGCATGTATTATGYAGAGGCTATGTGTCTTAGAGATGTTGCTGGTATCAAGCGCTTATGCTTTTTGGCGCATAAGACTTGATCGTCCATGGAGATGGAGCACGGGCTCTGTATGAATGGAACCTTCACTCTTTGAGTAAGAGCTCTGGTTCTTGATCTTCTGCATGAGAGCTATTAGTCCAGACCGCTTCACTAGATTAAGTCCTAAATACTAGAGTAAGAGACTTCTTACTTACACTTTCACAAGTTGGGGTCTAACAAACATAAAGTTTAGACTAGAGTATGAATGGAACCTTCACTCTTTGAGTAAGAGTTCTGGTTCTTGATCTTCTGCATGAGAGCTCTTAGTCCAGACCGCTTCATTAGACTAAGTCCTAAAGACTAAAGTAAGAGACATCTTACTTACACTTTCATAAATTGGGGTCCAACAATCATAAAGATTAGGAAACCTATAAACAAACAAACAAACCATAAGCCATCTATCAAATCATAAACTAATAAGCAACAAACAGTTTTCAATTAKATAAGCAATAAACAGTTTACCAACTAAATAAGCAATAAATAGTTTAGAGTTCATATTTCAGTTTAGCCATCTCCCTAAATAACCATTGGCMTGATTAGTAATACATATCCTTGTGTGCAATTGTATATGTGAATTGTGGGTGTGAGTGGTGAGTGTGGCAAGTTTAAGGAACTGAAAGTGAAAATGGACAGATTTGTAGGAAATCAAGCAGCATATGAGTGATTGAAGAAAAAAAGAAAAGGACTAACTGGAAAACTAGAAAAMAGAAATAACTTCTTCATCGAAACGYAAAGTACAKATCTCAAAATTCTATAGTGTCAAGCAATAGTAGTAGCTTTCAGTTAAACAAGATGAAAATGTTAAATCACTAACTGAAAACATTTTTACTCGGCTRGTAAATATGTTTCTTTCAGTCTGATTTTTACTAATGCTCTATGATATTTACATATTGTATCTGCACAAATGCTTGACATAAATCACACACATACACAACTACTGCCTAGACATAAATCACACAGTAAAAATTGACAGAGGGAACTTTGGGAGAAGATCGATTTAGGGAAATACCTGAATGTGTGTGAGATATATCCTCTGAAAAYGTTTGAACTCTAGAAGTATTTGGTTGTACCACAAACCTATATAGTAGGTGCAACGCTCTTGCGACCTGAAAAGAGATCAAATATCATAACATGTTSGATGAAATAATCAAGGAGAAATGGCATAAAATACAAAATGAAAAACAATAAAAGATCAACATAGGTGATAYTGATTGATACCGATGGTGAGATGCGGAGATTGAATTACCGATTGAAGGAAATACCGCATCGACGATGACAAATGACGACCGGCGATGGAGACGATGGAGGAGGAACGATSGAGATCGTGGAAGCAAATGTAGGAAGGAGACTGTGGGTTTTGGGAAGGCGATGGAGATTGTGAAAGAAAAGTGGCTGGAAGAGAGGGGTAGGAAGGGAAAACATGGAAAAAGCTAAATCTGAACCATTTAGTGGAGCCCTAGACACAAAATCATTAAGAGGCTTTTGTAACCATTAAGAGGTTCATTTTTTTTTTTTGCCAAACAGTCCATACTTCTTACCGATTTAGAGGTTTCCTCTTAATGTCACCATTAAGAGCAAACAAACTGCCCCTAACTTACCGGRTAAGATTTTAGTCCACCAAAATAGCATCATATGCAACAATTTACCCGGTAATCGTTAACCTTGRTAAGAGTCGTCGCCCTCACTTACCRGGCAAGACTCTCAACCTTTGCCTCACTYTTACTGGGTAAGATTCTTGGTCCTTGCTATATTAATACGATAAGGTAATGTGACTTGGTAAGCAGTTACCCGGATAAGCGTTTGGTAAACATGTCATAAATCTCTTGGTGTTGTTAATCAACATAACTACTTGTGTTMAAAATTAAACATGTTTGATATATTTAAATGTCAAGATTGAGGGAGGASGTTAAAATTAACTCACTCTTGATATTATCCAATCTTGACACTTTCAATCCTTTATTACATTAATTTATGTTTGTATTTGTTTTTGTAGAGTTTGTATTGTTGAGGAGTCATTTTAGCGTATTGAATAAAGTAGAGGGATATAAGGGTTGCATCATTGCAGGACAAACTTGTTGATTCATGAAGGGTAGCATCGCAATATTATAGATTCTTAAACGACTATTTTTAAACTTTGTGTAATATAATATTAAATGAGAATTGATTTTTCATTTTACACCTTGTCCTCAACAAGATCTTTTTTTCTCTCTATAGATACTAGTTTTGTGCACCGCACGTTACATGGTGGCTATAATATTTATAAAAAAAGACTATTGAAGTAAGTTAAGTGCTATGGTCATTTACATATCAGATGTTAAACTAATAAAAATGACATTTCACTTGATATGAAGTCACCTCATCATTTTTGTTGTTCTTTTAGCCAATGCACATTTATACATCATAAAGACATCCCCATCCTTTATATATATATTTCAAATGCAACCATGTCCATTTGTACAACCAATACAACCCAATTAATTGAGATATTTATAGAAATGATGAGAGATCATTTATTATGATTTGAATATTTATGGAAGATGAATAGGGTTCATTAATTATGATCAATACTTTATATTAGGAAACAATCAAAACTTCTATGAAATCACATATTCATCAAATTAAATGGACGGTTAAGATTGGGTTGTATTGGTTGTACAAATGTAAAGGGTTGTATAATAACCAACCCCTCTCTCTCTCTCTCTCTCTATATATATATATATATATATATATAGGATAATGGAATTTGATTGGTTGAGAGGGTTTTCAAAGTTAATACAAAAATGATGGTTAACATTTGATCTTCCCTCTATAGGGCCAAGATCAAATGCTAACCATCATTTTTGTGTTAACCTTATTAACTAATCTTGGCCATCCAAAATCTATAATCAACGGTTAAGATTAATCAATAAAAAAATTAAATTTTAAAGTTTGAATTTTAATGAGGCCTAGTGAACAATGATGAAAGGGGCATTTTGGAAAGAAAAAATACACTTATMAAGRRTATTCTAGTAAATTGAATTCATTTGTAACCCCCAAACAATTAATGGGGAGTTACAAACAATCAACTCCCAAAAAATATGCATTCATTTTATTATTATTTTTTTTACTATTGATCTTCCATGTTCATTCTTGTATGAATTCCTAAATCGCATAAGAAACACGGTAATAACAATTTTTGGTCTTTAACAATTTGAACATAAATGAACCGTGAACACAATTTGAACAAAAATGAACAACCGTGAACACAATTTGAACACAAATGAACCGCGAACATGATATGAACACAATATGAACACAAATGAACACGATATGTGCAATTTTTGGTCCATATATTCACATACATAGACGTCCCACAAAATTAAGGTAACATCTGTTAATTTGTTCAAATTGTGTTCACGGTTCATTTGTGTTCAAATTGTGTTCACGGTTGTTCATTTGTGTTCAAATTGTGTTCACGGTTCATTTGTGTTCAAATTGTGTTCACGGTTGTTCATTTGTGTTCAAATTGTGTCCACGGTTCATTTGTGTTCAAATTGTGTTCACTGTTCATTTGTGTTCAAATTGATCAATACCGAAAATTGTTACTACCGTGTTTCTTATGCGATTTAGGAATTCATACAAGAATGAATATGGAAGATCAATAGTAAAAAAAAATTAATAATATGAATGCATATTTATTTGGGATTTGATTGTTTGTAACTCCCATTAATTGTTTGGGGGTTATAAATGAAATCAATTTACTATAATACCCTTGTAAGGGTAAAATGAACAAGACATAAACCTATAAGAATAATGGAATTTGATTGGTTGAGAGGGTTTTCAAAGTTAATACAAAAATGATGGGTAACATTTGATCTTCCCTCTATATATATATATATATATATATATATATATATATATATTCAAATATATTCTCCAATTTATCATCTCAATATCAAAGTGGGATGACCAAAATCAAATTACAATCCAAGATTGTAAAATACTCAAATCAAATATCAAAAATTTTAGAAGTAGTAGGCCAAGTTAAAATGAAATATATTTCTTTAGTGGTTAATTTGTATATGTTTATAATATTAATAGGTTTTTGTTATGAGGAATTTAAGATGCACCATTAATATTTTTGTTTTTATGTTATTTAGGACTCAAACAATATTTTTCACGATGCTACCTTATAAATTTATTTTTCTGCTTAAGTTTTGTGAGTCCACTTTAAGATCAATCTTCAAAAACTCTATGAATCAATGGCAGATTTGATATGAACTTTAAAAACACTTTGAGAGGATATTTGAGAGAGAAAGTCAAATCTCATAATTATGGTCAAACCTTCTTTACGTAACTTGATTTATCAAATGAGCTCATTACCCAAAAATACAAAGGAAATACCCTTTATATAGGGTCAAACATAAAGACAAAGTCAAAGTCAAACTCTCTTAGAAAAGTCAAACACGATGACTTTAGTACAATTATAGACAAAATTAACTTTCAAGACAAAATTAACTTTCAAGACAAAATTAACTTTCAAAACGAATACAATTTTACACTGAAATTCAGTCCTAACAAGTTTTATGTTGATAAATTCTTTTTTGTAGAAGAAGAGTCGGCCTAAAACCATATTTAGTCAATGAACCCTTTTACTTATCAAAGATACCTCTCATCATCTTTATATATAATTACTTTAAATAAAAGTATGCCAAAAACATATTTAGCAAATGCATTTTTTTCACACTTAAGTAACATATTTATCCTTTTTATGTACTCAAATTTATTCTCCAACATGTCATCTTTCCATCGATATGGGATGACCAAAATAAAAYCACAATTYAGAATTTTAAAATACTGAATTATTAAAATGTCAGCTCGTGCATATATCATATTCTTTTTATAGAGTTATAGATTATAAATATATTKATTGATTTATCGTCCTTCATAATTTTTTTATTTTGTTCATATTGACACTAAAGAGAGAAATTTATAAAAAATAACCACTACTCCAAAAATTGAAGGCAATCATGAATTACATCATTATCTGTATATACTATCATACCCTATCAGTATATCAATTTCTCATCAATATTAGATACCTAAAAACTGACCATAATACAATATCTTAAAATACTTGATTYTCTTTATTGGTTTCTAYTAAGTTTATTTTTATTATCATTTATATTGATCTTRTAATTTTTTAATGATTTTGTTTTATATTGACACTAATGAGAAAGTTTTTATAAAAATAACTATTACTCGAAAAAATTGGAGGCAAAACATGGCTTACATAACTACATGATGTTGAAAGTTTTAAAGTTATCTTTTATACAAATATATTGATAATTGATAAATTGATTTATTTTTGAATTGATGTTTYATTTAAAAATATTTCTTTTGCAAAAATAGGTCATTGGAAGTAACAATACCTTATGTGTTGCTAGAAATGCACGACTTCCAATCTATCATCTTCTTACAAATGTCAGATAACCAAACAACATCAAAAATTCAGAATTTTGAGAATACTCAAATCTTACGATGAATTTGTTTTTTTTCAGAGATCGATATAGAAACTTGTCACTATGACCCTTTTAGTGACCGAAATTTGGGTGTCATCACTAATTTGCATTAGTGACCAATACAAAAATGGTCACAAATTAGTGACAAGACTATAGTAGTCATTGTGTTTGTGATGACTAACCTAGTCACTAGATATCGTCTCTAAACCAGTGAAAGTCGTCACTAATTTCTCATATTAGTGACTAAAGTTAGTGGCCAYCACAAAATAGGTCACTAGTTGGGTTCAAGATAACAAATCCGTTAGTTGGTGTTAGCGTCCATTAGAGACCAAATATRTGGTCAGTGACCATTAATGGCTTCYAGTGACTGGAAAGGTAGTCAYTAATTTAAAGTATATGCACAAAAATTCTCACTAATTTATACTGCAATTGTTTTGCAATAAAACTAAAACTTACTAATTTGTAGTATTGAAAATYTAAAATATTAATTCCATTTTCATAATATAAAATTCTTTGATCCGAACAAAAACAAATAACGTCCATTAGTTGGTCTTAGCGWYYATTAGAGACCAAATATGTGGTCAGTGACCATAATGGCTTCTAGTGACTAGAAAGATAGTCACTAATTAAAAGTATATGCACAAAAATTCTCACTAATTTCTACTGNTAATTTTTTAATGATTTTGTTTTATATTGACACTAATGAGAAAGTTTTTATAAAAATAACTATTACTCGAAAAAATTGGAGGCAAAACATGGCTTACATAACTACATGATGTTGAAAGTTTTAAAGTTATCTTTTATACAAATATATTGATAATTGATAAATTGATTTATTTTTGAATTGATGTTTYATTTAAAAATATTTCTTTTGCAAAAATAGGTCATTGGAAGTAACAATACCTTATGTGTTGCTAGAAATGCACGACTTCCAATCTATCATCTTCTTACAAATGTCAGATAACCAAACAACATCAAAAATTCAGAATTTTGAGAATACTCAAATCTTACGATGAATTTGTTTTTTTTCAGAGATCGATATAGAAACTTGTCACTATGACCCTTTTAGTGACCGAAATTTGGGTGTCATCACTAATTTGCATTAGTGACCAATACAAAAATGGTCACAAATTAGTGACAAGACTATAGTAGTCATTGTGTTTGTGATGACTAACCTAGTCACTAGATATCGTCTCTAAACCAGTGAAAGTCGTCACTAATTTCTCATATTAGTGACTAAAGTTAGTGGCCAYCACAAAATAGGTCACTAGTTGGGTTCAAGATAACAAATCCGTTAGTTGGTGTTAGCGTCCATTAGAGACCAAATATRTGGTCAGTGACCATTAATGGCTTCYAGTGACTGGAAAGGTAGTCAYTAATTTAAAGTATATGCACAAAAATTCTCACTAATTTATACTGCAATTGTTTTGCAATAAAACTAAAACTTACTAATTTGTAGTATTGAAAATYTAAAATATTAATTCCATTTTCATAATATAAAATTCTTTGATCCGAACAAAAACAAATAACGTCCATTAGTTGGTCTTAGCGWYYATTAGAGACCAAATATGTGGTCAGTGACCATAATGGCTTCTAGTAACTGGAAAGATAGTCACTAATTAAAAGTATATGCACAAAAATTCTCACTAATTTCTACTGYAATTGTTTTGCAATAAAACTAAAACTTACTAATTTGTAGTAATGAAAATCTAAAATATTAATTTCATTTTCATAATATAAAATTCTTTGATATGAACAAAACCAAATAACGTCACTATTATGTATCATCAACATATCTATACATTCTAAAAGATTTTAACACTAACATTTACACCACATCTTCTAGCAACTTAAGCACAGACAAGCATCCACTTGTTCTTAATGTCAATTTCAAGAGGCTCATCTGCCTTCATTCATTSTTCAACACCATACTAAGATTTCTTCATGATGTTTTTGTGGTGGTCCTTGTAGCTCGATCATTGTCTACTTCTGAATATGATTTTCATTGATAACCACTAAAATATTTCAACTTACTCAYACAAATATATACACGAAATAACATAATTATATATAGGAAAATGTAGAACCCCAAAGTATGTAAATTTACTAACTTTGGCCTTGAGCATTTTGACCATTTCTCTTCCTTTCGGGTGACTTATTACAATTCTTRCACTTGCCCACCAATTATAAAAGTACCATCTTGATGCTTACACAAGACTAGACAGTACAAAAACATGTTCACATTTGTCATAGCATTAGATGGGACAAGACCWTACCTAAGTGGGATAAAAGTCTTTCCTGGTG
>NC_037533.1:9990765-9993084 GCF_001531365.2 Cynara cardunculus var. scolymus
AAAAAAGATGAGAGCAAATAGAAAATTCATTGTAAACACATAGATTCAGATACTGCTTATGAGAGTCGATTAGGGTTCTTGAGAGTTTGTAATTTTCCATTCAATAAAGAAAGCGCCGTCGATTTCTATTTCATCTTCTTCTTCTACAAATTTCTCTTGAATTTCCTTATTAAATTGTTCTATTGTCAGATCTGGGTTTTAACACAAAGGCTTCTGAACAATACAGTTCAGGACTCGTGTTTAACCGATTGTGGTTTCTAAACACTCAGTTTAGGACCCGTGCTAAAAATGTTTCCTTTATTTTTTTAAAATTTTGAGCTTAACTGAAACATTACTTAAATCTATTTTATAGGGGGAGTCTCTAGAAATTTTTGAATAAATGTTTTCGGAAAAGTGAAATATTTGTTTTTGGAAACGAGTACACTTTCTGAACAGATATTTCCTGAGATTTTACTTGTGTAATTTCTTATCGATCATAATTCCAATACCTGTTTCAGCTATTCTTCAAACTGTTATTATCACGTCTCTTATATAATATCATTTTCGGTGATAATACGTTTGTTTGTATTCAAAGGTTGTTTTTTTTCCTGATATTTTTTTACCTTGATTGATATACATTTCTTGATTCTTTAAATATCGAAATCTGTAAACTTGTACTTATAGATCTTTGTTCATTTCTCTCACATACTGAATAATCTAATTGTTGTTACATCACTCCTTCATTGATTGTACTTAAAAGCCAAATATCTTGATAAATTTTTATCTGATCATTGTGCTTTATAGCATTAATATTCTTGATCAACTTTTGTGATCAACTAAGCTTATAGTATTTTAGGAGGGACTGAGTGCTTAAAAGAAATACTTCTATGGAATGTCAGAATCGACAGACCTACCCAAGAGGACAACCATATCTGAGTGAGCATTAAATTCAAAATGGGTATATGTGCTGAGATTTAAATGAAAAAGAGAGGGGTAGTTGTTGTGAGCCAAAAGAATTGACGAGAGTTGTGTCAGGATTAAAAGAACATAAGAATCCTGTTCTAAACTTCTATAAACCGGGTATACCACATTATCTATTAGTTCTCAATTCTTTCGAGACTAATATTGAAAAAGGCAAAGCCCAGRCCAATTCTTGTTACAACCCCACCAGCTACTCATTTATCTCTTAACAGATAAGTGTTTCAATAACACTTGGGGCATACAGCTCACAATCTATCAATTTCTCATTCGAAGAAAGTTGATATTGAAACAGAAGGATATATGTCCCCCCTTCAAGTYTTTTTGATCACTAATTGAGTYTGATAAATTTGTGTAGTCCACACGGTTTATCTTTTTTAGCCTAAACAGAAGCATTTGTTGCTTTATCTTTCTACACTACACAAATTTTGCAAATTATATGTTATTTTGCCAAAACATTCATAGATATGCTATTATTAAGCTATCGATGATTGAATGGAAGACCTGGTGAGATGAGCCTTATAAAGTCTCATATATACAGTACATTCGTTGTACTAAGTATATCTGTTATACTCACAAACCAATCTTTTTATAAAATTGAAAATAATTTAATACGTTGAAATTGGTTGTTACCTTCCCTTTCCCTTAATTTGAAAAGATTAAACAAGTGGATTTGAAAAGATCTACTTACAATTTCATGAATTGACGGCTTTCCCGAAAAATTTCATTCATTCTTGTGTATGATGTAATGATTCTCATTTCATCGTAATGGGGAGTATATAATAATAAATGAAATGTTCAATTCCGAACATTATAAGGGGAGTTTGTTATAAAGATCAATGGGGAGTAACATCAAAATTGGCAAAAGACTCAAAAGAAATGTGACTGGAGATAATTACTGAAGATTATTCCGATGCTAAAATGTCTGAGAGTTTTTGAATGTAAAGATCATTATTTCAAAAATTTACTGATAAGGATTTCTCGTCAAAGAGGTTGTTCAATTTTGGAGAAGAATGTTTGAGATTTTATCTGAAGAAATTCTTTGAAGTTCATATCTTGAAGATTATTTCTAAAGATCGTTGTTGTGTTCTACATTGTCAAAAAAGAAGATCATCGTTGTTCTATATTCGAGGGGGAGAATGTTAGAAGATCTTTCTCAACAAACGATCGTCTGAAGATTTCAAAGTGAAGATTTTTAGAAGTTTTTGAAGAAGTCATATGGTGCTTAAAGAGACAAAAGTTCAAACGAGATTCAAAGCGCGTAAATTCTTTCAAGCCTGAATACAAAGGGGGAGAATGTTAGGACTGAATTTTAGTGTTAAATTGTATTCGTCTTGAAAGATAAAATTGTCTATAATTAAA
>NC_037533.1:9995293-10017319 GCF_001531365.2 Cynara cardunculus var. scolymus
CTACACGAATTCAGATATGGGAAGGGTTTAAGAGTTTTTAGAAGTTTTTAAGAGTTTTAAGAGTTTTTAAGAGTTTTAGCCAAATGTTTTATAAGATAGTATAGATCTGATACGTAATAAGAGATTTGACCAAAACTTTGAAGATTAACTTTTCCTCTCATCTCTCTCATATGTTCTTAATATAATATATTAGAGATGTCATGGATTTCTTGATGTCTACTTGAAGATTGATTTTAAGGGAACAACAATGTAACTAACTACAGATAAACATAATCAAATAGAGGATAAATATCTTATTTTAAATATAAAAAAATATAAAATATAATTAAGATAATCATTGAGTTCTAAMAAACTACTTGATTATTATTTTTATAGAAAATTATATTATTAAAGCATAAATTAAAAAAAAAGAGTTAAAGAAATACACAAAAAATGAGAAATTTTAAATAGTTAGTTTGATGATAATATCAGTAACTTTTTTTAATTTTTATAATATATCTTCATATTAATATTTTATTCAAAAATAAAAATATTATCGTTTTCTCAAAACCACATAAAACTATATTATAACATCAACTAAGACAAAAATAAACATTAAAATCGAGATGTATCTTGCTGTATTATACGAGTACTCTTCTAGTTATTTTATAAAACATTTGACAAAAACTCTTAAAAACCATTTTTTATGCATGAAGTACTGTTTATTAATGCATATTACTTAAAATTCAAGATTACAAGTAAATTGTGCGTAAGTACAACTTATTAAAGCTCTATCTTTGAATTCGTGTAACTAACTGCAGATAAACATAATCAAATACAGGATAAATATCTCATTTTAAATATAAAAAATCTTAAATATAATTAGGATAATCATTGAGTTCTAACAGAATACTTAATGATAATTTTTATAAAAAATTATATTGTTAAACCTAAATTAAGTTAAATTAAATTATAATAAAAAATTTGAATTAAAAAAATATATAAACAATAACTTTTAAATAGTTAATTTGATACTAATTTTGATATATTTTTTTGCAAATTTTATATGATATCAAATTTATATTTTATTCAAAAATAAAACATTATCGCTTTCTCAAAACCACATAAAATCGTATTTATATCGACATGGATAAATAATAAAACGAAACATTGAAATGAAAATGTGTCTCGATGCATTGCACGGATACCTTTCTAGTTTACTATAACGAGTAGATTATTAAGTACAACATTTTTTTAATAAAAAATAATTTAAAAATATATTTTTATAATAAAAAATAAAATTATAATTTATACTAATATTATAAAGCATTTGACAAAAAACTCTTAAAAACCATTTTTTATGTATAAAGTACTGTTTATTGATGCATATTACTTAAAATTCAATATTACAAGTAATTTTGTGTAAGTACAACTTATTAAAGCTCTATTTTTAAATTCGTGTAACTAACTGCAGATAAACATAATCAAATACAAAATAAATATCTATTTTAAGTATAAAAATTTAAAATATAATTAAAATAATCATTAAGTTTTAACAGAATATTTAATTATTATCTTTATAAAAATTATATTGTTAAACGAAAAATAAATTACTTTGTTATTAATTTAAATTAAATTATAATAAAAAATTAAATTAAAAAAGTTACAAAAAAACGAAAACTATTAAATAGTTAATTTGATACTAATATCGATTTTTTTTAAAATTTATATTTCATTTAAAAACAAAAATATTATCGCTTTTTCAAAACCACATAAAATCGTATTATACCGATAGACACAAATAATAAAAACTAAACATTACAATTACAATCGTGATTTATTTTAATAAATAAAATAAGTTGCTATTTCTTTGAAATTGATTAAAAAAAATCAATATTTCACTCAACTTCCCTTTGCTAACCGTGACCAACTGACCATTATCCTCCCGCTACTTGTTAGCGAAAGTGGGTGTTGTTGGTGCAGTGAAGTCAGAACCTTTTGACGCCGACATGGAGGCCACCGGCTCCGCCTCCAACTTTTCTGAAGTTGAGACTCCATTGATAGACGGGGTCGTTGATGGATTCATTGACTACAAAGGTCGTCCAGTTTTCAGATCCAAATCTGGTGGCTGGAGATCCGCTTACTTCATAATTGGTAACTTTATATCTCTTACTTGCGGATTTTATTCGAAGATTGAAAGACTTTGAGGTTGTGTACAGGTGTGGAAGTAGCTGAGAGATTCGCATACTATGGAATAAGTTCCAACCTAATCACGTATTTGACCGGACCGTTGGGCCAATCGACGGCTACGGCGGCGGAAAATGTGAATGCCTGGTCGGGAACGGCGTCGCTTCTTCCTCTCTTGGGCGCTTTTGTTGCTGATGCTTTTCTGGGTAGATATCGCACCATTATTATTGCGTCTCTACTCTATGTTCTGGTTAGTCATCTTCGCATCCTGAGTTTGGTCAAAGCTCTAAGTAGGTGTATCAAAATGGCAAAATCTATGATAATTAACCAAGGTTCAGCTGAGTTATGTATATATGTGTTATAAATTCATCAGTCTCCCTTGGTTGAGATACGAACCTAGGCCC
This sequence comes from Cynara cardunculus var. scolymus, assembly GCF_001531365.2. Classification (NCBI taxonomy): domain Eukaryota; kingdom Viridiplantae; phylum Streptophyta; class Magnoliopsida; order Asterales; family Asteraceae; genus Cynara; species Cynara cardunculus. The sequence goes on from NC_037533.1 coordinate 9,997,864, forward strand.
CTGGTGGACATTTGTGCCTCACGCCTTGAATAACACCAAGGATGTGGAAGGCACACGAATACACCTCTTCACTGTAGGATTTCCTCCTTAAGCACAAATGAGCATGCTGTTATGGAGTGTGTGAATAAGCTTAGCCTCTCTGTTGATCCATGGAATTGGACATATATATGCATACATCTTTAGAATGCCATATTAGTCAAAGTTTTTTGTAAAAAATGCTCATTTCATCTAATACACCCCACATGTGGTGTGTTGAAACATTCTTGAGATTCCATTTCTTCTAAATGCTATGTTTCATTCCCACTCTATTGTTTAAAATTTTGTACTTTCGATGCATATGTAGAAAGCCCATTTGTCTAGTATTTACTAGCGAATTTGATCTAAAGCAGAAACTCCTCGTAGCAGGTAGTGGTAGTGTCACCTTTACGGTAAATTGCCATCATTAGTCGCTTAACTAGTGGTATTAGGACTCTAGAATTAGTCATATAAATATGAAAGGGTTATTGTGATGAAGTGCTTAAGAAGAGAGTTATCAATCATTCCCATTCGCATACCTGATTTCTTCACTTTCCCTTTCTTCTCTATTCCTTCTATCCTAAAAAGATGCAATATCTGACTTGATATATTAATAAAAATGTTCTACACTATTGGTAATACAGCCCTCTTAGATCATCCTTAACTAGGGAGCACATTGTTCTTCATATGATGACCCCTCTTTTGCCTGAAGCAAAACCAAACTAAATGAGCCCAACATATCCCGCCTGGAGGTGGGCTCCATGGGGTGGGGTTATCATATATGAAGACATGACCTATACTCCAAAGAGTATTAAGACCATTGACTTGTGAAAAGAGTGCAAAATAAAGAGAAGGTTTGCCCAAAAGTTTGAGGAAATAGAAATGATGTTATATAGAACGTACACAGAAAATTCAATTAGATAATTGGAGAATCCTGCTCTTGAGTATAATGCTGTACTTTGCATCTAGAATACCTGATAAAATGCTTTCCAGATTGGTGCTGAGGTTGGACTCAATAGTAATTGTAATTAACTTAGATTGGGATCTGGATGATTAACAGGCACTTGGGCTGCTGACTCTTTCAGCTTTGATTCCTTATTCTGACTGTGAAAGTGACACATCATGTTCTCCTCCTCGGTTCCAAGTTATTTTGTTCTTCGTTTCACTATATCTTGTGGCATTTGCCCAAGGAGGGCACAAGCCTTGTGTTCAAGCTTTTGGAGCTGACCAGTTTGATACGGAGAATCCAGAAGAACGCAAAGCCAAAAGCTCATTCTTCAACTGGTGGTATTTTGGAATGTGCGCTGGTCCATTGGTGGCACTATGTGTTCTTAACTACATTCAGGATAACCTTAGTTGGGGTCTTGGATTTGGGATTCCTTGCATCATGATGAGTGTTGCACTGCTTATATTCTTGGGTGGAACCCTGACATATCGGTTTGGAGAGAAAGTTGAGGAAAAAGGCGCTTTTCTCAGAATTGGGCAGGTGTTTGTTAGAGCATACCGCAATCGCAGAACTACATCTTCATCAATATCCCTGGAAGAGGAAGCTTGTGGAACCTTGCCTCATCAAGGTTCTCATCAGTTCAGGTAAGAGTAATTATTTTAAAAACCAGTTGGCATTACTGTTTGTTGCATCGTATTTTCTTTGACAGTTGGTCGTCCATACACACACAGATATATATATATATATATATATATAGAGAGAGAGAGAGAGAGAGAGAGTAAGAAGGTGAGAATATATTTGAGCCTGTAGATTAGCTGATCTTTTTTAGATGGCTAAAAAAATGCAGACCTTCATCTGAAGGCCAACAAAGAACATGGACCTTTATCAACCTTCAGTCGCCTTCATAAACTTTTACATACCTTCGATCACTTTTACATGCATAAATTTGTTAATTCAGTATTGGTGATAGAAATAGGTAGATGAAGATTTGTGAAATGCAAGTAGATGCAGGTGGATGAAGATTTATATTCTCACGTTTTCACCAAAAACTTCATTTTTCACGGGAACCCAACCTATATATACACACATCAGGTTAGGTTCTAGTGAGAACAACCACTTCTCACGCATGAGAGAGAGAGGATGTATCCTCGTATTGTGTTAAGGTTTATCATATGAATTGGGAAGATACCTTTGTAACTATCGTGTGAAGGTTACAATATTTAGACAATAGAATGCATCATTCCAATACACTATTGAAAGTCATATGATGTTCCAATCTTCACACAATATAATATAACATTCATAAAACATAAGAATATCTTCATTTGTCCTCAATTTCTAGTAAAAGTTCAAATTTCTCGCATGATCCAACTCTACATACATATATGAAAATATGTATTTTCAATTTTAGGCCATCAATAGATGATTCTCCTTTTCAAACTACCATGGACTGTTTTGTAATCTGGACTAAAACACTTGGGTCACACATCATGAACATAATTATGATCTTTGGGATTGCCATAGATTTCTCAACAAAGCCTTAGTTTCACCCGATGGATCAAAGGAAGAGGGGAAGATCTGTAGCACCGGTGAGGTGGATGAGGCCAAAGCAGTTCTTAGACTATTTCCTATCTGGGCCAGCTGTCTAGTGTTTGCAGTTGTTTTTGCCCAATATTCCACATTATTCACCAAGCAAGGAGTCACCATGGACCGATCAATCGGGTTAAGTTTTGACATCCCAGCTGCCACACTACAAACGTTCATCAGCATCACCATCGTCATCCTTATTCCCATCTACGACCGTGTTTTGGTTCCTATCGCTAGATCCATTACAAGAATACCGTCTGGCATAACAGTACTTCAGAGAATCGGAATTGGAATCTTCATTTCCGTTCTTTCAATGGTGGTTTCAGCACTGGTCGAGACCAAACGACTTCAAATCGCAGAGGAATACGGATTAGTGGATGATCCAAACGCAACAATCCCGATGAAAATATGGTGGTTGATACCTCAATATCTGTTAACGGGAGCTGCTGACGTGTTTGCAATGGTGGGTCTGCAAGAGTTCTTCTACGATCAAGTGCCGAGCGAGTTGAGAAGCATCGGTCTAGCGCTTTATCTCAGTATATTCGGTGTTGGTAGCTTCATTAGCAGTTTCCTGATCTCGGTGGTCGATAAAACCACGGGTGGAAACGGTGAAGATGGATGGATTTCGGATAACTTGAACCGTGGTCACCTTGATTATTTCTACTGGTTTCTAGCTGGTATTAGTGCAATAGCATTTGTGATCTACTTGTACCTTGCAAAATCTTACATATATAATCGACCAAGATGATCGATTGATGAAACAATATATATAGTTTGTTGTAATAGCTGCATATTTTCGGTATCCTGTTCAACATTTTGGCTTGTAAGATATTTAGAAACTGTTGAAGTTATGTAACTTGATCAAAATTGAACAACATAATGTACTATAGATATACTATGTTAAATATGCAACATTATGTAATGAAAATATCCAAGATATCAWGGGAAGTTTTTTAAGGTTTCAAATTATGGAAATATCCTTACCAATAATCTCCACAGGAACATTGACCTTGTTTGAAATGATGAAATCTACTAGCATCTCGTACAATGATCTCCTGATTTCTGATTGCAGATATGTACTTGATGGCAACATGGCAATCGTTGCATACCCGTAAACTCTTCATCACCCTGATCGGAAAACAATCTGGTGTGTTCATTAGAGCGAAAGCAATTGCCAACTTCTCACTATGGTGTACCAAATCATCTTCCTTTTCTTCAAGATTCATGTCATGCAAAATGGAACCGGTATCAGGCTTATAATCCAACAATTTCATCTCTGCAGTCAGCTTTTGAGACTTTCTGAAAATGCTTTCAAAGAATCTTGCGAACATCCGCATCTTGAATACATGCTAACCAAGGAACTCAGGACAGAAACTGATGCACTAGGCCCAGATTTTATTGCCTCTGCGTGAATCTGCTGACCTTATCCAAGTGTTTCCAACTCCGAACACAAACTGAGCAGAGTTAGAAACGTAATTTTATTAGGTTTGAATCCTGCTGTTTTCATTATATAATACTGATTTAAAGCTTCCTCAAAACATCCACCTTGAGCTCTCCCTGAGATAAGTGTACGTGTTACAAACAGCTACACTATGAACATGAATACCTTTGATCACCTCCTCTCCTTCTGGTAGACTTCATGTACATGTGAGCAAGTGAACTCCCAACAACAACATAGATTTCAACCCCAGATTTAATTGCATAGGCATGAACCTGCTGGCCTGCACTTAAACTCTTTAAACCAGCACAACCTCGAAGCATGCTGCCAACGATCAATTCTAGTTGTAAGAAAGGCATAAACCATACTCCAAAATTTCCCAACTGGGCAGAAAACTACAAGAACAATCATTCGTTGAATTGACAAAGCATCTCAACTGCCAAGAGTAAAGTCATCAGGATAAAAACTCAAAACGTGCATTTCTGAGAGAAGTCTCAAAGCCTCCTCATGATTTTCAAACTAGATCAAACCCGTAACCATGGCATTCCACGTTGCAATATTTCGAATGGGCATTTCAGCAAACACTTTGAGTGCTTTATCCAAGTCGCCACTTTGAATATACCCACCTATCAATATGTTACAAGACATTATATATGTCTTGGGCATTAAGTCGAACAACGAGACAGAGGTCTGAGACTGACCAAGTTTCAAGTATGTATTGAGCAGGTGGTTCGTGATAAACCCGGTGGAAGAACAGCCAGACGTGATTATCAAAGAATGGAGTTGTCGAACAAGTGAGAGTGAGTGGATTTGTATGCATGATTTGAGGAGGTAAGAGTAGAGAGATGGATCCAAATATACCCCTGAACTAAAAGTCCTGAATGCTTCATTGATGCGCACAGAGACTTAGAAATTTCTCTGGCGGTGGCTTTGATGAAGATATTGAATAGTTCTGGTGGTGGAAGTAGAATAAAGGCGATTAATGGAGCTTAGACAGCCATTGATGAGCTTCCGAAGGTAAAACTTGCCCATGCATCTCAATTCTCACAGTATAACAGCTCTTCTCCGTAGGGTTGGCTTTTGCTGGACCCAGAGTATCCCGTTTGCTGAACTGTCATCATAAAATTAGAGTTTTCAATTTTGCATTTTAGCTTATAATGCTAACTTTAACTTTACGACTTAATTTTTAACGAAGTCTGAAATAGGTTGCACATAAAAATTACTATTCAAAATTTGAGAGTATTAAAATAACATAAATTTTTATTATCTTTGGTTGTTCTTTTAGCATATTATTGATCATAGAATATGTCATTTTTTAAAGTTGCTAGAAAAAATGAGGTTGACCAAAATGGAACTTTGTAAATTATCACAACCCTTCTAATTTTGAAAGAGATCACCTCCTCCCTTGATATACACACCATCTCATTTCAATGGATTATATTATCATCAATATGGAACAACCGAGATAATATCACAAAACTTTGTACGTCACTTTTATAAGATTTTTTTTTTAAAATGAGGTTGGTCAAAAAGAATCAGCACAATAAATTATCACAAACCCTACCCTATTAGTTTTGAAAAGGATCTCGTCTTCTTTTCATATAAACATCATCTTATTTTATTAATTTATATTCTCACTAATGTTAAACAACCACATTAACATCTCAATTTTTGATTGACATTATTGATTTCATTTATTATCTTCCCCTTTTAATAAACATTTGTAATAATAATAATAATAATAATAATAATAATAATAATAATAATAATAATAAGTTTTCTTTTGCAAAAAACATTTGGCAGAATGAGACAACTTTATATTTAAACAAATATTTTTTTTTAAAAGTAAGATGGCCAAAAATTAAATTTGACCAACTTAAAAGAATTTTGCATTTATATTCTTTATCTCCTATATAAAATTATATTTTTCTGCAAAACCGATTTAGTGTAAATGAGTCAACTATATATTTTTAAACAAATATTTTTTTTTACAAAAAAGGATATGGCCTAATGAGCCAACTCTATATTTTTAAACAAATATTTTTTAGAAAAATAAGGTGACTAAAAGTTATATTTAACCAATCCAAGTATTTCATATTTTAATCATTGTTTCTTCCTTTTATATATCACTAATATTTGTCAAACATTTTTCTTTCCATTAGTGTGGGACAACCAATTTAAACCTTAATCCAAGATTTTTAATTTCTTTATCTCATCCTATATACTCACACTTTTTTWAAAAAAAAACTAATTCGGCCAAAATGAGTCAACTATATATTTTAAAACAAATATTATTTTTAGAAAAGAATGGTGAAAAGCTATTAGTGAAAAGCAAACTCTAGTTGATAGTGAAGGTTTTCAAACCATGAAGAACAAAAGCTCTCATCGTGGTAAAGGGATCTCTTTGAGCGGACATGAGGAACCCCTAAAAAAGGACACCCACTCCCAATTGGTGAGTGGAAAGAAAATCAATGTTTCTTCAAGGTCAAAAGCGATGGCTCATCCTCGCAAGAAATTTCGACCCCCTCATAAGAGTCCCTCCCCCTAACTAGTTCCCTCCATTGGCTATACCCCCCCCAAAGGGTTNACCCTCATCCCCCCTAGACCCCCTATCCTTAGCCATCTATCCCTAAACCCTCAAACCCACCTTTACCCACCAGGAAGCAAACCAAGGCTCCCGTTCCTTCTTCCAATCGATTTTTTGTCCTTGCTGACCCATCTTTTCCTAAAGACCCTGGGTCCTCCTCCTCCTCCCTCCCTATCCCCTCTGCTCCTTTTGAGATCGAGGATGATCCCCTTGATCAGGATGACCTCCTTGATGAGGAAGATTTGTTTGACGTGGAGTCGGATGATGGTGACACCGCCTGGTTCCTTAACCGCGATCTCTCCTCCTCTCAGGTTGACCCGAAGACGTCTCAGGAGCTCGAGCATATGGACTCCAACCCCACCCCTCTTTTTCAATGACGAACTTTGCCTCGTGGAATTCCCGTGGTCTTTGTAAGCTTTCTCACCAAAAAAGCTATAAGAGACCAGATTCGGGATTCTAATTTCCAAATTTGCGCTGCTCTTGAGTTTCGTGCCCCTCTGTCTAATCTTGCTCCTATCTATAAGATTGTCTTTGGATCTTGGTTCTGGACCTCTAATGGCTCCCTTTGCCCAAGAGGTACCCGTATCATTGTTGCTTAGAATCCCGTCCAGGTCGACATAATGCTCTTAAATGCCACTAATGAAGTGATGCATTTTCAGGTTAAGATTCGAGACACTTCTAAGAGTCTTTTSCTTTCTGTTGTCTATGCGGATACTTATTATATCGCCTGTCACCAGTTATGGGCCTCTCTTAAGAGTCATAAGCATGTCGTCAAGGACACCCCATGGTTCATCATGGGAGATTTCAATGCTGCTCTTGACCCTAAAGATAGCTCTTCTAGCATATCTGGCCCCTCACATGGTATGGATGATTTCCATGAGTGTGTCTATCACCTTGAGGTTGAGGATATCAACTTCAAATGTCTTTTCTTCACCTGGTTCAAGAACCCCAATGGCACGGGAGGTCTCCTTAAAAAGATTTACCGGGTCTTGGGTAACTTTCATTCCCTTGCTCATTTCCYTTCTGCCTCTGTCTTTTTTCTCCCCTACCGGTCTTCGGACCATTTCCCTACGGTCCTTACTCTCCCTTCATGTATCTCTCAGAAGCCCAAACCTTTAAAGTTTCCTAACGTCCTTACTCATGAAGAGTTTCAAAACTGTCGTTGCTTCGAGTTAGAGCCCTGATCTGTCTGGTTATGAGATGTATAATATTTCCCTAAATCTTAAAAATCTCTGTTGGTCCCTTGAAGGTCTACAAGAATAGTAAAACAGTTTGTAGMAGGGGAGGGGATGAATACAAACACAATATTTTCAAATTTAAAATATATATTGATAAAGAAGATCAATACAGATTTTATAAGATTATTTCCGAAAAGATAAGGTAATAAAAACCTATCTAAACAATCTCTGGTTACACACGAGTTCTAAGCAAACAAGAAAAGAAATGCTGTAAAGATAAGATCTTTTACTTAAGCTAGAAAATGCTTGAAGTAAGAATTAGGTTTAGAGAGTGAGTTGCGCACACTCTGCATGAAGAAGAAACACTTCTATTTACACCCAATGCATTAAATGAATATTTAATGCAATATGGTAGGGTTAGAGTGCGTGTCAAGCCTTAAGAGGAAGACTTGTCCTTTTCCACAGTGAATAGTACAAAAAGCACTATTCATGGGTAGACATCCTTACCTAAGGTTGGTGGACAATAGAGTCGACTAGTCAGCTCCATACTGTACCAACGTTTACAAGGGTATGGGTTTGTCCTTTGTGTGCATAAGGACAAGACAACAACAATCGTGCTAAGCAAGCTTCCTTTGATTGTTGAATGCGGGAATAACCTGAAGGTCTCTTCATCATTCGCTAAGGCTTGAGTAGTCTTCACACATATGTAGACAGGCTTGTAATCACTGAGTACCGCTTCAGATCACGTACTCGCTAGTCTCTAATCTTCAGTTTCAGTCTTCGATGTTTGCTGAAGGTTCTTTGGTGTGAGTGTTGTCATCTTGAAGTATCGCTGTTTCTGATAAATTTACAATACAAGTTCTTCAGCGATCACTGACAGGCTCAGTGATGATCGCTGGAACTGAAAAGACAGAAACATGAATACAACGTATAAGTGAAAAAGGATTATCATCGAATCACTGAGAGAGAGGATCAACAATCTCCCCCTATTTGATGATAACAAGGCAACATAAAGAAAGTTGTCTTATTAAATAATAGTAAGGAAAAGTTACATATAAAGTACATGTCCCCTTTTACTATTTTGGGATCTTTTTCAGTGAATCAGTCTCAGCTTGAGAATTTTCCTTAAGTTATATCTAAGAAAATTACAAGTACGGAAAGTGAAACTGAAAGTTTATTCACTGACTTATAGATTGTCAGTGAATGTGAAAAGTAACACAGGAACTCATAGACTTGTGTCCCTATTACTTTTTTCAGGGATCTTTTTTAGTGAAATACATGGAATACTCATTTTATTATCATTGGAAATATTATAAGTATTACAGTACATGTCTAGTGCTTACAGACTATAAGTATAATCACTGAAAGTAGACATACAAGAAGTTACAAGGAAAAGTGGATTGTTGTTACAAAGAGAAACTATTCTAGAACACTTAGAACTATGTAACCAGGTACATCTTCACCAAGGTTTCTTCGACGTAGGAATTCCCTTCGTATCTTCAGATCTATGACTTTTTCTAGCATTCTATCATCTATCCAGAGCAAGAGGTAAACCAAATGACCCATTGGACATAGATGTAGCTCTGACATTCTCTGAAATCTGACTTCTCTTTCATAGTCAAGAAATATAACTCCTAACTCAGGTTTAAAATGCACAGAATTGGGTGTATAGAGACCTTTATCTGGCAAGTAAAGATTCAACATAGAAATGTCTGTACTCTGGTGACCCTTCAAGACTTCATCTAAGGAGAACCTTGTTTCATGTTTGTTCCTTAGGAATGGTCCATCACTAGGATTAGAGAGCTTGAGTTTCTTCTTCCCACCTTTCTTCAGAGATGGCCAGTCAGGGACCTTGACATACCTGGACATCCTTTTGATGAGCTCACTGATGGTGTCCTCGATAACTATCTTGTGTCTCGACTTGGATCGTTAAATGGCTTGTCTGATCTCCATCCATTCGCTGTATCCATAACGGCCTAGGTAGGAAGGGCGGTAACGGCATCAAGATTGTCCCTGGTGATGAGCACTGACACCAGTGTTCCACCGTATTTAGAACGTCCGCTGATGTTGACGCTGATAATCGGGCGGAGACTGATTCTCTTTTCCAGCTTTGCTTCGCTCCATCGCTTGTTCTTTTCCACCAGCTTCAGGTTCTTCTCATGCTCAGCTTCTGCAATAGAAAGAAGTTTAGCTTAGGCTTGGACAGTGTTCACCGTTTTCTTGAACTTCTTCTTGGGGAGGACCTTTGCAGCTAGTGACTTGGCCAGCTTCAAGCTGTCTTTAGTCTGCTTCTTTTGAAGCTCTAGCTCTTCTTCAACCCTCAATGCCTCTTGTCTTTCAGCTTCAGAAAGGAAGTCGAACTCACCACCACTAAAGGTACGAAGAGGAATTTTTACCTGGTCGAGTGACTCCTTTAGCTGAGACATCTGTTGGTCGGTAGGAGCACAGGAGACGGGGTGATCAGGAACCCACTCCAGTCGACTGCAGGTTGTTGATGGAATATGAAGTTGATATTTTGAAGTAATCACTACCTGAGAGGTAGAATCTTCAAATAAATGTTGTTGAGGGATATTGAACAATACCTTCAAGTTTCCTTCTTCAGCGACCGCCTTGCCTTTCGACTTGGGGTCCTGGTTCCCTGATGGAGTAGATTCACCTTGCCTTTGCTCCCCCTGGGATGTAGAATCCCTGAGAGCAACTTGGTGACGGTTGATTTCTTCTGGTACTTGATGGTAAAGTCATCTTCATCATCATCATCATCGTCGTCATCTAGATCACTTCCGGGGTCTGGAATGGTAGGTTCATCATCATCTTCATCATCATCATCACCAACAGTGATGGAAGGAGCGTCATCCCTAGGGATGGCATCGACATCCTCAGCTGGAGCAGCTTTGGTGGTCGGGATTACAGGAGCAGCATCCGCTTCAGCTTTAGGAGCCTCAGCTTCAGCTGCAACTGTAGCTAATACTGGACCAACAGCCTGAGAAGGATCAGAAGCAGCATCAGATGATTCACCAGCGTTGGACCTCATCTCCCCCTCTCTAGCTAAGACTTGAGAGAATTGGTCAGAGAGTTCGTCCAAGCCCTGACGCTGGAGAACCATTACCTCCTCTAGCCTTGACAAAGCACTTGTTGGTCCCTTGAGGGTTTACAAGAATAGTAAAACAGTTTGTAGAAGGGGGGGAGATGAATACAAACACAATATTTTCAAATTTAAATTATATATTGATAAAGAAGATCATTACAGATTTTACAAGATTGTTTGCGGAAAGATAAGGTAATAAAAACCTATCTAAACAATCTCTGGTTACACACGAGTTCTTAGCAAACAAGAAAAGAAATGCTGTAAAGAGAAGATCCTTTACTTAAGCTAGAAAATGCTTGAAGTAAGAATTAGGTTTAGAAAGTGAGTTGCACTCATTCTGCATGGAGAAGAAACACTTCTATTTATACCCAGTGCATTATATGAACATTTAATGCAATATGGTAGGGTTAGAGTGTGTGTCAAGCCTTAAGAGGAAAGCTTGTCCTTTGCCACAGTGAATAGTACAAAAATACTATTCATGGACAGACATCCTTACCTAAGGTTGGTGGACAATAAAGTCGACTAGTCGGCTCCATACTGTACCAACGTTTATAAGGGTATAGGTTTGTCCTTTGTGTGCATAAGGACAAGACAACAACAATCGTGTTAAGCAAGCTTCCTTTGATCGCTGAATGCTGGAATGACCTGACGGTCTCTTCATCATTCGCTGAGACTTGAGCAGTTTTCACACATATGTAGACGGGCTTGTAATCATTGCGTATCACTTCAGATCACATACTTGTCAGTCTCTAATCTTCAGTTTTAGTCTTCGACATTTGCTTAAGGTTCTTTGGTGTGAGTGTTGTCTTTTTGAAGTATCGCTGTTTCTCATAGATTAACAATACAAGTTCTTCAGCGATCACTGAACAGGCTCAGTGATGATCGCTGGAACTGAAAAGACAGAATTATGAATACAACGTATAAGTGAAAAGGGATTATCATCAAATCACTGAGAGAGAGGATCAACAATCTCAAAGGCTCTATCCGTAAGCTCCTCCATGATTAGGGCAACCTGTTCTCTATTGTGTCTAAACACCGGCTTGAGCTCGACAGGGTCCAGATTGCTCTTGATAGGGACCCTGAAAATGCGGCCCTCCGAGAGGAGCATTGTGGATATTTATCTGCCTATAATGGTGCTTGCCTTGATGAAGAGCGGTTCCTGAAGCAAAAATCCAAAATCCACTGGCTCTGTGAGGGAGACAAAAATTCTTCCTTCTTACATAAATCTGTCAAGAGCTGTATCAGCCGGAATCATATTGATACCATCCAWAATGCTGACGGTCCCTGAGTTTCTAGTGAGGAAGTCCTCGGTCTTTTCGTTTCTCACTTTCAAAACTTTYTTGGGACCCCTCATCCTTCTCTCCCCATCCGTGATCCTGCTTTTCTCTTTTCGAATAAGCTTAATGCCGATCAAACTTCCACAATGCTCGCCCCTCTCAATGACTCTGAGATCAAGCAGGCCCTTTTCCAAATGGGAGACGACAAGGCTCCTAGGCCTGATGGTTTCATTGCTAAATTCTTCAAAGCTGCTTGGGGTATTGTTGGTAGGGACTTGTGCTCTGCCGTTCGTGAGTTCTTCACGTTCGGTAAGCTCTTAAAGTCTATAAACTTCATTATTCTTGCTCTCAAACCTAAGTCGACCGCCCCTTCTCGTGTCACTGATTTCCGTCCCATTGCTTGCTGCAATGTCTTGTATAAAATCATTAGCAAGATTATCATAGAGCGGATCAAAGATCATCTTCCCTCTCTGGTTGATGTTAACCAGTCTGCGTTTATCCCTGGTCGGCTTATCACGGACAATGTCCTTCTCGTCCAGGAGCTCATGCGCGGGTATCATAAGCATCGGGGCCCTCCCCGCTGTGCCTTCAAAGTTGACATTCAAAAGGCTTATGATACTGTCGATTGGCATTTCCTTCGTACTGTCCTTTTCGGTTACGGCTTCCCCCTTACCATGATAAACTAGATTATGACATGTGTTTCCACTGCATCCTATTCAGTCAGTATTAATGGAAATCTCCATGGCTATTTTAAGGGTGGTCGTGGCCTGAGGCAGGATGACCTCCTTTCCCCCTATCTCTTTACCCTGGTTATGGAGGTCCTCAACCTCCTAACTAAAAGAAAAATTAGTGAGATGGGCACGTTTTTCTATCACCGGAATTGTGTGGAGCTGAAGATCACCCACATTTGCTTTGCTGATGATCTCCTCATATTATGCCATGGTGATAGTGATTTTGTCCGTATCATAAAGGATTCTCTTGATGAGTTCTCTAGGGTATCCGGCCTCTTCCCCAGTCCGGCCAAAAGCGAGGCCTTCTATTTTAACGTTGGCCAGCACACTAAGAGTGTCATTCATTCTATCATTCAATTCCTGGAGGGTTCCCTTCTGGTTCGGTATCTCGGTGTTCCCCTTATCACGATTTGTCTTTATCACAATGACTATAAGGGTCTCGTCGATAAAGTTCAATCCAGACTGAATGACTGGAAAAACAAGTCTTTTTCCTTTGTCGGTAGGTTGCAGCTCATTCTCTCGGTCCTGTCTTCCATGCAAATCTACTGGGCCTCGATCTTTGTTCTCTCTGTTTCCATTTCTAAATAGATTGAGCAGCTCATGCGGGGTTTTCTGTGGTGCCATGGTGAGCTTAAAAGAGGGAAAGCTAAGGTCTCCTGGAAGACCGTCTGCCTTCCTAAATCTCAAGGCGGGCTTGGTATTAAGAGCCATATCAGCTGGAATCTTGCTCTTATGGCCGCCCACTCTTGGAGAATCCTTACCAATAAAGACTCTCTATAGGTTAAATGGATCCACTCCTATAGGCTTAAAGATCGAAACTTCTGTGATGCCCCAATCCGCAGCGATGTTGGTTGGGGTTGGAGGAAGATCCTGTGCATGCGAGATAAGATACGAGACTTCATTGTCTCCCAGATTGGTGATGGCGCTTCCACGTCTGCCTGGTATGATAACTAGCACCTTGTTGTCCCCCTCTGCCGGCATATCACTACCCGTAATATCCTCAACGCTAACCTCTCCCTCAATGTCTGCGTTAAGGACATTATCTATCAGGGAAAGTGGACTTGTCCATACCTGCAGGACAGTCTCAACCCCCTTATTCATGATTCTTCCCCTCTATCATTTCCTCCTATGTCCCTGATAAACCCCTCTGGAGAAAAAGGGATGTCGTCTCACTTCTTTCTCTGTCCATGAGGTTTGGCTCTCCATTCGCCCCAATGAGCCGGATGTCAGGTGGCATCATATGGTTTGGTTCTCTCAAAACATCCCCATACTTGCTTTCGTTCTTTGGGTTGCTCTCAAGCAGCGTCTAAAGACCCATGATAAGCTCCAGTTTTGGGAGGTCTTGTCTTGTGCTTTCTGTCTTAACGGGCCTGATTCTCATCAGCTTCTATTTTTTGAGTGCCCATTTCCTAATCAGGTTTGGAACGGCATTAAGCCTAAGTTGAACCTCCCTGTAATTTCGGATAACTGGACGGATATTATCAGTATGTTCCAGCAAACCACCAAAGACAAGACCGTTTGGTCTATCGTTCGATGTTTAGTGTTTGCTGGAACCGTCTACCACCTCTGGCAGGAAAGAAATAATCGCATATTCAAGAATAAGATAAAATCCTCGGACATGGTGGTCAAGACTGTTAGACCTCATAACTCATATTTGTAAAAGTAATGAATAACAACAAGTGTGAAAGAGTAGAAGGCCGATGGAAGACTTTCAACCAAAAAGACTAAGTGTCCAATACAACCAGAGATGCGATGAACGTCCATAGCTGCGATGAACTACGTATCTCTATAAGCCCTCTGGTTACCAACACTTGGAGTTTTCCCACGACAGTTCAACCAGAGGCACCCGATGAAAACATTTCAAAGACATGATTGAACACGCCCCATAGAAGAAAACTGGAGATGACAAATCGACAGCTGAATTCTTCATTCCATACTTAGATTTATTTGTTTTCCATTAGTCTAGATTGCTTTCCTTTTCATAAAAKATTTGCTAAATATCTTCCATAGATAGCAATCTCCATAATTAGCTTTCTAGTATAAATAGGCTTTACCTTTCATGTAATCGTTTACACTTTTCCGCCTAATCATTTCAATAAAAGTGAATCATTCGTCACTCAATTATATTATTGAATATTCTTATTGTGTTCTTGAGTGTTCTTCACTTTTTCCATCTACACGACATATTTAGGTTATTCATGCTTAAATATTAGTGTTATTGAGAGATCTGGGATCAACAATTGGTATCAGAGCCAATTGATTGTTCTTCAATCAAAACGATCATATTAAAATCTCTCAATTCGTTTTTCAACCCATTTAAATTCGAGTTCATACTATTCTTCTCCAAAAAGCGCATTTTTCTTCTCTTCAAAAATCTCCAATGGCCAACTGGAATTCTGCATATAGTGTAGGTTCCCTCACCAAACCTCCAACTCTTCAAAGAGAAGAGTATCCGCAATGGAGGATTGTAAGTCCACTTTAAGATCAATCTTCAAGTATCTTCAATAATCCATGGCAATCTTCAAGAACATTTAAAAACAAAATGGAAGGAGATTGAGAGAGAAAGTCTAACTTGGTCAATGCTTTATTATCTCTCAAAGTTTACGTACAATTTACAAATGAATCTCCTACCTATTACACAAAGACAAAAGCCTTATATACGGTCAAAGTTAAAACCCACTAGTCAAAGTCAAACTATCAGGAAAGTCAAACACGGTGACTTTACAACAATTATAGACAATTATATCTTTTCAAGATGAATACAATTAATACTGAAATTCAGTCCTAACATTTTCCCCCTTTGTGTTCAGGCTTGAAAGAATTTACGAGCTTTGAATCTAGTTTGAACTTTGTCTCTTTAAGCTCTTTATGACTTCTTCAAAATCTTCACTTTGAAATCTTCAAATGATTGTTAGTTGAGAAAATCTTCTAACATTCTCCCCCTCAAATGTAGAACAGTGACGATCTTCTCTTTTGACAATGTTGAACAATTTCAGCAACGATCTTTAGATATGATTTTCAAGATACGATCTTAAAAGAATCTTCTTCAGAAATCAGATAACAAACATTATCCCCAAAAATGAACTTCTTCAGATAACAAACATTCTCTTCCAAAATTAAACGTTCTCTTCGACGAGAAATCTTTATCAGTAAACTTTTTAAAACAAAAAATGATCTTCACATTCAAAAACTCTCAGACATGTTAGCACAGGAATAATCTTCAGCAATTATCTCCAGTCACACTCTTTTGAGTCCTTTGCCGACTTTTGATGTTACTCCCCTTTGATCTTATATCATACTCCCCTTATATTGTTCGGAAATGAACATTTCATTCATTATTACATACTCCCCCTTATGATGAAATGAGAATCATTACATCATACACTAGAATGAATAAAATCTTCAGCGAAAGCCGTCAATTCATGAAAATGTAAGTAGATCTTTTCAAATCCACTTGTATAATCTTGTCAGATTAAGGGAATGAGAAGGTAACAACCAATTTCAACTTATGAAATTGTTATCAATCTTATAGAAAGATTRTCTTGTGAGTATAACAGATATACTTAGTACAACGAATGTACTTCATATATGAGACTTTATGAGGTTCATCTCACCAGGTCTTTCATTCAATCATCGATATCTTATAAAAGAATATCTATAAATGTTTCGGCAAAATAACATATAAAATGAAAAATCTGTGTAGTGTAGAAAGATAAAGCAACATATGCTTCTATTTAGGCTCAAAATGATAAACCGTGTTGACTACACAAATTTATCAGACTATATGCGTAATCAAAAAGACTTGAAGGGGGGACATATATCCTTCTGTTTCAATATCAATTTTCTCTGAATGAGAAATTGATAGATTGTGAGTTGCGTGCCCCAAGTGTTATTGAAACACTTATCTGTTAAGAGATAAATGAGTAGCTGGTGGGGTTGTGACAAGAATTGGTCTGGGCTTTGCCTTTTTCAATATTAGTCTCGAAAGAATTAAAAACTAATAGATTATGTGGTATGCTCGGAATTTAGAAGTTTGGAACAGGATTCTTATGTTCTTTTAATCCTGACACACCTCTCATCAATTCTTTTAACTCACAACAACTACCCCTCTCTTTTTCATTTTAATCTCAGCATAAAAACCCTTTTTGAGTTAAAGCTCACTCAGATATGGTTGTCCTCTTGGGTAGGTTTGTCGGTTCTGACATTCCATAGAGGTATTTTTGTAAAGCACTCAGTCCCTCCTAAATTACTGTAAGCTCAGTTGATCACAATGATTGATCAAAATATTATTTCTGTAAAGCACAATGATGAGATAGAATTGATCTAGATATTTGGCTTGTTAGCTCTCATATTCATTAATGTAAAAGTATGAAAAAGATTTCTGCAAGTGTTGACAGAAGGGTTCATTCCACAAAAGACCACAGAGGACCAACAACAGAAGATGTTCAATCGCACAAGTCAAGAGTGACAGAACCTTTGTTGTCTATCACAGAGGTTCTGGAAACTAGTTCTCTGGCAACAAAAGCTTACAAGTCAAATGCAGCAGAGCCTCTGGAATAGCTCACAGAGGGTCTGCGGGTTTATCTTCTGTGAAGAACCACTTCTTACTGTTTTACTTTGGTTGATTAGCTGCACGAGCCTCTCACGTGACTAGGTCTGTAATCGACTTTATGTGGACGTCTTGGATGATTTCACTTGTCTAGGTCATGTCAGAAAGGTTGTTAGGAACTAGTATAAATAGCAGCTAGGCCTTTGTAATTCAGTGTGCTTCCGAATTGTAATCGTCTTATTTTCATTCAATTGAAAAACCTTTGAAGCTATTCTCTCGTGTTTTTCATATTCATCAACTGTGTGTTCTTGATTAATTACTCTGTTTGTTCTTATATTGTTTCTGCTGCACTGTTATTGTTCTTAAAGATCATCTAGAGTATTTGGTTAATATCAAAACTGAGTTTACAGGTCCTAACAATTGGTATCAGAGCAGGAATCAAATTCTTATTTAATTAATTCTGTTCTTGGTATTAATCTGCATTTGTTTTAGAACACCAGTCTTCTTCTCCAGGTTACATTGTTTCACTCTATTCTATCAGATTCATCTTATTCCTATTTTTCTTCTTCTTTCAATGGCGAATCTGGCCAATACATCATTCATGAGCACTGGTTCTCAATCCAAACCTCCCACGCTTATTCGTGAGGAGTATCCTCAATGGAAAGTGCGAATGATTAATTTTCTGGAAGGAATTCACCCAAGGATATGTGAATTTCTTTATAATCCTCCTTATGTGCCAATGAACTTAATCCGAAGAGTTCCTACAACTGGCACAACCCCAGAAATTCCTGAACATTACGAACCAAGACCTGCTGCTAATTGGAGTGATGAGGACAAAATAATGGTTGAATTGGGCAGTACGTGCAAACGATTGTTAATTATGGCAATACCTCACAAAATCTTCAAATGCATCGATCACTGTCAATTGTCCATGGATATTTGGGCAGAAATAGAAAAGCAGATTGAAGGAGGTAAGAAAACATTCAAAAACAATTGATCGATTTGCATTGACGAGTACCACAGCTTCAAGGCGAAAGAAGGTGAATCCCTGTCGGACACATACTCTAGATTGAACACCTTGATTAGTAACTACAAGAGGTATGGAGTCATGAGAACGGCAGAGGACAACAACTCGTTATTCTTGAAGAGCCTTGGAGTTGAGTGGATGCACCTCACCATGTCCATGAAGGCTACCTTAGACTTGGAAATGTGGACTCTGGCTGACTTGTTTGGTTCTCTTAAAAGTCAAGAGCCTCAAGTTATGCAAATGAAGAAAAACTATGGTGGTCCACTAGCTCTGGTTGCAGAGGACGGCAGTTCTGGGAAGGGGAAAGGAGTGCAGAAGGAAGAGAAGGAGAAGAAGAAGAAGAAGAAGGTTCTGATAGCAGAAAGTGATGAAAGTTCTGATGAAGAAGTCTCAATGAAGAAGATGATGAGAACTCTGGCCTTGATCACCAGAGAATTCAGAAAGGGTGGTGAGAGGAAGGAATACAAAAGTTTCAACAGAAGAAACTTTACAGAGGGAGGTAGATCGGATGCATGAGAGAAGGAACAGAAGCCTCTACAGAAGGTAGAAGAGCAGAAGAAGGAAGAGTCGAAGGAAGGATGCTATAGATGTGGCAAACCAGGCCACTTTGCTGTAGACTGCTGGTCAAAAGGGCCAAAGGCTCCACAGAGTGCTCCTAGAGATGCAGCCTTCTACAAAAAGAAGGCTGACTACTACCAGCAGAAGTCTCTGCTAGCTCAATCAAGTGAGCTAGTAACCGATGAGTCCTTTGATGAAGATGAACAGAAGGGTCTTCTCGCTTGGGAAGACTCAGACACAGAGGATGAGCTCTTCTGTGAGATGGCCAATATTGACTCTGACTCCTCTGCAAGAAATGACCAAGAGATTTCAACKTCTTACTCTTCTGAATCTCTTGATCTTTACACAGAGATCATCGATAACCTCGATTCATGTCACTTGGAGCATTTCAATCTAAAAGAAAAACTTTCTATTTGTGAAAAAGAAGTCATTCTGCTCACAGAGGAAAGAAACAGATTTTTCAAAATGTTCGAAGAAG
>NC_037533.1:10020202-10033063 GCF_001531365.2 Cynara cardunculus var. scolymus
CTTGTTTTGTAAGCGAAATTGAACCTAAAACAGTGGCAGAGGCTCTGGCAGATCCCTTCTGGGTTGATGCTATGCAAGACGAGTTAGTTCAATTTGACAGAAACCATGTATGGACTTTTGTACCTCTGCCAACTGGGAAACTTGCTATTGGCACCAAGTGGGTTTCTCGCAATAAGAAGGATGAACAAGGCGTGGTGGTGAGGAACAAGGCAAGATTAGTTGCAAAAGGATATTGCCAGGAATAGGGTATTTTGACTACGAAGAAACCTTTGCTCCTGTGGCCAGACTAGAAGTTATTCGTATCTTTCTAGCATATGCTGCTCACAGAGGGTTCAAAGTGTATCAAATGGATGTGAAGTCAACCTTCTTAAACGGCAAGCTCAAAGAAGAGGTATATGTCAAGCAACCACCAGGGTTCGAAAGTGAGCACCAGAGCCTAAGGGGAAAGGCAAAGGCAAAGCTGTAGAGGAGACACCACAGAAGGGGTCGTCAAGCTCAGAGACACCACAGGAGCTAAACGAAGAAGAGTACAGCGACCCAGCGCTCGTCAAAGCATTAAATGTGCCATTGGCAGAGGCTAAAGCAAGAAAGGGCAGAGGCCCCGTCCCCAGAGCCGGTGAAGGCTCTTCCTCCAAGAAGGCAAAGGAGGAAACACCCACGGGTACGTTCGATGCTCTGCAAGGAACCGTCAAACCTATCCTTGCAGAGGGGTCCACCCAGAGGCCAATTCTAGAAGAAGAAGAAACCAGAGTACCAGAGTCCACCACAGTAGGAAGGGTTTTTGAAATCTTCGATTCAATGAGCAAAATCCCTATGCAGAAGGAGCGCACAGAGCCTGTAACTACTGAGGAGGAGATTCTGCTGTGGAGATACTCTGCAGTGGACACAGAGTCCCCCATGATCCAGAGCTCACAGGTATACCTTCTGCCGCCGCCAAGTTTCAATTCTCTAAACTTACAAGGCCACGCGAGCAAGTCTTCTCAAAGCACGTGATTACATCACTTGAAACAATTTCTCCAAGGACCTTGCTGAAGAAGACGGTGCTCTACGCTCAATACGTTGTGAGGAGGGATGATGGCAACCTATACACGTTCACAGATGCTGACCTCCACAACCTCTGTGTATTTGATCTTATCTACCTTTACAAAATTCTCAACAAATACATGGAAAGGAGGTCAAGCTATTCTATATCGCTCAGAAGGCTTGTCGAGGTTATGCGCGCACAAGTGAGATACTACAGCCAGAATGACTTCGAAATCGCGATGAGGTTAGTCCAAAAAGATCTAAAGATCTCCCCTCCGAATAACAGGCCAGGTTGGATACTTAGGTATCATCCAAACTCCATTATCCACAACCCCATTTTTGGGTTTGTGTTCTTGGACAAGGATGACATCCTAAGGTTCTTTAATCCAACAGAATCGAACAAGTACTCCACAGAGACCCTTGAATGGGTATTCAACAGAGCAGCGGTAGAGGTGCAAAGAGGGCATCTAAGGATGGGTGAAGTGTCTGGCATTCTAGAAGCAATCAAAGTACAAATCAACTTCAGAGAATGGATTTTCAATGTCTACAGAACCATCAAGGCTGACATGCTATATGCCGTAGACGACTTTCTAGAATCTGTTGTGTGATAAACCTCTGTAATAGTATTGGCCTATGCAACACAATTTTGTAATTTTTTCGTCATGTAATTCTTTTCAGATGATGAATTTTTTAATCTCCTCTTGTAATTCTTTTTATTAGTCATTTCTTGCATTCAATTTTCAATTTTTACTTTTTCATACTTAGGGAGAGATTGTTAGCTCTCATATTCATTAATGTAAAAGTATGAAAAAGATTTTTGCAAGTGTTGACAGAAGGGTTCATTCCACAGAAGACCACAGAGGACCAACAACAAAAGATGTTCAATCGCACAAGTCAAGATTGACAGAACCTCTGTTGTCTATCACAGAGGTTCTGGAAACTRGTCCTCTGACAACAAAAGCTTACAAGTCAAATGCAGCAGAGCCTCTGGAATAGCTTATAGAGGGTCTGCAGGTTTATCTTCTGTGAAGAACCACTTCTTACTGTTTTACTTTGGTTGATTAGCTGCACGTGCCTCTCACGTGACTAGGTCTGTAATCGACTTTATTTGGACTGCTTGGATGATTTCACTTGTCTAGGTCATGTCAGAAAGGTCGTTAGGAACTAGTATAAATAGCAGCTAGGCCTTTGTAATTCAGTGTGCTTCCGAATTGTAATCGTCTTATTTTCAATCAATTGAAAAACCTTTGAAGCTATGCTCTCGTGTTCTTCATATTCATCAACTGTGTGTTCTTGATTAATTACTCTGTTTATTCTTATATTGTTTCCGCTGCACTGTTATTGTTCTTAAAGATCATCCAGAGTATTTGGTTAATATCAAAACTGAGTTTACATGTCCTAACATGGCTTTTAAGCACGATCAATGAAGGAGTGATACGACAACAATTAGATTATTCAGTATGTGAGATAAATGAATGAAGATCTGTAAGTACGAGTTTGCATATTCTGATTTTCAAAGAATTAATGAATGTATATCAATCAAAGTAAAAATAATATCATAAAATAACCTTTGATTACTAACGAGCGTATTATCATCGAAAATGATATTATATAAGAGACGTGATAATAACAGTTTGAAGAATAGCTGAAACAGGTATTGGAGTTATGTACGATGAGAAATTACGCAAGTAAGATCTTAGGAAATACCTGTTCAAAAAATGTACTCGTTTCCTTAAAAAAAATTCACTTCTCGAAAACATTTATTTAAAAACTTCTAGAGACTCTCCCTAGAAAGTAGATTTAACTAATGTTTCAGTTCAGCTCAAAAGAATAAAAAAATGGAAACATGTTTAGCACGAGTCCTAAACTGGGTGTTTAAAAACCATAAATGTTTAAGCACGGGTTCTGAACTGATATATTCAGAAGCCTCATTTGGACAGTATACAACTCCCCCTGAATTAGTACATCAATGGTATGATATTCTGATCAGCGCGATAATGATGCACCTGCAAAATAAAATCAAACAGATTTTGATACCCAAACGAACTTGGGTCCTACTTTGTTAGTATCAGGTTGTGGGATATTATAACTTCCAAACCATCTATTTTTGTTAGATATTTTCTTTTTCGCTCTTTTAACAGGATGATCATATACGTTGTAAGATCCATACCAATTATTATAATCATACTTGTTATTACCTTTCCAACTTTTCTGATATTTGTTATCGTCAGTCCACCTGTTGTACCGTTTTCTGTTAACAAAATCAGTTGTCTTGCACGTGGAGCACATGATTCTTCTCTTGCTAAGATTAATCAGATCAGTAGTAGATCTTACAAAACAAGGAAGATTATTATTAGTAACAACAGAATTACGGGACGAAACAAATTCAGATTTATTAACCCAAATGCTTTTAACTTTTGAAGAACAATTGGGTGATCCGATGACGTACCCTTGATAATACTGATTAGAAGAACAAGAATAGTTCTTAGAAACAGTAGATTTAGGACTGCTTGAATCACTGTTAGACTTAGAACAGTCATAAAAGCTGGTTTGACATTGTGAAGGAGAACCAGTTGAGCTTTGAGCACAAGAAAAGTCTTTGACTTTCTTTAAAAGTTGGTCTCGTTCATCAGCAACTAAATCATACTTCTCTTTTAGTTCATTTCTCATCTTCAATTCAGTTTCCAGTTATGTCTACAGATTAGACAATTTTCTTGAAGTATTCAGGAGTTTACCTTCTAACACCTTTTTCAGCTTCTCAAATTTCTTCTTCTCATTATCAAACTCTCTTTTCTCTTCATCTGAGCTGCTTTTCTCATTTTCAGAAGCAATGTCGAGCCACTTTTTTTTTGCAAGCTTTTTAGCTATAGCTGCATATTTCTTTGTAGTATTTCTCTTTTCAAGCGCAAATTGCTTCTTCTTTTCATCTAAGCCTTCTGTTTTTTAGAAATGCAGTCAGACATTTTCTGATTCTGGCTAAGACATTCTTCTCTGATGTCTTCCTTCTCTTTATCAGTCTTGGCTCGTTCCAAGATGATCAACTGCTCAAAATCAGACATATGCTTTAACAGCATTTTAGCGTTCAACTCAAGAGAGTTTATCTTATTTTCATAAAATATACGTTCAGCACCGAATCTTTTCTCTATTTAAAGAAACCTTTTCTTCTCTTTCKCAAAATCATTCCTTTTAGTGCTTAAACTCTTTTCAGCTTTCAGAATTTTCTCCTTTTCTATATCCAGTAACTTTCTTAAATCAATCAGATCACTCTCAGACTTATTAAATTTCTCAGTTAAGTCCTCAGTCTCCATATTATTCCTTCCAGAAGAGTTTCTCTCAATTTGCAGTTCACTTTTAACCTCTTGAAGTTTATTAAACAGATCTTTATTAGCTTTAATCCAAGTTTTCAATTCATCATCATACTCTTTTCTGACAGAATTCAGAGTGTTCTCCAACTTTTCAATCCTATACATGAAATCATTTTCAATACGTTCACATCTTTCTTTATGTTCCTGTTTTAAATCTTTAATAAATTCCTCATTTGCATGATTTTCATAGAACATATTCAGGTATTTCTCTTTATAATCATGCACACTTTTCTCTAACTCAAAAATCTTCTCTTTCAGTTCCTTATTCTCCTTTTCAAAATAAACTGTCATTTTAGAAATCAGATTGATCAAAAGAATCTAATGCTTTGAAATCAGTAAAAGAAATCAAAATTAAACAATAAGCTCAAAAACTGTTGAGAACTCAGATAATCAGCAAAAACTGTCAAAAATCAGTAATAATAGTTGAAACTGTTGAAAACAGTCAAAAACAATTAAAACTGATTAAAAACAGTTTATGCGACACAAATCAGATCAAAATTCTCAAAACAGTTCAAAATCATCAAAATCAGACAAGACAGAAATTTGGTGAAAAACAGGTAATCATGCAAACTGGATAAAATTGATTTAAAAAAATTAAGATTTGACAAAATTTGGCTTAAAACCGGATGAAGCAAAAAAAAAATTGCTAGGTAAGAGGCTAAAGTCGGACAAGGTTGAAATGACTAAGTCCTAAATCGGCTAAGACAATACACAAGGTCTTAGACTAGTCCGGATGATAGGTTGCACGATATACTTAGATCGCTGATCAAGGATGTGTTAGCCGGTCACGAGGATACTAAATCGCTACCGAGATAGTTTAAATTCGGACACGGCTGTGTGCGAGGATGGTCAATCTCGCGACCAAGTCTTATATCCGGGAACAACTAAGCTGCTATTGAGGAATCAAATCCGAACGAAATAGTTTCCGGATTAGGATACGGAAAACAGGAGATCGCGACTAAGTAAAGTATCCGAGGAAGGTATCCGGACAAGCAGATGAGCGATTAGGCCAAGTCCGGACAAGGCGATGAGCGGGTTAAGCTAAGTCCGGACAAAGGTGCGAGCGACTTTCTTCCTAATACGGACAAGTAACTAGTGACTAAGTCTTGTACGAGGAAACTCAAACCGGATGGCCCTCTGTGCGATTTAGGCTATCTCCGACTAAACCTATGTCTGGATAACAAAAGTGAAAAAAAACAGCCAAGTATAGAATCCGGTCACAAGGGTATGCGATTTAGACAATCTTTGAGCGATTTATTTAGAAGCCGGATAATGTGATGAGCGATTTTATGAGAGAATTCGGCCAAACAATCAACAAAAACACAAAATACACAACTTCTTTACTCTAAAATGGATCAAAACTGACCTTTTTGAAGAAATTTTCAAGAACATGAAAAATTTTCAAGAACACGAAAAAATTTTCAAAACCACAAATTTGATTAAATCTTGAAATCATATGATCAAAACACAAAACTTTGTGTTTAACAAAGATTCACAACACAATTACGAACAATTTGATCATTATTTTAACACAAAAACACAAGATTTTGAAAAAAAATTGGATCAAATTTAAAGAAAAATGAAAAACACGAAGAATAAGATGAACACATAAAAAAATTCCAGAAAATTTCTTCAGAAAATCTTCAAAATCAATGATTGCTTCTCATGATTTTGTGCACAATCTGCTCTGATACCAATTGTAAGTCCACTTTAAGATCAATTTTCAAGTATCTTCAATAATTCATGGCAATCTTCAAAAACATTTAAGAACAAAATGGAAGGAGATTCAGAGAGAAAGTCTAACTTGGTCAATGCTTTATTATCTCTCAAAGTTTACGTACAATTTACAAATGAATCTCCTACTTATTACAAATGAGAGAGAAAGTCCTAACAAGGATAAGGATGGTGAACTTCCTAGGGGGGATGGACAGGAATCTCCTCAGATCTGTCGTGGAGGGTCCTTACATTCCTCATACTCTTATTCCAAGAGTCCCAGGAACAAGCACTACTGCAGAAGTTGTTGCTTACTTCATGCCCAAAGATGAAAAGAATTGGGACGAGGATGACCTTGAGCGTGTAGAGGCAGACATGAAAGCTAAAAGGCTGATCATAATGGCCATTCCCAATGACATCTTTCAATCCCTCGACGCATGCACCACAGCGAAGGAAATATGGGACGAGCTGGCGAGTCAACTAAAAGGAGGTGCAAAAACGAAGGGTGATATTCTAATAACAATAAAAATTAAAAGATTTTTTAAATTAAAAATGAAATTCAAACAATTCAAAAGATTTGAGAGGCAAAAAGGTAATATTGGAATTCAAAGTGATAAAATTTTAAAAATACGATCACACTAAACCCAATAATCTAGATAACATAATGGGCCATTATCATTATGGTTATCGCTTATTTCAACACGATTTGGTGTGATTTGGGTGTGATAATCATGCGATTATCACAAGGATTCCGCCCGACTAGGGTTAACTTAGGAAATCGACTACCGATTTGGTGTGATGTGAGTGTGATAATCATGTGATATCACTATCATAACAGTGCACTCGATTTGATCATGATTTCGATCAGTTAGGGTTAGACAATCACACATTTATCACAACGTTTACTCATGGTTTCGATAGGTTAGGATTAGACAATCACACATTTATCACAACGATTACGGGCGAAATCCACTGAACGATTTGGTGTGATATGGGTGTGATAATCATGTGATATCACTATTATAACATCACTTGCACACTCAATTTGATCATGGTTTCGATCGGTTAGAATTAGACAATCACATATTTATCACAATGATTACTCATGGTTTCGATAGGTTATGGTTACACTCGATTGATCATGGTTTCGATAGGTTATGGTTACACAATCACACAATTATCACAAGGGAAGAGAAGAGAGTGGAAAGAACGTGATCAATCCAGGAAAAAAAGGATAATTATGAATAATTAAAATAAAATAAAAATTACTTAATTACATTGATGCTCTTATTAATTTATTTATATTTAATATAAGTTAATTTATTAATCAAAAAAGTTTGAGATTATTGGGTTGTTCTCGTAAATTACAGGGGTTCTCATTTAAACCTTCATATATATATATATATATATATATATATATATATATATATATTCGGTTCGACTGAAATGAGCCAACTATATATTTTTAAACAAATATTATTTTTGAAAAAGAATGGTGGTTAAAATTTATATCTAACCAACCAAAACATTTCACATTTCAATTCATTATCTCTTTCTTTTATATACTCACTAATATTTGTCAAACATTTTTCTCTTCATCAATGTAGGAATTAGGTGCAAGTTGGTTCCTCAAAATGACGATTTTGAAAGTTGGTTCCCCAAAATAGGAATCAGGTGAAAGTTGGTTCTCCAAAATGACGATTTTGAAAGTTGGTTCCCCAAAATAGGAATCAGGTGAAAGTTGGTTCTCCAAAATGACGATTTTGAAAGTTSGTTCCCCAAAATAGGAATCAKGTGAAAGTTGGTTCCATTTTGATGCAATTTTTCCTTTTAAAAATCAATTTCTTAATTTTCAAAGTTCATTTTTTAAAATCATAAAAATTACTTTACTTTTTAATAAAATGATGGTACTTTATAAAACTAATCATGTCTTGCAAGAGCCATTTTTATAAAAAAATATTTTTTATTAAATAATTTATTTTTTTAATCTATTTTTATAGAACATTTTTTTAAATAATATCATATAAAATATATAATATGTAATACAATATTTTATTTTTAAGAACGTTTTCAAAAAATCTCCATAAACTTACAATAATACTTTTAAATATACTGCTTTTTTTATTTGATCCTATAAACTCAAGTTTGCTGCTAATATTATTCAGAGAAATGTGAGCATTCATATAATATAAACTTGGGGAGTGTTTAGGATTGCTTATTGGAAACAACTTATTCT
The DNA here is from genome assembly GCF_001531365.2 of Cynara cardunculus var. scolymus. Lineage (NCBI taxonomy): Eukaryota > Viridiplantae > Streptophyta > Magnoliopsida > Asterales > Asteraceae > Cynara > Cynara cardunculus. The sequence continues at coordinate 10,028,540 of NC_037533.1, forward strand.
TTTCTACAAAAATATTTATCAACTTATTATAAGTCAGAAAGGTTTAACTTGTTCAAAAACTCTTTATTATCGGTTTGGGACCAGTATAAATTGTTTATCCAAACATTCAAAAATGCTTACTACCGATGTCACACCGAAATAAGTTAATAAGTTGTTTTTATAAGCAATCTCAAACACCCTCTTATAAATAATAAGGTAACATGTATCGACAATCAAGACTCTCAGGTTGTAACATTCACACAAACTTCAAATCCATAAACGAAATGGATTCAAAAAATATTTGCCCACAATCCATTACTATATATATTCAAATATATAAGTCGTCCAAAAATCCCAACAATGAACATATGCTAAAACTACTACTGTAACACAAATCAAACAACCAAACAAATCACATCACATCACATCAGCCAAAAGAACAATATAAATTCAATAATATAAATGTATGAAATATGAAACCAACTCTCACTCACATGTCTTCTTCTTCAACCTGTACAACACCTTCTTCTTCTTGGAGCTTTGATTATAGAATGTAAGCACCACTTTCCCTGCTTCTCCGCACTTGAACCGCCCGTTGATCACCGATTCTGCACCGTTCCCTGTAATCTTTCTTGATTTCTGAACAATAATCGTGTATCCATCTTCTGCATTTGGCACAAATTCAGCCCCATACGACACTTCGCATCCCACCACTCGAGCCTCCCATGTCAACGTGCATGTCTACACTCAACCACATCGTTTTAAAAACATCGTTCGCAAGATAGCACAAAAAAAGAAAATGAAATCGGTTTGAATTACAGTACCTCAGGTGCAGGGAGCTCGATTGTGTGTTGAGATGAAGGCTTGATGATCTCTTCTGTGATAGAATCAGTGGTGGTGAATTCTTGTTCACCTTCCCTGCTAAGCCCACCATATTGAACTGGAACCAGCTCAGGTGCTATGTATCTGAGATTGCATCAAACGAATTAGAAAATTTACAAAGATATGAAACCCCGTTAGATTACTCTCCAAAATGGCCCTCGAGGACAAAATGGACCAAGTCATAACACTTTCAACGGGGGATAGCCGGATAGATGGGCATACATAATAGTAATACTACCTCAAGTGGTAGTAGAACGTGCTGTGATACTATGTAAGAATACGTTGTGCAGATTCCAACATATAGGAAAATTCCAAAAATAGACCAAATCTAGCCGATATAAGACACAACACGCCCCTAACTGAGGCATAGATCGTTGCATAGCATCGAATACCTCTGGCTCTGATACCATGTAAAAGTATTATACAAATGGATGTGTGATTGATGAATGGCTTACTTGAAGAGGGTTTCAGTGGTCTTTGAAGGGCCAGCAAACACAAACTTGCTTTTGGTCCTTTGGGTGAAGAATGGATTAATCATCTTGTAGAAAGCCAGATACCACCATGGAACATTGATGAACACCTTCAAGAAAAACATATCTCAAAATAAAAATCCAAATCCAAACACAAAAAACAGTCTTTTTTTAATACCCATGTCAGATTAACATTTGATCACAAAAACCCAGATGGGAATTGAGAACAAAACCATGTGGCAGTTAGGTCACCGTTGACTCTAGGTCAAAACGACAAAGATCAGAACATGTCGTCATGTCCCAGAACACCAAGGATGTAGAAATTGAACTGACAGATTATTAATTAATATGTTGAAAAACAGATCGGAAAAGCACTTTTAATTTGAAATGGAGGTACCTGTTTGGCGACGAATTCGGGGTAGTTGTCTTGGAGCAACTGAAGAACTTGCCGGAGTTCTTTCTTGAAGGGTGCCGGAGAATATTTGAGATCGTTGACTTGAACAATGGTGGAAATCCCATCGGGACTGAAATCGAGCTTCCTGATGCTCTTTTCAAGGAACTGGATTCTCCACCGGAGAAACTTTTTGCGTTTCTCGTCGTCCGAGAAGGTTTCTTGATAGAGTTCTTTGTTCTGATATTCTCCATAGGCATTATAGCAAACTGGGTGGCCTTCTTTATCGACTCCATGCATATAAACCACCTTCTCTTGCTCTATTCCCAGATCTTCATCGAGCAGTGATTCGATTCCGAACTCTTTCCGCCATGCCACTACGTTTTTAAGCATCGTGAAGGCGTCTTTCACCTTGAAGTCTCGTGCTCGGAGGAATTTCAGGAGGATAACGTCGCTACGTTCGTCGGCGAGTAATGGGATTCCCCAGATGGAGATTTCTTCTGGTGAGATGGGTGTTTCCTCCGCCGCGCACGGTGGTGGTGCTGTTTCTTCTGTCCTTGGTGGCTCAGCAGGCATGGTGACTGCTACTATTGTTTCTTGAATCGCTTCGATCTTTTTTGCTCCGTCTTCATCGATGCAAGATTCGGCTTTCACAATCACCTCCGTCACTTCCTTCACCGATGGCTCCACCGCTGTAACCTTCTCCTCTTCTTTGCATTCAGATTCAACCACCGGCGTTGGAACAGTAGCTCCACCTTCAACGGCGGAAGAGGGTTTCTTCTCCTCCTCCTCCTCCTTAACCGGCGGTGGCGGAGGTGGAGCAGTAAACTCATGTTTATTAAGAGCTTCCTGAACCAACAATTTGAGTTCATCCAAAGCCTTCTTCTGTGGATCAGGAAGTTCACCCACAACGTTACTTTCCTCCTTGAATGAAATCGACGCCGTAACCTTCTCCTTCTCTTCTTCAACGGCGACATCCTTCACAGCTTCTTTCTCACAGGCTTCAACCTTCTCCGCCTCTGGAACATCGGAAACAACGGCAACCTCAGGCGATTGTGCAGCAGCTGTCTTGAGGGTTTCTTCCGCCATGGATGGATGAAAGAAAGAAAGAAAGAAAGAAAGAAAGAAAGAAAGAAAGAATGAATGACGATGGAGATGGGAGATGGGAGATGGGAAGAATGAAATGGGGGAAGAGGGTGTTTTTAAAGAGTGGGTGTTGGTATTTTTGCCAGCTGAGTTTGAAGAATAAAAATCGTGGGCTCCAAAAATGGGTTTCATACACACAGCTCAATGTTGGTAATAATCATGTGTCACGGACCCCACCTCATTTCTTCCGACCGTTGTCATCGACCTGCGCCGGAAACTCATTTCCTCTTTTCTTTTTCTTTTATTTCCAAACATATTTCAGAAAACACATTGCCCAAGGAGGCAAATTAAATTGATGTCAATTATAATTAGTTGATATATTAATTGAAAAAGATTTATAACAAATATAATTGATTAGTACATGATATTGAATTTTATATAACAATTATAATTAATTGGTATACGGTATTAATGAAAAAAACTTAGTAGTGTATCTAATTCGTGCCTACACTTACTAATTGATGATGAGTTGATTTTTAAAAATTCAAATCCATTACTAAATTGTAAGTAGACCAATGTTTTGATATAATTTGCTTAACTAAAATTAATTATATTTAGATTATTTAAATTGTGATAAATCTTTAGATTTTCCAAAACAAACAAAATAATATTAGAACACTTAAAAATACTCTATCATTGTTGTTTACAAAAGAAAAAATCAATCCAAGTTATGAGGTTTACCAAGAATGTATATCATTTGCAAGTTATTTTTTTCGAAATCTATAAGCTTATAAAATTCGAGAATATATATATATATATATATATATATATATATATATATATCATAGCTAGCTCGTGAACTTAACTTTGATGTTGTGTAAGCGGATCTTCAGGAGGTGTTCGAACACCTTTACTTTAAAATAGAGAAAAATAAGTTCAAAACTCCAAACAAAATTACATCAAACTCCAATAGATTCTCAATTTTTTAAATTTCAAAATTAATTATATTATTAAAATATTTAATAATGTAACAAAAAAATTTGTCACTCTTTTTCTGGTTATTTCATTGATTGTTGGTATTGTTTACCTTGAAATAAGAAAATGCACAATATTTGTAGGAAATGTATATTCTTTTTCCTACTTTCTCTATTTCAGAACAAGCTATGGGTAAAAATAAACTTAAAAAGACTATTTTTTCCATTTTTGAAAAACTTTTGGAGATGGCAGACCATTTTTCATGGTAAACATGGTGTGATGCGACATATGCTATTTTTAACAAACTAGTTGACAAGTTAGTTGGTGGTTAATAAGCTAGTTGTTAGTTGATAAACTAACTGATAATGGAAAAACTAGTTGATAAATTAATCATGTTTGACGATATGCGAACTGATAAGATAGTTTATAAATGTAAATGATTTAGAAGGACATGTTAAAAATGGTCAATTTTAACATTACATAATCTGAAATTAAACTAATCATTAATAATATAATATGTTAATTAATAAAATTTCAATTTAATTATCAATTATAGATATGAATTTGTGTAAACAAATATAATTTTTTTAGGAAACAAATTACACATAATTTTATATAAATGGTACATCTGTACTATATTATAAAACATTTGACAAAAACTCTTAAAACTCATTTTTTATACATGAAGTACTGTTTATTGATGCATATTACTTAAAATTCAAGATTACAAGTAAATTATGC
>NC_037533.1:10033783-10042137 GCF_001531365.2 Cynara cardunculus var. scolymus
TAGTAACAATTAATAATAATTAGGGGATAATTGAATGAAAATGACAAAAAAAAAAAAAAGAACAATTATAACTTACTGAAATGTTAATCCAAATAGTGTTTTAACAAACTAGTTTATGGTTGTTGATCATCTCTCTCAGTGATGATGATCTCTTTTATCTATCGAAGTTTATTATTTTTGTATTCATTCAGCGATTTTCACTGAGTATGTTCAGTGATCATTGAACATGTATTGTAATTCATTCATAGACCAATATACTTCAAGAAGACAAAACTCATACTACAGATCCTTCAGCGACATCTAAGAAAAAAACTGAAGATTAGAGACTAGCAAGTTCGTGACCCGAAGTGGTTTTCAGTGATAACAAGCTCGTCTACACAAGTGTGAAATCTGCACAAGATTCAGCGAACACTGATAAGACCTTCAACGTCATTCAGTATTCAGCGATCAAATGAATCTTGTTGAGCAAGATAGTTTTTGTCTTGTCCTTCTGCACACAAAGAACAAAAGATAATTTTTGTCTTGTTCTTCTGCACACAAATGACAAACTTATACATTTCTAAGTAAAGTACAGTACGGAGTCACTCCTTTGACCCCAAACGTGCTTACCTATTTTATGAAAGAATATTGTTCATATACTGTCAAAAAGACTGTATACTGTAACAAATGACAAGTTTTCCTCTAAAAGTTTGTCACGTGCTATGTACCTTCTAATTTGCATTTAATGCAACAGGTATAAATAGTTGAGTAGTTCTCTTCTCATTTATCATCTTCYTCATTCTAAACTTACCCAAGAAGTTACTTCTCTCTCTATTATCTGTCTAAGAGAAATACTCACTTTAACAAGTGAAGAGCACATTATTCTTATCTTATTTATTGTATCAAGTCTTTTTTCTTATTTGATATCCTGTAATTTTGTGTGTAATTTAGATTGTTTAGATATGTTATATATCATGTCTCTTTCGCAAAGAATCTGTAAAATTAGTATTGATCTTCTTTATTAATATATAATTTTTAAAAGTGAAAGTTGATGTGTTTGTATTCATCCCCCTTCTAAAAACTGTTACCTATAAACTCTTGTAGATCCGACTAGGACCAACAATGGTCATCAAAAATAAAAAAATTTGTAATAAGCTCAAAAAATAAGTTAGTTTATGGTTACTAAATAAGACCATAAAATCAAAAGAAAAGCCCATAAAATGTTACGAACTTTCCAATTTTGATTGATGAAATCCTTGAAAAAAGGTTAAAAAATAAACTATTGAACTTTCTCATTTTAATAATCAAGTCTCTTAATATTTTTTTTCAATAAATAAATCATCAAACTTATTAAAAAACTGGTTATCTGCATCATTTTAACCCAAAAAAGCAACTTGTAACCGAATCTCCAAAGAAAGATAAAAAAAATAAAGGCTAGGAAGATTTTATAAAAAAAAAAACTAAATAACATCGCTCTCCCTCACCGCTCCATCGTTGTCTGTTCTTTATACCGCTCACATATGGAGAAGTGTCATAATCAAGCATATTTTGGCTTCACAGGAAGCATAAAAAATAATAATTTTCATATAATAAAATATATTTTTTAAATCAAATTTACTTAATTTTATATTGGGTCTTATTATATGCAAACTTATAAATATTAAAATCATGTTAAATCATATATTAAAACTATAAAAAGATACTTGTCTAAAGAGGATATCAATATATACATATGTATTTAGTAAATCATATGGGTGCATTTAACTTAAACCTAACCTTCAAAGAGTTCGATACTTTTATCGTAGAACACAAGACCCGAAATACACTCACGCACATCTTGTCGTGTGTGATTCCAGTTTCATAAATATGAGTTTTACTTGGTTAAAATGTTATGCAGTGATGAAATTAGATATCATGGACTTGATAAGTTAAATAAGAGAGGGTTATCAGTTATATTAACCCTTTTGTTGATTTCGTGTCTGATTGGTTTGAGCTTGGCTCCAATAGTCAAAAGTACCCGGAAGTCTCAAGTTCAAATCCAAGGAGAAATAAAAATCCCCCTTGTGGCCACGGAGGTTCAAATGCGATGACTCCGGGCTATCTGCAAAGCAGGTGGTCGCTCTGGGATTAGTCGGCTCGCATAGCAGGTTGAATATTCAGGTTAATAAAAAAAAAACAAAGGTAAAACAAAAAAGTCTAAACTACAATAAACGATTTGGTGTCGTATTTCCAAGATTATTTAATTTATGAATTTGTTATTGTTGTTGAGTTATAAAAAAGTTTGAAAACTTCCCAACGACCCATCCAACCCTCTTGTAAATAGTCGTAAAAATTAACAGCAAAGCAAGCTTACAGAAACTTAATAAGTGTACTTTTGACAAAACCCACCAAACATGACATAAAAGATATCATCACGCGACTTCTAAAAGTTTGATACAATCATTAAAGTAACTAAACGATTTCCATTAAAATTCCGAAAGGTTGCATCTATTGCATTTCGAGTCGTTGAATCATAGCATGCCCAATAATCATGTCTAGTCACATTATACTCTAGATCTAATCAACTTCAGATCAATAATGAAAATTAAATATAAAAATATTTGATCCAAACACCTCAAAAGTAGCATTTACAACAATTGAATTAAAGTTTATTTGACAGGAAAAAGAAAACGTAAACAACATAAATGACGACAAATACTGAGAGAAAGCCTTGCGGAAATTCAAATTCCTGTGTATGAGTGTGATGCTTTTGTGGTTGCAAAGAAAGCAGCAAAAAGCTAGACACTGTATTTTCTTCGTTGTTTCTTTGAACAGTCAGTATTGTTTTGTAATTCAAGTTTATTTGAGATTTTTGGTAAATTGTCTCTTGTAAGTCAGATTGATACCTCTTCATAGACGTCCACAAAACTGATGTCTATAACTCGTTTTTTACATTTAATTCCCTTTTTCCTAACATCTATTTTTCAATTGATATATTGCATTGAATAATCATCATATTATATTATTTTGATCATTTGAACTTCAATTTGTAATTTACAAATCCCTTATTTTTGATCCACTAGTGTCATTGATCATTGGGGTGGTTTTTAATCAGTTGTTCATATGAGCAATTATTAAGTGTGTTCAATCACCACATTTGTAGCAGGTTTATACACTACTTCAAACAGCATTTAAGAATAAAATCTTGTGATTGCTCGACAAATAGGCCTATGGCAAAAACTGTGAATCACTCTAAATTGTCGTGCTTTATCACTTTCTCTCTCTTTTTCTCATTTTCGCAAATTATATGTATATCATTTGTTAAAAACTCAAAATTGTGCCAAATGATATATTCAACCGACTTATAGGTTGTCCAATGCATTAATAGTGAACTTAGCACAAATTGTATCAAAAAATGAATCTGTTATATCGTCAATTCTTGTTTTGAGGAGCATACTTTAAAAATGTACATTAATATATATATATAGGGAAGGGTTCAAACGAGAACCCCTGTGATTTACGAGAACGCAAGAACAACCTATTAACCTCATATTGTGATAAGAAAATAAAATTAAAAGATTTTGAAAATTAAAATTGAAATTTAAAAAGATTAAAAAAATTAAAATTAAAAGGGTAATAATGGAAATGATATCATAAAATCTTTTAACACGATCACATGATTAATATTGATTATCCTTATCTAATATATCGGTTAAGAATTCAAGGAGACCAATAAAGAAGTCATAACGTCTTATCTAATTAGTTTATCACACATTTATCACAACGAATTACTGACGAAATCAATTAAACGATTTTGTGTAATATAGGTGTGATAATCATGTGATATCAATATCACTCGACTTGATTATGGTTTCAATGGGTTAGGTTAGACATTRTCACAACGATTTCGGATGGTTTCGATAGGTTAGGATAGATAATCACACATTTATCACAACGAAAACGATTTTGTGTGATTTGGGTGTGATAATCATGTGATATCAATATCACTCGACTTGATTATGGTTTCAATGGGTTAGGTTAGACATTRTCACAACGATTTCGGATGGTTTCGATAGGTTAGGATAGATAATCWCACATTTATCACAACGAAAACGATTTTGTGTGATWTGGGTGTGATAATCATGTGATATCAATATCACTCGACTTTATTATGGTTTCAATGGGTTAGGTTAGACATTATCACAACGATTTTGGATGGTTTCGGTAGGTTAGGATTAGACAATCACACATTTATCATAAGGAAAACGATTTTGTGTGATATGGTGTGATAATCATGTGATATGGGTTTCAAGTCGTCCATTCTAGATCGACAAAAATATGGATACTAACGATATGAAGAAAAAGTATTAAGAAAGTCGACTATCATGAACGACCTGGAGAAGAAGGATGAACGATCTGGAGAAGAAGGTATCTAACCAGAGGAAAACGTGGAGACGTGGTCAACAAAAGGGATAATTATGAAATTGAAATAAAATAAAAATTATAAAAATTACTTAGTTACATTACTGCCCTTATTAGATTATTTATATATAATATAAGTTAATTTATTAATTAAAAAAGCTTGAGGTTATTGGGTTGTTTTTGCATTCTCGTAAATCATAGGGGTTCTCGTTTGAACCTCCACCTATATATATATATATATATATGTGTGTGTGTGTGTGTGTGTGTGTGTGTATACTTGTATTTTCAAAAATATTTATTTTAAAAAGCGTAATTTTAAAGACACGTCAAGTTTCATCTATATCATATCAACATTTGAGGTTTTATATAAACATTTTTGTATAATTTGCTAATTAATTATTACAAATGTTCTATGACTGGGAACTTAATCAACGTTGTATATCATGTTCTATAGATTTAAAAACTATATTTTTAAAGCTTCAATGTCAACACAACCAGTTATATGCATAACTATATATTATTAGGAATGTTTATTGGTCGAGTTGATCGGGTCGAAGACATTTGAATAATCTAACTCAATATTTCTGATTTGAAAAACTTTAACCCAACCCAAACCAAAGTACAACCTAACCTAACCCGAACCGTATGGGTTAGTCGGGTTGATACTTTGGTACATTAAAATATTTTTCTAACCTTGAATATATTATTTCTCTACTTATAATTTATTTTTCATGATTAACCATTTGATACAACTTATTCATATTTCTTACATATGTCACATTCAGTTAATTTTCTCAATTATATATATATATATATATATATATATATGTATGTATATATGTTAACACTTACTGAACATATATACAAATGAGTTATATAGCGATGTGAATAGATTGAAAATATGTGTATATGAAGAGCGTACGTGATAGTGTAATTGTCTAATGTATATATTAATAGAGATTCAACAATCATATTAATTTTAAGAAATAAAAAAATATCGGGTTCATCGGGTTGAGTTGAATTCAAATAATAGTTAACTCAATTCCTAGGGTTTAAAAATTTTGAGACACGTAAATAAATTATTTAATACTTTAAAAAAAAAACTTAGTTGTATAATTCATTATCATCGAATGGTGTAATTCTTTTGTTAGAAGGAAAAGTTATTTGTTATATAATTTAATAAATATATTTTATTCTTAATTATATGTTTAAAATATTTTTTTAATAACGGTAATATAAAATTATAAAAATTTAAGTTTTTATGCCTAATATTGTCTCGAATATCGGAAACATGCTTATTACTGATATCATCTTAGAGACGGAAAATAATCTTTGTTTTATTAGTTAGTTATATCTTTTTAATATGTGAGACATTGTGTTCAAGTCTTTTATTATAGTTTTTTAAAAACATAATGAAATTGAAATTAAAAGCTAAAAACTAAGAAAAATGACACAAAGAGAATTCAAACCTGGGTCTAGGGTGGGAGAAAAGTCATGCAAACCAGCTCTATTACAGAAAAACTTGTGTCACCATTGTAGTTTCAAAATATATACGACGGCACAAAACAAAATAATACGGTAACACCTTTCACGACCCTACGGAAGAACGAAGCGGTGATTCTTACCACCGTATCTATTAAAGTGGGTCCGCCCCTGCATCATCTGGAAAATACTATACATCTTTTTTTGAATGAATTAATACCGTTAAATATATTTATCTTTTGATTAAGCTCAACAGTTTGATGTGTTTGATGGTTTTTCAAACCCGCCTCTTGAAAAATCAAACCGTTTTCTTGGTCAAAAATCAAAAGAAAAAAATTATATCTTTCTGACATGGATCTTTATTTGAGAACCCATAAAATTGTAATAAGGTGCAACATGTGTTATTTTACATGATCTTTTTCATCTACGGCTTGGTTTTAATTTATTAATTAATATAGATTTGTTTTACAATATGAACATTTTTATAAAAATACAAGTAATAAGTTTCACATTGTGAATCAAATACATATAAAACATACAAATCGTGAAAGAAATAGATGTTAATCAATATATTAAATTCTAGTTTTAGAAAAAATCATGTGAAATAATACCTTATGATACAAGTTATCACATTTATCACAATATATGAGGTTCCCAAATGATTAAGCCCCTTCTGATTAGGTTGATTTCATTCTATCGTTTTTCATCATTTATTCATTATCCTCATGATCTACAATGTCATCCCCGAGTTTACGCATAGCAACTCGACAAAAACAAACAAAGGCTATTGAAAATCCAAGTTGAACAACAATCAAGAAAGGGAGATGGTTGACGGAACTCGAGAATCCAACCTAATTTTATAAGCTTTGGAAACAAATATTGACAGATCCACCTGGTTTTTATGGGTTTTCATTTATTAGAACAACTCCAAGGAAACAAAGAAACAAATATTCGGTTCTTCCATATTGTAGCCTCTCTTATGGGTCAAATGTATGCTGATGGGGCTCAATCCGTTCGATGCTCGACACAACTTAAATTGGTTCAATGTTTTATAGAACTCGATGGTGTTTGGCATGCTTGGTAGAGCCTCAATGGAAGACTTCAAGTTTTGAAAACCGATGTTAACTTCTTGGTCCTCTCTCCAATCAGAGATTCACCGAAAAACTCTTTTCTTTTTGTTTTCTTTGTAAGAGCATACAGAAATTGAAAAAAGACATGAATTTCTTGATTTATCCGGAGTGAAATTGGAAAGGGACATCTGTTGAAAAGGATAGTAATATTAACCGTACTTTTCAAAAGTTAAATCATAAAACCCTGAATTTCCCTACAGAAATAGAGTAAATGCAAATTTGGTCCCCATGGTTTACATAAATTGATGAGTATATGGTGAAATATTCCATTTGTCCAGGGTTTGAATGATCTAATCCAGGTGTAAAAAATAAGTGTGGCCAGTAAGTTCGTCAGGATTGATTTTTTGCATTCATAATTTGTCGGGATTAGTCCAGGCCTTGAACACCTTTCCAAAAAACAAAATTATTAATGAGGGACGTCCCTATAGTTTCATTTTTATAACAGATATGGTCCCTCCTACTAACTACTTCAGTTAGTAGGAGTCAGTGAGAGAGTAATTTTGTCCATTCACCCTTCTGTCCCTCAACTTTCATTTTCAATGATAGATTTGATCCCTCAAAGTATATTTCATTTTATAATAGATTTGATCACTCAAACAAACTACTTTCAAAGACCATATCCGTAATAATGTAAATCATAGGGACCAAAGGTCCATTTATATATGATAATTGCATTGTAGCGGATATAGTTTTGTGGTAAAGGTATGATTCGTTCTATTAACCTCATAATAGTTAAGAGGTCTTTCAGTTTGATTCATATTTCGATTAAAATAAAAAGTATTTATTTATTTGTGTATTATGAGATGTTATCATATGTAATTCATTATAATGACACAACACGTGTAGAAGGATGTGTATGATCGGTCAACTTAACGTGACCAAGTTTGCATGAAAACTCATTCATGTAATGGTTGGGTCAATATAGCATGTGTGTGTCACATTACATTTCACTCTGTAGTCACATATTATTTAGCTCTTCTTGCATTTCTCATTTGAACTTGTATATATAGGAGCATGTTCAAACGAGAATTTAAACATTTCACGAGAAGGTGGAAATTTAGTTATCATATATCATTATACGTATGATACACAAGTTAAATCATATATAATATTGAAACTTCTCTCATTCTCGCAAAATGTTTGACTTCTCGCATGATCATTCCCTTATATATATATAGGGTTAGGTTCACGTGAGACCAAAGGTTTTTTCGTGAGACCCGTAAGACCAATTTATATTCATTGATTAACTTTATAAGCTGATGATCTAATGGTATAAGGTTGCACGGTGACAATTTTGTAATTATTGAGAAGTCTCGTGGCGTTTATGAATGTTCAGATCTGACGATTGTAGATCTAATCCAA
>NC_037533.1:10042892-10054228 GCF_001531365.2 Cynara cardunculus var. scolymus
TATATATATATATATATATATATATGAGCGATCAAATGCAAACCATTCATATTTGTACAAACCACACTAATCCGTCGATTTTATTGTTTAACTTAATGATTTTATTTCATGAAATTGTTTAATATTATGAAATTATTTTATATAATACTTTTCTAGATAAAATTGTTTCATATGTGCATGGTTATAAAATTTTAATGAAATTGTTTCATTTATTTTTTAAAATTAATATAATGAAGATGATATGCATGATTAACACATTTCACAATAAAAATGATTAATCAACCTCTCATATTTACAAAAAAATGAAAATTTATGATTGGTTGAATAAGATTTATACAAATAATATGGTTTGCAAAGTTCCTCCTCTATATATATATACATATATATATATATACATATATATATATACATATATATATATACATACATATATATATATATACATACACACGCAATTACACAGAGGTCTGTATAGAGAGAATGTTGTCCAGCTAAGTTTTGTTTTGTATTAAAGTTGGGGAATCTTTTACTTTTGAGGTTATCATCAATGATGAGTGCATATTCCCCTGTCATATCTTCATTACCACTTTAATTTCTTTAAATTAACAATTTTTAATTCTATATTCATTTAACTATTTTCTTCAAAAAAAAAAAAAAAACAACGATGATCACGTCAAAAAGGTATATATGGGTTTTGCAATCGCTTGTCGGATTTTTCTTTCGGTTTTGGTGTCATGAGTTGATTGATTGAGTTTTTCGAACGTTATTTTTAGATGATCGTTTTGTTGTAGGTTTATTCTTGGGTTAAAGATTATTGTAGTCTGCGGTCAACCTCACCATTGGTTCATATAACGCCTAAGACTCAAAGAAGTAGATTAACACAATAACCATAATCTTTATTTGTCCATCAATGAGTTGTGTTTTTCACGAGAATTGATCTGATGCATCTTAATGCATCTCATTATAATGTGTATTCAAAGGTAAAAAATATTTCCTACAATTCTCATCGGAACTAATCCTAATCATAAAGGGCCTTCCACAATTATGATTAATTCATATTTTATATCGTAGCACTATGTTTTAACTTCTATTTTAAAAATTGTATCATGTTCAAGAAAATCACAATAAATATCTGTAAACATATAAGTATTGACGTTAAGATTAAAAAATTATATATGTTTATACTATATTATAAAGAATTTTGACAAAAACTTTTAAAAACTATTTTTTATGCATGAAATATTATTGTTTATCGATGCATATTACTTAAAATTAAAGATTACAAATAAATTGTACGTAAGTACAACTTATTAAAACTGTTTGTTTGAATTCTTGTAACTAAATGCAGATAAACATAATAAAAAACATGATAAATATCATATTTTTAAATATAAAAATAAAATAAAATATAATTAGGATAATTATTGAGTTCTAACATAATACTTAACTATTATCTTTATAAAAAATTATATTTTTAAATCAAAAACAAATTACTTCGTTACTAAACCTAAATTAAATTATAATAAAAAAATTGAATTAAAGAAATTACAAAAAAATGAGAACTTTTAAATAGTTAATTTGGCACCGATAGTGATATATTTTTTTCGAATTTTTATGATAACTTAAATTTTATATTTTTATTTAAAATAAAAATATTGTCGCTTTCACAAAACCACATAAAATGTATTATATCGACAAAGACAAAAAATAAAATGAAATATTAAAATCGAGACGTATTTTATTGTATTATACGAATATTTTATAATATTTTTGATAGGATTCACAAGGCAAGCAAGAATAAAGGGATTTCTTGTGACGTCTAACCATACAAAAAAAGTCAAGAACAACCTTTGGGGAGGGCGATTCCACCAACGCCTTCTTTGGTTTCAATGGAAATAAGAATTAAAATGAAAATAAATTTTTAATTTTCATTCCTCTTAGTTTAATTTACAATAAAAATTTGCACTTCTAAAAAATAAGCACATTATATTATATAATATTAAATAAATTTTTTATTTTCATTTTCGTTATTACTGCATAACACCTCTAACTAAATACCCTTAATTTTATTTTTCTCAAACAATTATAAATTTGTAATTCAATTTCACTACAATCTCATGTTTGGTTTGAAGGATTACTTGGATTTGAAATCCTATAACTCAATTGAAACCCCACAAACATGAGATTTAGAAATCCCATGGGATTGTTGGTATTTTACGAGATTTTGTAGGGTTTGTGTATGATAATGTTTTAAAATATGTTGAAAACATTTGTTTGATAATAATCAATTAATAGAAAAATAATTCATTTATTTTTATGATTATTTATAATTCATTTTGATAAACTATTTATGAAAAAATTGAATTCAATTTCATTCCAAATTCTACAAACCAAACACAACAAATATTCAAAATCCTTCCAAATCCAAATCCCAGAATTCCAAACACTTCCATGAAATCTAAATCCTTCAAAACTATTCCATCAAACCAAACATCCCTTAATAATATTTTTATAAGATTTAAGTTTATATAAGCAAAAATGGTGTGTCCTGTATAAAAATGTTATAATAAGCATATCAAATATTTTTAGCAAAAAATTTCAAACACTTCTAAAATATATCGATGTGTTAGCTTTTTTACACGACATTTTTTACAAGTGTCTTATAAACACATCTTTTTATCGAACAATTGTTTTTATAAAGCATTTTTTTTTTCAAATAATGCCATATAAAAAAATAAGACGTTTATTTTAAAAATGTTTTAAAAAACTTGTTAAAACGCATAGAAATGTATTACAAATTTATTGCAACATTTTTACGTAGTCTTATAAAGTAGTTTATCATGACATTTAAAAAAAATATGTTCTACAAATCCAATTTTATTATAGGTGAAGGAACTTGTGAGAATGAGAGTTAAGATGAGAAACGTAAAAAGAGATTTTCACCATTGATCACCTTTAATCTAAAACTCACCCATGAACCGCTTGATATGGGGATTGATCCGTTGCATCTTAGTCCATCTTATTAAAATGTACATCCAATAATACAGATTCTTTTTTACTTTTATCACATTAACTTTTCTTCTCATCCAACCCTTTTATTATTAAGTCAGTTCTCATTTAAATACTATATATCTATGTATATTTTCACGTAAAACAGTTGCATAATTTAATTTTTGTCAATTAATAATTTTTTTATTTTAGTTTATTTACTTCGTTCTGTTTTTATGCTCATGTCAATTGCAAGGACATTGAGTTGGCAAAATAGGCAAAAAAATTGATTGATTCTAAAATATAGAGAAGAGCCAATTACATTTTTTGGTCTTTCGTTTATGGTTGTTTTCTGGTTTTCGTTCCTACAATTCTTCATGTACATTAGTAGTTTATTTTTTGTGTTTTTAAACCCCACTCCTTCATGGAGACCCTTATTCTTGGAACCCTTTTGCTTAGGAGTGCTCAAAAACCCGATCAACCTTACCCAACCCAACCTGAAGACACTTGATACCTATCGAGTTGTAAAATCTTCGAACATGTATTGGCTTAGAGTCATTTGAACCCAACCTGACCCAATGAACCTGATATCTTCTGGTACCATAGATTTAATATGATTGTTAAATCCTTAAATAATATATGTAATTGTTAGGTTTAATAGAGAGTATCATGCAAATATCTTTTAACATCTCTTATAATTGTTAGCTTTAATTGTGTGTTCTCATTCTGATTTTATCTCGT
The DNA here is from genome assembly GCF_001531365.2 of Cynara cardunculus var. scolymus. NCBI lineage: Eukaryota > Viridiplantae > Streptophyta > Magnoliopsida > Asterales > Asteraceae > Cynara > Cynara cardunculus. Next base: position 10,046,622 of record NC_037533.1, read on the forward strand.
TTAAAAACAACGCCTACCTAGATTGTAAAACGATGTACCAAAATTTCAAGTCGACTAACTCACAAACCCAATCCAACCTGTACGGTTTGGATTGGGTTGGGTAGAGATTTTTTTAAACCTCAAACATTGGGTTAGCTTGTTCAAATGACTTCAACTCAACTAACCAACCCGTATGCACTGTGCAACGTTACTTATGACATCCATCATCGAACCTCTTCCGTGAAAATCCATGTTCTTAAAACCCTTCTACACTACCAAACAGGCCCTTTTTTCCGGTGGACAAATCTGCCGGAAATCCGCCGGAATTATTTTCTCGCCGGAAAATTAATTTAATAAAATTAAATTTTCAAATAACTTTTTTTAATATTACCGGCGGATATTTCAGACGGAAATTCGGCGGTAATATTATTTATTTTTTTAAATATTTATTTAAATATTTTTTATTTTTTTAATATTATTATAAATTTTCAATATTACCGGTAGAAATATCCGTCGGAATAAAAAATTTATAATAAAAATTATATTTTTAGATTATTGTTTCAATACATATTTAAAACCTGTAAATCTGTAAAAATATGAATAAAAAACTAAAAAAATAAAAATGCAACCAAATATCATATATTAAACTAAACAATTGTTACAAACAAACAATATACAATTTAAAGTATCACATAATGTTACAAACAAACTAAATTGTTCCAAATAAACAAACGATATTCAATTAGGTGGCAGTGAGAATTGTTGTGATTGACGGAGTTCGTTAAACAAAGTAGCCATATCATTAATTCGTGACTGAAGTTGCTCCTCCACCATTACATCGTTCCTCAGTATCAAACACATAAGGGTGAAACATGTGTCCAATAATATGGGTTTTCATGGATGGGGTATGGTTTTCCAAAGAAACAATGTTTGTAGAAGGACCATTTTAGGCTTCAAAACATGAAATGAACTATTGGTGAACTTTACGAATTGTATGAACGAAAACCAAAAATCAGCCATATACAAGGGACCACAAATGTAATTTACCCTAAATTTAGGCATAAAAAGACGAAAATGCGCCTCACGTGAGAGAGACATGACTGACTTAGCGGAGCCTCCTTTAACGGTCTTAAGTGGAGGGACCAGTTTGGACTCCGAAACATGAAATTTGGACCATCACCGTACTTTACGAATTATAGGGACGAAAACCAAAAAACAACCATGGACAAAGGACCAAAAAGGTAATTCACTCTAAACAAAAAATAAAGTATGTCATTTTTTATGAATTTGGTTTTTAGACTTCGATATGATCCCTGTGGTATGCACTTTGTCATGGTTTTGGTTGATCTATCAACCAAATGACCATCTGTTTCATCCATCAACTTTGAGGCCATTTTTATCCTTTCGATGGTTACAACGTTTTTGTCCTTTTTCTATTTTTGTCTTTTTCTCATACATTGTTGTAATACTAATTCTAATATATATGTGTGTGTGTAATCACATACACACACAATTACAAGGACGGAGATCGTACATCCCATTAGAATTTTCTCCAACCGCCAGTTACCGTTGTCCACACTCCACCCCAATCATCCACCGTTCTCCCTCACCTTCACACCACCCTGAACCCACCCACCACCATCAGCGCACCTCACCACCATGAACCCACCCACATATTATTCCTCCACTCCTTCTATCTTCGATGTCACCCTTCTCTTCCTTCCCTACTACTTTGATCCCAATGTTTCTTCATACCCATTCTACATTAGACCACATCCGCCCCCACCACTATGAATCCATTCACCACCATCAACGCACCTCACCACCATGAACCCGTCCACACCTCGTTTGAGTTTGATAGCTAAAAGGTCCAAAAAACATATGGTTTGTATTTCTAAAATCTCCACAAGTCAAAAGAGGTGTGTATCGAGTATTTATGAGTTTATGACTGTGATAACCGGGTTCTGATCATTACACAAGATATTTATTACGTGAATTAATTGTGTATGTGAATAGGTGCTTACATGGGTTGAAATACATAAGTATGTGTATTTCATACATGGGATATATGCAAAATATATGGATATATATATATATATATGTGTGTGTGTGTGTGTGTATGCATGATATAGGCATGCATGTGCATGTGTGTGCATAAAATTATATTTATGTACTTTCCAAATAAGGAAAGTATATATATGAAGTTTTGGTGTGGAGGCAATCTTCTTGCCTCATTTGGGAGTTAAGAGATTTAGAGAAAAGAATTAACCGGAGATCAAGTTTGGAATCATTTTGGTTTCATCTTCTTCAAAATCTGAGTTTTTGCATAAAGGTGAGTGACTTCTAGACCTCTTTTGTATAAAATTTGTTACTGATTTTATTGATTGTTGCTTATTATTGGAAAGAATTCAGTTATCCGATTAAGGTTTTTATTCGGACAAAGGGTGACCGGATTAAGTCTAAACCGGACAAAACTTGTCCGGATTACTCTAAAACCGGATAGGAGGTGTCCAATTTATTCATAAATCGATTAAGTGTTGTGAGATTTAGGGTGTTAGTGAGAATTTTAAAATGTGTAAACCGGACAAAGGTTTTGAACAGAGAAGTATGAATACGACCAAGCATTGAGCGGTTTAGCCTTAAATCGCTTAAGGGTCGTGCGGATTAGTTATAAACCGATCATGTATTGAGCGGTTTAGTCTTAAACCGATCATATGTTGTCCGGATTGTCTTAAACCGGTCATGAGTCATGCGATTTAGTCTTAAATCGACCAAGTGTTGTCCGGATTAATATATCTGACAAAAAGAGTGTGTTGTCCGGATTATATATCCGGATAACTTATCTGGGTGACCTATATTTGATTTTCAAATATTGAATATTTTAGACATTTAATATAATTTAAAAATGTCTATTATTGGGTTTAATTATGGATTTATAAAAGGGGTATTCTATATCTTTTTAATTAAAAAGATATGTTTCTACCAAGCGTGATGACGTATGTCTGTTTTGGTATGGAACTGGATTTGGGAAAATGTTTCTACCAAGCGTGGTGACGTAAGTCTGTTTTGGTATGAAACTATATTTTGGGAAACCTTCCTACCAAGCATGGTGACATAAGTCTGTTTTGGTATGGAATTGGATTTTTGTAAACTGTTTCTACCAAGCATGGTGACATAAGTCTGTTTTGGTATGAAACTTGTTTTAAGAGATAGTTCCCCCAGACGTGGTGACTTTTGTCTGTTCTAGCTTGGAACTGGGAATGGGTACTTTCAGATGTGGTGACTTTTGTCTGTTCTGATAAGTACCCCTGTTTTGATGAAGGAATCAGGGTGACATATCAAGAAGAGGTGTACTTGGAATAAGGGAGACATTGTCATATGTGGATAATATTATAACTCTTATTATTGTTACTAATTGGATTTAATAACTTTGAATCATCATTTCTTTGTGATCTGATGAATTAGAGATATTATTCCTATTAGAAACAATAATTTAGACGTTATTGAGAAGGGGAAAATGATTTGTCATAAATAAGCTTTGGTTATAATATTTGTTTCATATTGGGAACATTGGATCTTTAAGCAGATATATTTTATAATAGAACTGAGATTCTTGAGTTTATTCTATACTTGTCATTGAGGACTGCTTTATTTGATTGTATTGCAAATATTACTAAGCAAATATATTTTATTATATTTTGGTATTTATCACCTTGCATTTGCAAAGAAGGAATTCACTCACTAGACCCTTTTGGTCTAACCCTCATTTTCTGTTCTAAAATTATGCAATGCAGGAATGGCGGGGCCCAGGGATAGTAAAGGGAAAGGGAAAATGTGATTAATTTTTCTAACCTGTTATCTGCTTTTGAAGATCTACTTAAGATTGCTTATTTTGAAGATACATGTTGTATTATATGTGTTAGTACATGATTTGTTTTGGAATTTTTTATATGTAGATTTTGTGTATATAAGAATCCTTGTACTAGTGGGACCTTGTGACATAAACTATATTTCCATGTAATGAAATATGTGTTATATGCAAATGTGGTGTTTGGGGGGTGTTACAATGACTAAAAGGGCTAATATGGAACTTTCAAAAATTCATAAATTGGGTGAAATCCCCAAAGAATATTTACCCTGAACAAGGCTGGTAAAATGCGTTCAACTTGTTCATCAAACCTAACTAAGATCGTCATCAATACGAGTGACTCATCTTATGTGTCAACGATAATTTTCCCTAAACATTAAAACGTCCAAGAAATTACTTTTAATGGAATCCATATATTTTAGTGTCTCAAAACACCTAATAAAACATCTTGAATTGTCTTTAAAGATTTCACGACCCAAATATGCCCAAATGCTCAAAATCATAAAACTCATCAAATATGAAACAAGCTCATAAAAATATGTTCAAACCCAAAAATAAAGATATTTTTTACATGTATATAGTTTTGCAAAGAAACAAGAACCCACATTGCTAGATTTATACTAAATCTAGGTTCTAAACCAAACCTTGAGCTTCCTTAAACAAAACTTGAGATCTACAAGCAAATCGTTCAAACCTTAGATCTAAAAGCTCCCAAAGATCTCCGCCTCAAGAACCTAAAACCTAAGACAAGATGGAGTAAAAATGGGTGGAGACAAAGAACATCAAAACCCTAACTTTAAAAGGAAGAAGTTGAAGAGGTTACATTTATCAAATACTATTTAATTCTCCAATGAATTTTAATCCTCTTGATCTACTCTTGAAGATCTTAAAAAATCAAGTCTCTAAAATCAAAAATTGCTGAAATCGGTTAAATATTGAGAGAGATATGATGAAATGAAGAAAAATCTCGAAATCTCGATTTAAAGCTGATCTGACCATTTACGTGACCTTGCTCATGATTTGAAGTCGCAAGGCAGGCCGGTGCCTATATAGATCCACCAAACAGAAATTTAGGCGGCCTAGGCCTTGGGGCTCCATTTCTCGCATTTTTCACCTGATTTTCGCACCCGATTCAATCCTTGGAAGTTCCAATATTATTTAATCATAAAACCTTATTAAATTTTCATTTTAATGGTCAAGCGACCATTATAAACATTAACACAATTCTCTAAAATCGCAGGTGTTACATGTTGCTACATTATCAAGTGCATACAATCAAGTGTGTAATGGTAAGTCAAGACACTTATACATAGACAAGTCAATCAGTTAATAACTAATGGTGTAATCACCATTAGTACGATCAAGTAATAATTTAGTAGATCCTTTCACAAAAAGATTATTACCAAGGAACCGACTCAAGCCCACCCACAATTAGTTACGCATGATAGATACTTATCTTGACACTTTGTATTTCACCAAGACTCAAGATTAATTAAGTTAAAGTACATCATTTGAATGTGGCTGAAAGTTTTACATTGTTTTTATAACCATCCTAGGGTTAGCAGAACTTGGAGTCATAATGTAAAGTGAGGTTGAATCTAGTTCTTAATGGACTTGTAACACTTATTGTGTTGGATTGTTTAAGTTACGAGAACACTCTTGACAAGGTCTACCTATCTGAATGTGAAAGCGAGGTCGCTTCCTATGAAATAAAGGGCTTGCCTCTAGAGCATTCTGAGAAATCAAGATACAAACCCGTGGCCAATTAACATGTCAGCTTATAGTGGTTGAATGAATGAGAGGAGAGATATGCATGAGGCGTTTTCGTCTAACATATAAAGGAGGATGGTTAAATGACTTTGGTTCAACCATTATTACCTTGGTTAGACTTGAACGCTTTCACTCTTAAAGGTTCAAGGTGCAAGACTCCACCTTTACTTATGCATAACACCGCCAAGGATTTCAGAATCTGGCTAAGTCCAGTCGTATCAGTCTTTTCAAAAATTTGATTCTTTTGAAAATGGTGGGGGTTTATTGGGGAAATTTTTAAAATTGTATTAAGTTTTTATTCATTTTCGGTCGAGTGGTTTAGTGGTTTTACTGTAAAAGAAAGTATGGAGAGACTAGTGTTGTGACTATGTATGAATTGGGAGTAGAAAGTATGAAGAACAAGAACAAGAGAGGAAATGTGTGGAAGAGGTTTTTATTTCTTTTCCAAAGGATGATTACAAATGAAGGGGAAACCTTCTTTTTATAGGCAAGGAAAAGTTACCCTTACAAGAGCATTACAATTATTGGTGTTAAATGAGGTAAGCGCTTACATCACCTAAAGTGACCTAAAGCTTCCATCATATTTACATCACACTAATACATAAAACTAATACACAAAACTTAAGAAATATAGACTATTTTACAATAAAATATATGAAATATTAGTATTATATTTTATTTCCATCGTAAATCCGGATGAGATGAATCGTCTTCGTATGGGTCAAAATTTTCTTTATACCGGTCATAATCGTCATCTTCTTCTTGGTCCCTGGAGTTATACTCATCAGATGTATCTATCTTTTGCGACAGATGAGTTTGAAACCACTATTGAACAGACTCATTCCACTTGGATGACAATGGGTGTTCTGCAGGCCATAAATTTGTGATTTCCATAACATGTGCTGGAATCGTCTTAGGACTTACTTGATTGGCACTTGCAAGAAGACCACGTATTTCCATGTGCTTGTGGGCTTGGTATATTTCAAAAGATTTACTGGATGGATTAACATTATACCAATCATGGATGAAGGCTAACGGTGAATGGTAAACGATTGATTGTGTTTGTCCTCTAATTACCGTAGGAGGTAAAAAGGAACATGGCCTTCTAAACATGATGACTACATAAGTCTTATAGCACGTGGATAACATTTGTAGCCATTTGTAAGGAAGATCAAACTAGCTGAAGAGGTTGAAGACATTTTTGGAAATTTTTGGGGCGTTCTTGAATTGACATTGGAACAAGTATGAGTATAGCTTGACGGCATTGAACGAAATGGCGATAGTGAAGGACTCGAAGAGATACCAAAAAAAGCATAGTGCCTCTTTTGGTAACCCATGCAAATCGTGAATATGGAAGATGTTCAAAAAAGGGTAATCAGGGCTAAACTTGAGATTTTTCATGAAGAGGCCATGCTTTTGTAGAGTGATGGTAAAGAACGTCTTGTAGTTAAGGTGGGATCTCTCTTTCAAGGCAAAGTCGGCGATGGTTTCTATAATTTCTTCTGGGAAGTTCATGGGAATGGCTTGAGAGCATCTTGGTTTGAAGAACTAGCGCCATTTATTGAGAACACCATTGGGAGGATTTGGTTTTTGAGGATGGGTTGAACTTCTTTATGAACATTGCATTTATAGCCTTTTGGTCGTGACAGAAAATCTACGAGAACATTTTTTGCTCCTTTGATGTGTTTTACTGTGAATTTCCACTGGGAGAACCAATTTGACCACCTCAATAACTGTGCTTCAGAAAGCATCTTTCCTTTGAATTGCATCATACGAGGGAAAGAAGACATATCCATCTCGATCAGAAATTCATGACCGATATGTGTTGGTCCCGTGAGGGTCTACAAGAAGAGAAACAGTTTGTAGAGTGGGGGGATGAATACAAACACAATATTTTCAAATTTAAAATATATATTGATAGAGAAGATCAATACAGATTTTACAAGATTGTTTGCGGAAAGATAAGGTAGTAAAAACTTATCTAAACAAT
>NC_037533.1:10054658-10057966 GCF_001531365.2 Cynara cardunculus var. scolymus
GTGCATAAGGACAAGACAACAACAATCGTGCTAAGCAAGCTTCCTTTGATCGCTGAATGCTGAAATGACCTGAAGGTCTCATCATCATTCGCTGAAGCTTGAGTAGTCTTCACACATATGTAGACAGACTTGTAATCACTGAATACCTCTTCAGATCACGTACTCGTCAGTCTCTAATCTTCAGTTTCAGTCTTCGACGTTTACTGAAGGTTCTTTGGTGTGAGTGTTGTCTTCTTGAAGTATTGCTGTCTCTGATAGAATTGCAATGCAAGTTCTTCAACGATTACTGAACATACTCAGTGAAGATCGCTGGAATTGAAAATACAGAAACATAAATACAACGTAGAAGTGAAAAGGGATTATCATCAAATCACTAGTGAGAGAGGATCAATAATCTCCCCCTATTTGATGATAACAAGATAACATAAAGAAGGTTATCTTATCAAATAATAATAAGGAAAAGTTACATATAAAGTACATGTCTTTTTTTACTATTTTGGGATCTTTTTCAGTTAATCAGTCTCAGCTTGAAAATTTCCATAAGTTATATGTAAGAAAATTGCAAGTACGGTAACTGAAACTGAAAGCTTATTCACTGACTTATAGATTGTCAGCGAATGTGAAAAGTAACATCAGAACTCATAGACTTGTGTCCCTATTACCTATTTTTAGGGATCTTTTTCAGTGAAGTACATGGAATACTCATTTTATTAATCATAGAAAATATTACAAGTATTACAGTACATGTCCGGAACTTACAGAATATAAGTACAATCACTGAAAGTAGACATAGTACATGAAGTTACAAGAAAAAGTGGATTGTTGTTACAAAGTGAAACTATTCTAGAGCTCTTAGATCTATGTACCCAGGTACATTTTCACCAAGTTTTCTTCGACGTAGGAATTCCATTCGTATCTTCAGATCTACGACTTTTCCAGGCATGCTATCATCTATCCAGAGCAAAAGATAAACCAAATGATCCATTGGACATAGATGTAGCTCTGACATTCTCTGAAATCTGACTTCACCTTCATAGTCAAGGAATATAACTCCTAACTTAAGTTTAAAATGCACATAGTTGGGTGTATAGGGACCCTTATCTGGCAAGTCAAGATTCAGCATAGAAATGTATGTACTCTTATGACCCTTCAGGACTTCATCTAAGGAGAACCTTGTTTCATGTTCGTTCCTTAGGAATGGTCCATCATTAGGATCAGAGAGCTTGAGTTTCTTCTTCCCACCCTTCTTCAGAGTTGGCTTGTCAGGGACCTTGACATACCTGGACATCCTTTTKATAAGCTCGCTGATRGTGTCCTCGATAAGTGTCTTGTGTCTCGACTTGGATTGCTGAATGGCTTGTCTGATCTCCATCCATTCACTGAATCCATAACGGCATAGGTAGGAAGGATACTCAGTAACAGCATCAAGATTGTCCCTGGTGATGAGCATTGAGACCAGCGTTCCACTGTCTTTAGAACGTCCGCTGATGCTGACACTGATAATCGGGCGGGGACTGATTCTCTTTTTCAGCTTGGCTTCGCTCCATCGTTTGTCTTCTTCCATCAGCTTCAGATTCTTTTCATGCTCACCTTCTGCAATCGAAAGAAGTTTAGCTTGGGCTTGGACAACATTCACCGTTTTCTTGGACTTTTTCTTGGGAAGGACTTTTTCAGCTAGTGACTTGGCCATCTTCAAGATGTCTTCAGTCTGCTTCTTTTGAAGCTCTAGCTCTTCTTCAGCCCTTAATGCCTCGAGTCTTTCAGCTTCAGATAAGAAGTCAAACTCACCACCACTACAGGTACGAAGAGGGATTTTTACTCTAGTCTGGTCGAGTGACTCCTTCAGCTGAGACATCTGCTGGTCGGTAGGAGCACAAGAAATGGGTTGATCAGGTACCCACTCCAGTCGACCGCAGGTTGTTGATGGAATATGAAGTTGATAAGTTGAAGTAATCACTACCTGAGAGGTAGAGTCTTCAAACAAAGGTTGTTGAGGGAAAGTGAACAATACCTTCAAGTTACCTTATTTAGCGACCGCCTTGCCTTTCGACTTGGGGTCCTGGTTTCCTGATGAAGTCGATTCATCTTGCGTTTGCTCCCCCTTGGGATGCGGAATCCCCCAGAGTAACACCTTCGGTGACTGTTGATGGCTTCTGGAACTTGATGATAAAGTCATCTTCATCATCATCGTCGTCGTAGCCATCTAAATCATTTTCGGTGTCTGGAATGGTAGGTTCATCATCGTCTTCATCATCATCATCTTCATTTTCATCATCATCAGCAGCAGCAGTGATGGTATGGGCATCATCCCTAGGGATGGCATCGACATCCTCAGCTGGAGCAACTTCGGTGGTCGGGATTACAGGAGCAGCAACCGCTTCATCTCTGAGAGCCTCAGCTTCAGCTGCAACTGAAGTTGATACTGGACCAACAGCCTGAGAAGGAGTAAGCATAGCATTAGATGATCCACCAGCATTGGACCTCATCTCCCCCTCTCTGGCTACGACTTGAGAGAATTGGCCAGAGAGTTCGTCCAAGCGCTGACTTTGGAGAACCATTATATCCTCTAGCCTTTGCAAAACACTGGCTAGAGTTGTCGTTGCCTCACGCATCTCATGGAGCTGGGCGCGATCACTGGCAGAGAAAGAAGGAGGGATCACTGGAGCTGGTTGACGAACAACATCCAGGATCTGTTGAAGAAGGCCAGTCTGCTGATCAATAATAGCCTGAGCAACGTCAGCCCTGCTGTGAAGAATAGCAATGGTATCGGTGTTGGCTTGAACAACTTGTTGGAGAATATGGAGATGACTTTGCACTTCTTGAACGTCTGCCTGGATGGCAAGGAAGTTCGCATCAAGATCACCTTGGCGGGGCATCTCTTGGTGGACTTTGTTAATCCTGCAGAGGACGGTGTCAACGGCTGGAAGGAGAAGTTTGACGTCAGATGCCATATCATAGTCATCATCAATGTATTCATCTTCTCTATCATCTTTCTCTCTTTCTTCCTTTTCCACTTCCTGAGCATCAGACTGATGCAACAAAGAAGGACCTGCAAAAGGATAAGTGTGAGCTGAGGGGTCAAGGTTAGAAGAAAAGAAAGGGTAGGAAGATGGAATACCTGAGGGGCCATCAGTAACATCTAAAGGATTGTCACTGGTGCGTATGCTGAGGAGCATCGAGAGAAGCAACCTCAGGTCCAGTGGTGCGTGTCTCAGTATCAGGAAGGACAGTCGCTGATACATCATGGATATGTGTAAAGACCAAGGAAGGAGGAGAAGAGAAAATGGTTGAGAAGAGACGTGGGTGTT
>NC_037533.1:10058386-10060525 GCF_001531365.2 Cynara cardunculus var. scolymus
TGGCCACCTGAGGAGAAGAGGTAGTGATGGACACAATGGAAGATAGTGCCACATCACTGTCCCTCAGCTTATGATCTAAAATCCTGGATCCAAGCTTGAAAACAGGAAGGTTTCCTTCATTGGGGTAAAGAGCTTTAAAGATCTTTGAGAACACCATCGAAAGAAACTTGGTGTAAGGCACCACCTTTTCTCGCTGGCGCTTATTCACTTGAGCACCAGGTCATCGAAAATTACCGCAACATAATTTATATTGTGACGCTGAATCGCAGATACACCGATGATCAAGGCGATCCTAGAGGCCTGGTCCTGACCTCTAGTTTTTCCACCCATGCACTGGATGAAATGAGAAAACAAGTATTGTTAGACAGCTGACATCTTGTTCTTCTCAATCTTCGTCAAGGACTTCAGAAGGGCGTTGGAGTCCTTCTTCATTGGCCACTGGTAGCCAATGGTGTCAATAAAATTGATGATCTCGGTGGTGGAGGGTTCGCTGTCGAAGGGACCCTTGGGAAGACGAAGAGTTGAGCAGAGTGTAGACACACCAAAGTTCACTTCCATTCGGTTGAAAGTGAAATGGATCTGCTCCACCTGGTGTCCAGCATCGTCTTGGACTTCGACAACCTCAGCAGTGAGCTAGAACTGCTGAAGAAGTTCCTTGACCATRAGGGGCTCATGGTTGAGAGCGTAGCCCAATGACGACTGCTTGAGAAAGTCAGTCACATCCTAGTAAAATGCCTTAGAGGAAGGTATCTCCAACAAGGCAATGTGGTTGTTGGCCTTGATGGAGATCTCGTCAATGGAGAAGTTGACGTTCTTGGCAGCCATCTGTTTGTATCAAAAGTTTTTGAACAAGTAAAAACTTCTTTTGAAAAATCCTTAAAAAAATTAGGGTTTATCAAGTGGAATGTGTATAAAGAAACAAGATTATAATTAAGAAAGAGATGATTAATGAATCTTTACTGTTTAATGTATTAAGAGAACAAAGTTCTTAATCATATTAAACACATTTCTTGTATTTAGTAAGAAGAAAAGAAGATTCTGACCTTTGAAGATTAAGAGGAAATGTCGAAAAAGGGTTTGAGGATTTAGAGAGAGTTCTTGCTTTGGAGAGATCTTAGTAGAGGTTCGTCTAAGAAATTTGAAAGCGTAAAGAGAAAAATGGAGAAGATGTCTCATATTTATAGGTAGGAGGAGAGAGAAGTAATATGAGAGAGGAAAAAGACGACGGTTCGGGAAAGTGGTCATGATGAAAAAGATATCACGTTCTCATCCATGATTGGATGACATTAAATGAGGTAGCATAATAACAGAACTTTTTACGCGTCTCAAAGCATCGCTCATAGTAAATAGAGAATGTCGTCATAAAGACGGTTCATTAACTATTTTTTTTAAACAAATAGTTTTTTAAGAAAAAGAAAAGTTATTCAATGTCAAAAAGAAACTGAAAACCCCATTTAAAACATTTTATCACTGAAGATGAAAATATTCAGTGATGGTTTTAAGACATCAGGTTTAGTGATAAGAGAGTCACTGAAACTGACATTTAAAAAAAAGTTTTGATCACTGATAAGAAAGGATTCAGTGATCGTTTAAATTTTTAAGATAAGTATAAATATATACTTGAAGATGTGGTGAGTGTATAGAATCACTGAAACCACCTTTTAAAACATTTTATCACTGAAGATGAGAAAGCTTTAGTGAATATTTTAAGTTGAGAAAAGAGAAGAGTAATCATACCTGAGAGAGAATAGATATATTTACTCAAAAGTTCAGTGTTAGAGATAGAGCACTGAATCATTTCACTTACTGAGTTAGTATAAAACTTGAAGATTAATCTTCAGTGTTTAACATACCCAATTCGCTGATCAAGATATTAAATCTTGTCTCATCAAGAGGCTTGGTGAAAAGGTCAGCGAGTTGATACTCAGTTGGAACGAAGTGAAGTTCAATATCACCATTCATAACATGATCTCTGATAAAATGATATCGGATCTCAATATGGTTGGTCTTGGAGTGAAGTACATGGTTGTTAGCAATAGCAATAGCATTGGTGCTATCACAATAAATAAGAATCCTTGAAAACTGAAGATTGTAGTCCAGTAGCTGATTTTTCATCCAAAGAATTTGGGCACAGTAGCT
>NC_037533.1:10064325-10066532 GCF_001531365.2 Cynara cardunculus var. scolymus
TAACACATTCTTCCTGATCATAGGAGAATCCTAGACCAGTCGTTATCTTGGCCGGGATCTGAGCGTTAATGATCTCAGAGGCCTTGATGGAAGCTTTGCACCACCATTCAATGGTAGATTTCTCAGCCTTAAGTTCAGCGATTGCTCGCTCACGCTCAGCGATAGCCTTCTCACGTTTAACAGTGATGGCTTGGTTTACAATGACCTGATCTTTAAGATTTTCCTCAACAGAGGTCAGTTCTTTGATCTTAGAATGGCAAATCTTCAATTGCTCTTGAAGATCAACGTTAAGCATTTCAGCTTTCGATTTGCCATTGAGGGCATTGTAAAGGTCAACCGTCAGCGTACTAGTGCAGAAAGACTAGAAGAAGAAGAAGAGGGTTCATTCAGGAAACATACCTAAGTAGAAGAAGAAGAAGAATATGGCTCATAGGATGTAGACGCTTCAGAAGATCCTTCATCTGCATCTATGGCCATCAAGCAGACGTAGGCTTTATCCTCTTCATCCGAAGATGATTCATCGGATGATTCAGCCCAGTCATGCTCTTCAACAATAAGGCCTTTAGCCTTTCGCTGGTTATTCTTCATTTTCTTGTACTTCTCCTTCAGTTTTAAGTATTTTTCATCTTTGGTCCTGAAGGAGGAAGGAGCTTTAGAAGATGGMRTCGCAGTCTTCTTTGATCTGCATTCACCTGCAAAATGGCCGGGCTGGTGACAGTTGTAGCAGACAGCTGAAGCCTTGTCTATTCTTTCAGACTTTGGCTTCTCCCTGAGGGATAGCTGAGGAGATCTACGAAAGTTGCTCTTACTGGCGAATCTTCTAAATGACTTAGTCAGGAGTGCCAGGGACTCATCAAAATTTGTTAAATCAGATTCTGGAATATCCTCGGAAGAATCTATCTCCGTGATGACCACGGGAGGAAGAGAAGAAACAAAAGGTGTAAAAGAAGCTTCAACTGAAGAAGCTTCAGAGATCAAATCTAAAGGAAAGCTTTTCATTTCCTTTGATTCTTTTATAAGATTCCTTCTTAGTTGACGAGATTGCTTATGGTTAAGCAGAATCCCGTATAAACTAGAAAGAGAAAGAGTGGACATGTCATTTGACATCTTGAGACACATGGAAAAGGTGTCCCAAGACTCAGGAAGGCATTTTAGAAACTTAGTCAAAGTTTCAGAATTAGAATATTCTCTGCCGACAGCCCTAAGATCAATAAGAAAGCAGTTAAATCTCTTATGTACTTCAGATAGCGTCTCAGACTTTCCACAGAGAAAGCTTTCATACTGTCTTACTAGATTGATCTTTCTAGTCTTCTGAACCTGAGTGGTTCCTTCATATTGGACACAGAGTGTATCCCACATGGATTTAGAGGTTTTGAGTTTCATCACTGAGTGATAAATCTCATCGAGAAGAGACATAACTATTATAGACCGAGCACGCATGTCTATAGCTATCTTCTTCTTGTCCTTATCGCTCCACTGATGTAGGAGATTTGGAATCTGCCGTTCAGGAATCGCGGCAGTCGTAGCTGTTGCTGGAACAGCCGGAGCAATAGCAAATGGAATATATGGTCCATTTTCTATGTAATGTGGAATTTCATGATCCACACCTTCCAGAAAGAGGGACATCCGGCTCTTCCAGAGACTAAAGTTGTACGGACAAACCGGGGAGGTTTGGCAAGAGAGCCATTATCTTGTGTGTGTGTTTGCAATTTGTAAAGCCATTTGTAAGCGGTAAAGTTATCTAAGAAAGAAGATAAACTAATACATAAAATAGCTAAACACAAGGAAAGAAAGAAAACACTGCTCTGATACCACTTGTTGGTCCCGTGAGGGTCTACAAGAAAAGAAACAGTTTGTAGAAGGGGAGGGGAAGAATACAAACATTGTATTTTCAAATTTAAAATATATATTGATAGAGAAGATCAATACAGATTTTACAAGATTGTTTGCAGAAAGATAAGGTAGTAAAAACCTATCTAAACAATCTTTAGTTACATACAAAGTCTTAGCAAATACAAGAAAAGAAATTGTTGTAAAGAAGATCATTTACTTAAGCTAGAAAATGTTGGAAGTAAGAATTAGGGTTAGAGAGTGAGTTGCGCGCACTCTGCATGGAGAAGAAACACTTATATTTATACCTAGTTCATTAAATGTTCATTTAATGCAATATGGTAGGGTTAGAGTGCGTGTCAAGCCTTAAGAGGAAG
>NC_037533.1:10066657-10110926 GCF_001531365.2 Cynara cardunculus var. scolymus
GCTGAAGCTTGAGCAGTCTTCACACATATGTAGACAGACTTGTAATCACTGAATACCACTTCAGATCACGTACTCATCAGTCTCTAATCTTCAGTTTTAGTCTTCGACGTTTACTGAAGGTTCTTTGGTGTGAGTGCTGTCTTCTTGAATTATTGTTGTCTCTGATAGAATTACAATGCAAGTTCTTCAGCGATTACTGAACATACTCAATAAAGATTGCTGGAACTGAAAATACAGAAACATAAATACAACATAGAAGTGAAAAGGGATTATCATCAAATCACGGTGAGAAAGGATCAACAAGAAGGAATTGGAATTTTTCTATTCTTCTTTTGACCGCAAGAATCTCTTTGAAAGTTGAATGATAGTGCTTCTCTGAGTCTTTGAACGCGCCACTCTTGTATCCACACACTGCCCTGACATTATTCTTATCTTGAGCAAACAAGACAGCTCCCCAATATTCATCACTTGCATCAGTTTGCAAGATTCGCTAGTTGTTTTATTGCTTTTACAGCTAGCGTCTGTTTGTCAGTCCATGGTGGGGAATCTTTTTTTAGCATAGGGAACAGGTGCACTGTATGACTTGACAGCTTTGGTAAGAAATCATCCATATAATTGACGAGACCAAGAAATTGTTGGATTTCCTTTTGTGACGTCAGCTTGTCTGGGAATTTGTGCAATTCTTGGGCAATATGGGGTTGTGGCTGATACGTACCGTCGAAGATTTTCATTCCAAGGAAATCGATGGAGTCAACACCAATTTCCATTTTCTTTTCAGAGAGCATGATGCCATACTCTGTTACTATGGAATGAAACTGTGAAAGCAAGTCTACATGCGATTCTCTATCAGGAGAGAATAAGAGGATATCATCAATGTACACCAGGGTATTGTGGAGAATGAGTTCAAATATTTTTACCATAGCCTTTTGAAAAGCTGATGGAGCATTTTTTTAACCCGAATGACATCACCTTCCATTGGTAATGCTGATCTGGAATACAGAAGGCAGTTTTTGCCCTATCTTCAGGAGTTATGCCAAGTTGCCAAAATTCAGCTTTTAGATTAAACTTAGATAGAACTCTTGCATCTGCCAGGGATTGGAACAACGACTTCTTTTGAGGAAGAGGGAACTTATCATCGGCCAAGAAGTGGTTAAGATGCTGATAATTTATCACCAACCTTAATTTACCACGAACTTGCTCGCTCCTTTTGTTGACATAAAATGCTTCGCACGCCCATGGCGATGTTGTCGGTTCTATTATCCCTTGATCAACGAGTTTTGAGCATTCTTGAACTGCAAGTTGATAATGGTCATGATTTATTCCGGGATGGCTTGCTTTTGTTGGGTTCACATCTTCATTCTGTTTAAATGGGATGGTAACAAAGAATGAAGGGTTTAACCATAATGGGTTTTTATTTTTTGTAAGGAACTCAATATGGTTAGAGGCACAAGAAGTCTGGATAATTTGTTGCTTGAGAGTTTCCATGGTAAGAGTAGAGGTCATATAGAGCTTTTGGATTGGGCTCCAAGGATTTAGAAAGCTCTTATAACGGAGACCTTGTTCTGCAAATCTCAGACCTGGTAGCGTATGGAGGATATCGAACCCAATAAGTAGATGTTTTCCATGTAAGATTGATCCCAACAATCTAGTTTTTATGACGCACTTGGGAAAGAGCCTAATGTATATCGGGATACTTATCATGTCAATGACGAATGTATCACCATTGGCTGCTAAGAAGTGATGATGATGCAGTTTCCAGTAATTACTAGGCAGGATGTCAGGATTTAATATCGAAACGGAGGATCCTGTATCAAAGAATGCAATAACTGGAATGGGTTTGGCATATGTGGAAGTAAGCAGGTGGACTTTTGCTAATGGTGTTGGCTGCGTTTTTTGTAAGGGTAGTATCTGAGGGGTAACGGGGTTTTGAGTAGGAAGAGAAATATGAGGACGTGGATGAGGTTTTGCCATAAATACTCCGATATCATAATATCCTTCTGAATAGTCTGAATCTGAGCTATATTCTTCTTCCAATGACGAATCAGAATAGGCAATCGTGCATATGGTATGATATGTTGGTTCATCGTCAAGGGAGTATAAAGATTCAAAATCAAAAAGATTGACTGGTTCAATCTTGCTGAGTGTTTGAATTAGTGCTTGAGACTTCTTCTTATCTTTACAATCCTTGGCGAAGTGTCCTCTTCTATGGCAGATGTAACATCTGTCAATGGTTTTTCCTCGTTGTGATTTCTTCCTCATGAATTTCCACTTCTTCCTTCGAGAGAATGACTTTCTCCTTTTGAAGGAATTGTGGGTGCTTGATCCTCTGAACTTCTTGAAATGAGACTTTTTCCCTTTATGAGAACATTCACAACTGGATTTGTCTTTGCATTTTATTTGGAGATATTATTCATCACAGGCTGCTCCAAGCCACTTACCCATTTTTTCAATGTCTGATAAGAATCTTTTTTGGTTGCAGAGCTTGGTGAGGGCATTGAGTATCAATTGATAAAGCCCACCTAGTGAGGTTTGAGCGACTGAGACGTTTTTTGATTCTAAGAATCTGTTTACCTCATTTGCAAGGGACTCTAGGAAGGAGTTTATGAAGACTTGTTTGAGATTCGTATGGTCAACACCATTAAGATAATAGAACCTTTTTTGACATTCGTTCATAATGCCTTTCAAGGTCCTTTTTCATGAATGAGCAACACTTCATTCTCAAAAACTCGTCTCTTGCCTGGGTTGTGTGCTCGAAGAGGTTGTCGATGAATTTTGTATAGATTATGTGGATGAACTCTTCAGGAGAATGTGATTGTTGGATCTAGATCTATCTGTATTCTCCAAGGCTGATGTACCAATCTCGGAGGCGGCCTTGAGTTCTGATTAGGAATCTCTTAATGACTATGTCAATGTCATAGAATTGAAGTTCAGCTGAACACCAACTTAACATCTCTATGCTTCTGTCTCGCCATTGGGACGGTGGGATATTATCAAAGGTGAATTGTAGTTTTGAATCACCTTTTGGTGTCTTGGCTCTTCTAGGTGGTGTCGTCCTGGAGGCGGTATCTTCTGAGCCATTATCACTATCTGAATCATAGGATTAACTAAAGGCATACTATAAAAGAAAATGTAGGAAACTAAAAACTTGAGGTTTAGTGGTTTTACTTTGTTCCATATAGTATGGGTGTTCAAGAAAAGCCGTTGGACCGTTCAAATCGGTTGAACCAAGTTAAACCAAACCGTTTTTGGCGTTTTGAGCGGTTTGGCGGTCAAGTCTAGTATGAAAAATAGTCAAACTGCTCGGCCCGGTTTGGCCTGCGGTTTGAACGTTTATTTAGCGGTTTGTATAGAACCGACCACCGAAATACACATGCATTAATTATATTTAGTTTTCATGTTTGTATCCTCAACTTTTATATCCTAATCGGAAAAAAATACGTCCATTACATTAAGTTTTTAATTTTCACTCACCAATTGTCTATATTTTCTAAATCAACAAAATTCGAAATACATCAAAAATCAAAGTCCAAAATTCCAAATTATCACTCAACTTACTCAATATTTGTCTCAAATTCCAACTATTGCTGATTGACTTGTTAAAGTTTTTTTCAATTTGCTCGATGTTGTTTTTTAAAACTTTAGAGATAGATGTTCTTTTTATAATTCGATATTAATTTTCTAATAATGTTATATTTGTAGAGATTTATTTTAGAGATAGATGTTATGTTTTTTTAAGTTTAAATCTCATATTAGACTCAAAATGTCTATATATACAACATCCTTTTTGCTGTAAAAAAAACATATAAAATTCTCACTTACCTCATATGAGAATACCCTAAAGTTTGTCACTATAGAAATACATTTTATTTTGAAATCCTTGATTACTCACTAGTTCATCGGGATTATCACCAACTGTGCATTGTTGATAATCATACTGCACACGTTGCTTCATTGTATCTTGTGAGACGATGAAATTGCTTTAAGAATAGGGGTTACTCGTCTTGAGAGCAGCAAGTAGTAGTTTCTTATTACCTTTTTCTTAGCCTAATTTAATACCCGAAGCCAATACCAACATTTAATGGACTTAACGGTTATCATTGTTCACGTGATTTTTTTTATAACTTGAAATACATAGAAACGAGACATTTTTTAGTCTGGTTTCTATTTCAGGGTCATATTTCAAATCATCATTTTATGATGTTTCATAAGACATCTCAAACATTTAAGTATGAGATACAAATACAACATACATATAGTAAGGTAAGTGTTACTTTTGATCAACCTGTTTTTTTTTTGTTAATTATGGGTATTTGATACAACTTGCGCGTACACCGTCTAATCTTAAGGGCTCTTGGAGAACAAACAAAAAACCATCAGCAGCCTTAAAGGGACTTGAACCAGAATGGAGAAACCTCAAAGGCCCAGTGAGCTAATGTTGCCCTCAAGGTTAGCTAAAGAACTTTCCATTTGGATAATGAAATAAACTCTCATTTTGGTAGCATTTGGTATGTAAGGGACCGTACCCAAGTAAGCGTTTATCAAGTCACATTACTTTATTGAATGAATATAATAAGGACCAAGAATCTTACCTGGTAAGAACAAAACAAGGACCAAAAGTCTTACCTAATAAGAACAAGACAAGGACCAAGAGTCTTATTATAGAGAGAATAAGATTTTAATTTATTTAAATATTTTTTTTGACAAAATTAAAATTGTACAAATATCGTCTTAATGTGATGTCTTTTAGAACAAGGTCCACTAAAAATCCTTACAGTTTGAAGTCAAGAGGAAACAAGTCTTTATTATTAGGGTATTAGAAAGAAAGAACACAAAGGGGAAAGAAAAGGCATTCAAATCTCAAATCCAAAACAAATGGCTGAAAGCAAAGAGATTCCTTCTCAATACGATGTTAATGCAAAGTGGGATGCGTATCTTGATTTGGGTGTTCGTCGATTTGCATACTCCTCTGCCACCGGCGCTCTTGCTGGCCTCCTCCTCTTTCGTAAGTTCTTCATTTCCTCCGAATCAATTTTACCTTTTTCTCATTTCAATCGATGTGCTCTGATGTGTTTCACTGCATTCGACTTCTCGTGCATTCTTACTGTCGATATTGGCTGTTGGATTACTATGAACCAAAATCCATTAGTAATTGAGGCATACCCACTTGATTTTTGTTTACTGATTGAATAAGTAGAGGTAAAATAAGGAAATTCGACCCCGTATGTTGATGAATTTGTTGATTGAATCAATGATCGAGTGAAGGAGTCCCTGCATGGCAGATTCTATATGGAGGCACCTTCTTATCCTAGGTGGATGATTGTATGAAGAGCTTAACATAGCAAACCCTACATTAGGGATATGTTTTTTGACCTGTGTTAAGATTTTAAGATTCGGGTGTTGTGCTTCTAGGAAAAATTTCATATATATATATATATTCGAAAGTCCCATCATCTAAGGAAATGAGAAGATTGTATAAGAATTTGAATCTAACTAATGATTGGCTCTTGCTGTTTGCAAAAGGAACATTGTAAAAGCATCAAACTAATCTGTGTTCTTTGCAAAGAAGCAAGTGTTCAGCTAATGAATTAGTTATCTATAACAGAAATGCTCTTTTCGATCCACATCCATGCATGTAAAGAACCTGACCCTGGCTAAAAGTGTCATGTATAATCTTTTCTAGTATTCTTTTTATTGTCCACGTAAAGAAGAGAAGGCAAGAAATTATAGGATAAATCTATTTTTATTGGTGTCTGTGACTTTGAAAGATAAAAAATGAAAGGGTGGAATTCTGATATCAAGTACGCAGCTGAATTTGGGGCATTATATGTTCATAGCGCAAAATGAGATTTGGCATCTTATATAACTTACATTTCTTTAAGTTAACAAAGTTCCTATCTTATGTGACTGGTGGATTGGATTTCAGAACCAAAAATGCAGGGAAACTAATTAGTTAAAGGCTTAAAGCACTGAACAACACAGCATTCTGTATCTCGCTTCTTGAAGAATAGGTTTTAAAGATTTCACATGTTTGGAACAACTTAAAGCCTCAACCAAGTCCCATGATTAAATTGCTTAATCACTGAAAAGCATGAAACCCACAATATTCATGACTCTATTAGAAGTTTGTATTAATGTATCTCTTTTTTCCTTAGACAAATAAATTTTATTCATGGATAAACAGAAAAAGTTGTTTTGGTTTATATAGTAGCATACGAGCTTACACCAGTACTTGAAACAATTGTTTGAAAGGTCAATTTATCAGGTCATGCGTGTTGTTTACATTAGGCTTGAGCATTTGTATGAAAACTGATAGGTAATTGAATTTCTAACGCAACTATGGAATGAAATAAGAACACAGTGAGAGGAAGGAGATGATTCAATTACACATATACCCATTCCCCAATAGAAAAATGTACCTCCCTTCTTTTCTCATCTGCATTCCTTTCCATGACATCTTGAGCACGTAACAGATGAACACGAAGTTGTTTTAAGGCTTCATCTCTGCTTGCAATTCCAATAGCACCTGTTGTACTCGTACTTCGCCTGGTATGTACTAAGTAACTGTTGGTGGTTTTCGACCATAAACCACCTCGAATGGAGACTTACCAGTCGACACATGGAAGGTCGAATTGTACCAAAATTCAGCCCAGGGAATCCACAATGACCAGGAATGAGGTTGATCAACAGCGAAAAACCGAAAATATGTTTCCAAACAACGGTTTATCACTTCCGTCTGGCCATCAGATTCGGGGTGATATGCTGAGCTCGTATGTAATTCAGTACCCTGTGATCGAAAAATCTCTTGCCAAAATCGGCTAAAAAACAGAGGATCACGATCGCTAACGATCGATTTGGGAATTCCATGATGACGAACCACTTCCTTGACAAAGATATCTGCTACTGAATTTGGCGGTATAAGGATGTTTGAGTAAGATAAAATGGTTGTACTTGGACAACCTATCTACCACCACGAAAATGGCATCAAACCCCCTCGACTTGGGCAACCCAAGGATAAAATCTATAGACAAATGTTCCCAAATAGCATCCAGTATTTCCAGAGGCTGCAACAGCCCTCCAGGAGCAATCGAGCTGGCCTTACATCGTTGACAAACATCACAGGCACGCACAAACTGCTTAATGAGAGCAATCATCCCAAGCCAATATAAATTACCTGCTAAAGGCCTGTAAGTGCGGTAATATCTGGAGTGATCACCAAACGCGGATTGATGAAATTCCTTTAGTAGAGATGGAATGAATTTAGAATTTCTCGGAATAACTAATCGGTCCTTATAATAGAGAACTCCATTACAAACAGAATATCCAGGATGAGCATCCGACTGAGACGAACATTCACGCATTAGTTTTTGTATCTCCAAATCAGCCTTATGCTCTTCAAGTAAATATGCTCCTTGTAACCACAAAGGTGATGAAAGGATCATCAATATGTCACCATCTTCAGCCCTACGAGATAGTGCATCTGCTGACGGTTTTCTCTACCCTGTTTATAACAAATTTCAAAGTTGTAACCTAATAGTTTTGCCATCCAATTCTGTTGATCAGGGCTAGTAATCCGTTGTTGTAGTAAAAGTCTCAAACTTTTTTTATCAGTATAAACCACAAATGTGGTTCCCAATAAGTAGGAACGCCAATGTTGGACTGCTAGAACCAGTGCCATAATCTCCCTTTCATAAGCTGATTTGGCCAAATTCTGGTCACTTAATGCCTTGCTGAAATAGGCAATTGGCTTTTGTTGTTGCATTAATACTGCTCCAATACCCCTACCTGATGTATCACACTCTACCACAAAGGGAAGAGTAAAATCTGGAAGGGCCAATAAAGGAGCAGTCACCATGGCCTCTTTCAACATGTCAAAAGCTTCTTGCGCTCCCTCATGCCATGTGTAAGCATCTTTTTCTGTCAAATCAGTGAGTGGTTTTGCAATACTTCCATAGTGTCGAATGAATTTCCGGTAGTAACCCGTAAGACCCAAAAACCGCGTAATCCTTTAATTTGTTTAGGAACCGGCCAAACTAACACCGCCTCAATTTTCTTAGGGTCCATGGCAACCCCCACACCATTGATGATATGCACCCAAGTATTCTACCGATTGTTGACCAAAAGAACATTTCTTTCTATTGACCACAAATTGATTTTGTTCCAAAACTTGTGAAGCCACTTCCAAATCAGCTAAATGTTTTTCCCAAGTAGAACTATAAATCAAAATGTCATCGAAAAAAACCACCACCATTTTCCCTAACCAAGGACAAAAGATGTCGTTCATAACGACTGGAAAAGTAGCAGGATCATTCGTGAGGCCAAAAGGCATCACGAGATACTCGTAATGTCCGTCATGAGTAAAAAAGGCCGTCATTTCAATGCTTTATGGATGCACACATATCTGATTGTAACCGGATTTCAAATCGAGTTTGGAAAAAAATTGAGCTCCATGCAATTCATTGATGAGCTCTTCCACCATGGGAATTGGAAACTTATCTCCCACAGTAGCCTTATTAAGGGCCCTATAATCCACACACATTCGCCAAGTTTGATCTTTTTTCTAACCAAAATCACCGGACTTGAGAAAGCGCTCTTACTTGGACGAATCATTCCCAAGGAAAGTAGTTCCTGCACTTGTTTTTCAATCTCCGTTCTCTGCACATGTGGGTATCTATACGGTCAAACACAAACAGGGTCATGGGAATTGTTAAGGGTAATAACGTGATCATGAACCCTTGCTGAAGGGAGATCCGAAGGAGCTTGAAAAACAACCATAAATTGATTGAACAACAATTGTAAGGCTTGCCCTTGAGTAGTGGTTAAATCATCTCCAAACCCGGTATCAACCTGGGGCAACGAAGGGATGGCAGCCTCCAAGCCCTCCGAGATGAGCAACCATTGTTGTAAGGAATCAAAGGAACCTTGAGAGGCTCTCCTTTCTTGCAGCGAAACTGAGACCCCATGAAAATTAAATTTCATCCAAGATTTCTCCCAATTGTGAATCACTTCCCCCAATATTTGAAGCCTGGCCATCCCCAACACCACATCTTAATTCCCTAGCATCAAAAACTAGAGCATTCACAATAAACTCATACTGTCCCACCATTAATTGTAGATTAAGACATTGTTGATCAACAACAATAGTATGACCATCACCCAAACGAATGTTAATTCCCAAACAACTAGTAAATGGTAAAGCTAAGGATGTTACCAATTGATGAGAGATGAAGTTATGAGTCGCTCCACTATCTACTAGGATGGAGACGGGAATGTCCCTAATCGTCCCATATAATTTCATCATCTTGCCGCCTGGTGTAGTCTCTGTGGAAACACATAAAAACTCCAAAGCCACACACATTCCGATGGAAACTTGCTCCTCACTTGAAAGACCCTGTTCACTTGGAGGCTCCATATAACAAACATCACCCATGTCTAGTCCATCCTCGTCTTTTCCCAACAATAACACCCGAAGCTTCCCTTCTGGACATTTGTGAGCCGGGCCATACTGTTGCCCACAACGAAAACACAACCCTCTTTTGTGTCGCTCTTCAGGGATTTGTCCAAGTCCTCGTTCCTTTGTGTCGCTCTTCAGGGATTTGTCCAAGTCCTCGTCATCGGGTAATTTGTTTGATGGTTGCAAGTTGTTCATAGGGATTTTGGATTTCTAATCCACTGAATCGTTGAAGTAATTCAACTTGAAATTGATCCCAAGTGATACCCTCATGAACTTGTTTAACGACGGTGAACCAATATTGTGCGACCCCTGTCATACTCAGTTGGGCCAGCCGGAGACGAAGATGAGCAGGAGTACCATTGATGTCAAAGAATAAATTAGCCTTTTGAATCCACCCCTGAGGATCAAACCCATAGAATTCTGGTAACTTAACCTTCTTCACCGCCCAAGGCACCCCACCGGAGTCATTGGGAGGAGTAAAAATACCCCCACCAGCTCTGTTACCGCCGCCGCCGGACACGAAAAAATACCGGAATGATGATCGCTTGAACCCATGCCACCACCAGAATCGTGTTGTTTGCCCTGTTGTTTCATCCACCCTATCATCACTTTGCGGAACTCGCCAGACTCCACCCTATCAACCTCCGGTGTTTGCAGAGCCAATTTGATCTCAGTAACATCAGCCTGAAGTCGTTGGAGATGCTCATCATGTTGCTACAATCGGGATTATACAGAACGGGCTTCCATCAACAACGAATCAGACAAGAACGACAGGTCGGACCAATGAAAGGTAATTGAATTTCTAACACAGCTATGGAATGAAATAAGAACACAGTGAGAGGAAGGAGATGATTCAATTGAAATCGAAAATGGAAATTACAATCAAAATTTCAGCGATAATCCCTCTCTCACAACCATAAGCAAATAACATAATGAATGAAAAAGAAATCCCCCTTCCTCTTTTATTCTTCTCTCTCTTCTAACAACCTTCAGCCACTTTTGTCATTTACCCTTTTATCCCTTCTAGAATACACATGTAATATCCTAGGTTTGTTAACCTCATCTTTAACTAATTCCAGGTCCGTATCAAAAACTTACTTCACTAGGTCATTATTTGTCAATTCTACTCTCCATAAATCAAATCAAGCAAACCAAACCCAGTATATCTCGTACGAAAGCAGGGTCTAGGAGGGGTGATATGTATGCAGACCTGATCTCTACTTCAAATGATAGAGCGGCTGTTCCCATGCAGACCCCTGGCCTGTGCAAAATTGTGAGCAAAAAGGAAAGAAGGATGAACCAAGGCTGGTAAATAGTCAGTAGAAGAAAAAAGAATAGCAACATATGAAAGGCCGAGCAATGCACAATATTTGAGCTACACTGCTGTATGTCTGTCTGTACCCAAAGTGTGAATTGGTTACAGGTTTACATTTGTCATATTAAAAAATCATTTGGATATTACCTAGCTAAGTGGTGCTCCAGGTTGCCTTGACTAGTTTTTGGGGTTGAATTTTAAATTCTTGTTCAAGGCTTCGAATACATCCTCATCAGAAAAGGGAACAGAGCAGACCAAATACTTGGACCTCTTTTATTTTTTATTATAATCATATATTAATTACACCGACTGTCCAAATAATCAGAGTTGTGACATTCTGTTTTAAACTTCCATTCAATTCCTTCTTCTTTTTCTTATTCAAACACACTTGTCTCATTTGATTGTTTTGTTGTATTCTGTCATCGCTTGTCGTTGTGAGTTTTATTTGGTATCTTGTCTTGTTGCTTTATGTGTTAGTAGGATATGACATTCTAATAGAGTTTGGTCAATAGGTACTCTGATGGATTATTATGATGCGGGTTTAAGTACATATTGTGCCACACTCAAATTGGAGTATTTTTTAAGAACGTTATTGAAACCATGCACTTGGTACTTATCACACCCTGCATATGCACTCATTTTCATCCTCCCTGTGCCCCTTAATGCATATGTAAATAATTTATCATATCTGTCCATGAAAATTTGGAATACTCGATAAAACAAATTGTTATGTTTTTTTCTCTCAGGTTCCCCTGTTACTCGCTGGGTATCGGTTGCTTTTGGTGCAGGGGTGGGTATAGGATCTGCGTACTCAGAGTGCTCTCAGAAATTTGATGGGGCCGAGACACTTGTTTCTAAGGTAGGTTTTGTCTATAAGCATAGCATATCTATTGTGGATATATACCGTTCTTTATAGACCTACCCTATTTTTTGCATGTCTTACAAAATAGATGCATACCCATTCTTGATCTGAAAACTTAGTTTTCAATATTCTCCAAATTACGAAGTAGATGCATAACTTATTTCGATCTGAAAACTTAGGTCATGTTTGGCAACCATAAGCTAGCTTATTTTTGAGCTTATTGAAAACGTATTATTTGATTAGCAATAAGCTATCCAAGGGCCTTTTCCCACTTATATCCAATTATGCCCCTTGTCGTTTTCCAATTAATTTTTCAACCCTTTTAGGTCATTTTACATTATCATCTAGCTTTTACCAAACATAACTAGTTTAGCATGCTAATTAGCCGACGGCTAGCTTTTGAGCTAACAATTGGCTTATCATCTATTTTGCCAAGCATAGCCTTAGCTTTCAATATTTTCCAAGGGGATAGTTAGCATTGATAATCTGACAGAATTGATATATGTCATTACGATTTAGTAACTACGTATTACATATATCATTGTCAAATAGGCACAAAATATGATGTCTTGCTTTTAGTCTACATAGGGGTTGTTTACATGCAGGCTTAATGGAAGAAAAAAAGTAAACAAGCCCTTAGTTTGGTGTTTGTGAGGGTTAATTCAGAATGTTGGGATTTCTACAGAAAGAAGCTTGGAATTTAGGATGGTTCCATCTTTTTATTTGCGAATTGCTTCAGGCTCCATTATTTTCTTAAGAGTATATGGTTTAAATATCATGACAGCATGGCTAAAACATCTTCAAGCTATGATATCCTTATGCATAGAATGCCTCCAAATGTACACCCTTTATGTTAAATTTTAATAAGACCAACTTTTGTTACAATGTTTTCATTTTTATTTCTCAAGGATCTTTTGCACAAAAAAGTTATATGAAAGAAATAGAAGTGTTTTATATGTATAGTGACGCCCCAACTTGTAAAAGTTGCAACTTCAGAAATAGAAAATGGGTTCTTTTTTGGCAAAAGAAAAAGCTTCCTTATTCTCCACCTACCAAAAAAAATCACCATCAATCTTTATGAACCTTTTAACCTGAATTGAGTGTTGAGAAAGATGAACCATTAAGGCAAAATACATCTAAGGTAAGGGGTTGTTTAGTTTTTTTCCCTTAAGCCTTGTACGAGTTAAGTTGTTTGTATGGGGGACTGATGGGTTTGAGAGAAGCAAAGAGAGAGGGTTGAATTATTTATGGGACAATTTTGGTATTAATTTGTTTGAGGTGGCTTAATTGGGAAAAGTGACCTGGCTTATTCCATATAGCCACCTTGGCTAATGGCTTAATGATTAAGCTGTAAAGAAACACTTTGTATGACTGATTGATTGATCTGCAAGTAAACAGCCCCAAATCTAGTCCCCTGGGGAATGTTTATGCATGGCTGATTCCTATTTCAAAATTGTAGCTGATCCTTGTGTTAGGAAGCAAAGCAAGCGAGCGATCCACTCGGATAAGGGTATATAGAATATCTATCTCAGAGCAGAGAATGCTCCTTGGGTGAGGAGCACGAGCGGAGTGTCCTTGATAGCTGTTTTTCCTTAGGATTTTTGAACTTACCGCAATTAATTCCTAATTTGAGGACCGCCTTCGATTGAATAAAATTGGAGTGCACTATTATCTATTGTGTACGTAATCATATGGGTTGCTTTTCAATTTGCAAAAATAGTTATTGGTTATGCTACATGGAAACAGTCTGTTTACCATTTGGAATAGAGGTAACGTACGTCTTTGTTTGTTACTAGCAGGATGGACGGTGCTGAATTAGGTTCCTGCAATAAGAATCAAACTTTTGACGCAGATTGACGATGACGATGGTAATCAACCACAAAAGAATTTGATTAGCAATTAACTTTGTTGGCTTTGTAGCTGCAAATCTTTTCATCTCAATATGAAATGCAAGATTAATAATACATGGTTGCCATGTGAATGTTAGTTATCGGCTTACTATTTGTCTTTTTGCTTACATTCTTGAATTAGTCACGGCATTCTTTGGAGTTGTGTTGTTCATCCTTTATCGTCTAAAACAATCACATTGCCATAAACTCCAAACTTAACTAAGATAACATTGGTATAAGTTTCGGGTTCATGGCATGGTTTTGCATTTTCCATTGTTTCTTAATCAACGATGTAAAATGTATCTGTTAATTTGTTAATCTTCTACTATAATTAATTATCTTATTATAACAAATCAATATCACATGATCACTTTTAAAGCATACATGGAATTATTATAACCAAAACCCACCCCCCTACAATCACTTGTGCCCTAACCATAACTCGTCTTAACCAGTCTTGAATCTTGATAATTGAAAACCAGGGCTCGATCCCACCCGTTTTAAAAAAATGGTCAATCATTTTAAACCTCTTAGGAAAATTTCTATAGACCCGAATCGCAAAACAGTCAACTTTCTGTAGCTTTTTATAAATTCAAAATTTTGTTCTCCACTCTATATAGGTGGAGAAAAGAGAAACATGATTGCAATAATCACATAAAACAGTAAGCAATGGGTAACATCAATGGGTAACATTAATCTATATAGAAGGCAAAATTATATCTACAAAGGAAAGGAAAGGAAAGCAGTAAAATAACACTACCAAACTTCGCCATCCTCAGCTTCTTTCTGATCATCGTAGTGTCTATGATCTCTCTTGTATCTCTTGTGTCGGCTCTCATATTCAACTGAACCAGCAGTAGCAGATGACTGTTGCTCCAACTATAAACAAACCCATTACCAGTAAAAATAATGTTCTTTTTGAACTTTATTGGAAGGTTAGAATGAAACTGAATAAGATGAAAAGGGAGAACGAACCTGCTGCTGCTTTGTCCTTTTACGTTCAATACTGTGTCTGTGAGATCGATCTTTCTCTTTCTCATCCTCTTCCAAGCTCATATCCTCCAAATAACTCTGATGATGCCGCTTTCGGTGCTTCTTGTCCTTTTCTCTTCCTGACCTTCTATTCTCCTCACCATTATCACTATCTGTTTCTTCCTTTCTACGCTTATCTTTCTTACCTCGTTCCTTGTCCCTTCTTGATTTTGATGACGTCCTTCTATCTCTATCCACGGTCTTTTTCGCCTGAAACAGGATCATACTCAAAACATTAATACACCCAATTCATATCTAAATATCAATCATCCATATTGGACTTATTTACCAAAGAACTAGCAAAATAACATCAACATCTTGTTTTGGAGCTTCAAAAGCATGTCAATAATGCACATCATGCAAGAAAAAGGATGGGAAAAATTGTGCAGTAAATCAGGATATAATATATATTATATATATATATATATACATACTGGGAGGTACTTGTGAGAAGGTATATATACAAGTGAAATTGGTATGTATAACAACATTTGCACTTTGCAGGAACATTCCCTGCATTATGTTACTACTTACGATAAAGTATAGACCCTTTAGAGCCCCCTTGAGTTGGCATAGTCATTAACTAAGCAACTGAATTAACAGGTAGAAGACAATTTATTTAGAAATGCTTCTACTTCCAATCTGAATAAGATGCCATATATTCCTTTCATCCTAGAATTACAACTCGCCTTTCTGAGTGACAAAGTGTACTAAATAGGTCAATTGGCACCAAAAATACCCTTTGCTTTCAAATCACATTCAAATTATTGGGCTCTTCATAACAAATAATTGTCTAAACCCTAAACCATCTAACCATTAATGATTGTTTAGAGTTTAACTGTCAACAAGTTGCTGCTAGTAGAAATATCGAAAAATAAAAGCCACAACTCAAATGTTCTCAGGATACGTATCTAGCCTATCTCATCAAGACAGGTAAATACTTTCTACAAATCCACTTTCTTTCATGCAATCTCAATTATAGGGTGTTACGCAATGGCACACTGCCACATAGGATGCACACCAGATATAAAAATTAAGCAAGCCGTAACTTATACATCAGCAATTCAGCATGTGCTTCCATGTAGAAAAGAAGCCACTGGAAGCACAGGTTGATATATAACAACATATTTATACCAAAATAGGTAAATGTGATGAATTACCCATAATATTATACTTTTTCTTTGATCATACACTACCTTTTCCTCTCTGTGCTTCCGCTCGTCTCTTGCTTTCTTTAGTTCTGTCATGTATTTGTCAAAGATCTCCCTATAGAAGCTTTCTTCCACTGTAAACCTGTATAACAACCAATGATGCTATACTGAATAACAACGAAATACTAGATAAGTATGATCCTAAAAAGTTACTGTAAAAGTAACAGGAGCAGGAAATAAGAAGCAATATTATATTGATTCCATTTAGAACCCACTTTTCAAAATGCAAAAGTTTCCTCAAAGTAATTAAAGTTCTCCTGTGGACAACAATGTAAAGTCTGACAGGTTTGCTAGTGAGCCTTGGAATCAAGGATAAAACATTAGCAATATATGGAGAACAACAAACTTGCCACCATGCTTAACATCTAATGCATTCTTGAGCAAACACACTCTTCTAATACTTGCACCGTCTTCAGATTAAGAAGGGAACAATTGGCTGGTGCTATAATAAGTTTGCATGGCCTAAATAGATTGGTCCAAATTTTTAAAGCTTGACATCGCATTAAAAAAGCAGGGAGAATCTTTCTTGGTATAGACAAGTTTCAACTTTCAAATAGATATTCTAATTAAATAAATAATACAAAATATGCACACAAATTTAACTAGATGGTTTTAACATAAGATCCTATAGAACTACTGAATTTTGTACCATTTTCAGTGACCAAATTGTCTAGTGAGGAGGGTGCTCATTAAAGAAAACAACAATGGATTAAGAGCCATATTGGATGACCAAGAAAATCAAACAACAGGTAAGACAGTTTTAGCTGTGAAGCAGAACTGATGTCTCAAATATCAAAAGTAAATGCACCGAAACAAAAAATACCAGCTTTCCAGTCTATCTTCAAAGAGGGGTTTAAGGTCCTCCCATCGGGAAGATGAAGTAATTTCCTGCAGCAAGACAAGACGAAATTAAATTAATAAGAACAAACCCCAGTGTCAACAGACCTATACACATTGTCAACAAAGACGTCTAGTCAAACCTTAGAAGTGCTCAAAGACAAATAAAAGTCATCTGCAAGACGTTTACGCCTTTTCGTTTCTTTCTCCTCCCTTTCGCGAACTCTCTCTTGTAACTCGTCAAATACAAGCTGTAAGAAAGTAAGGTGTGTATTAGATTTGATATATATCTGGTGGTCAGCCTGGAATAAATTGCTTCAATTCAAATTATTGATATTTGCAGGATATCGAAAGGTGGCATGTGCAAGCAAAAACTGTGTTGTCTCCTAGTATAGATAAAAAATGCACTAATAAAAAACTTTTGTCCCAAAAATGAAACCAGTCTTTGAGATTGAATAGGTGTGGAAAATGAAACTTCCAAGTAATCAAAACCTAGAATCATGGAAAGATTTCTCATCACCTGATTCCCTAACCTAAGTAGAATGTTAAAATGTTTTTACCGACCTTTGGCATGGGCACATCATTGATCATACTAGGTTTAATAGGGCTTCACCATGCAGAATGTGTGACAGATATAATTCTACAAGATGGAAAATATTCAAGGACAGTGTTCAATTCATGAAGATATTAGGTATATATATAATATAGTGTATCTTATATATAATTTACCCCCATATATATATATATATATATATGTTTGTATTACACATATATAATTTTTTTTTACTTCTATTCCTCCTCAAGGATTACACCTCACCTCGCCGAGGGAAAACGCCTACCTTGGAAGACATCATGCTCACCACTCAGCTCTATTGGAACGATGCCCATAAAACCCACCTATAGGTTAAACAAAAACCTACACACAACAGTATACGGCAACCTGAAGTAGCAGATAGTATAACACCAGATGTATGAATTACTATGGAATCAGAGGCGTCAACACCCATTACAAATACAATTCAAATAGGGTTGACAGCAAAAGAGAGCAGCAGCAAGTCATTGGCATCAGAAGGGGGTGAGAGCAGGTTGACAGTAACAATCAGCTGTTTTTGAGCTGTAATAGAAGATGCAGAAGCTACTGTCTGACAGCAGCAATCAGTGGAAGGATTTTGGCAGCAGCAAGTAGGTTTGCTGCGTTAACCCCTATTTTGTAGCCAGAAGCTGACAGCTACTATTTAGCAGTAGGGGTGTATGCGGGTTGGGTTGCCCGGTTTACGACATTTTTACAACCCAAACCAATTATGGCGGTCTGGAAAAATCTCAACCCAACCCAACCCATTCAAAAGTATAACCCAATCCTTTCGGGTTGAGGAGGGTTGGCGGCATAGTAGTTACATAAATTTGACAAAAGAAATACTTTATAAGACTTAGGGACAGTTTGGCAGTTGTTGAATGGTTTGAACCATAATGGTTAAGTGGTCATAATGCTTAAGAGGCTCTGTATGATGTAGTACTGACTGAAATATGGTTGTTTGGTAACTGTTCTGAACGGACAACCGGAATGACAACAAATTACCATTTTAACCCTTTGTAACAATAGAGTATTTAGTGAATATCTGAATTGAACAATTACCAAGAACATCCTTTGCTTCATTCCATATGAACTAGAACATTTTTTAAAACACTTCACATCCTCTACTGCATTTCATATGAACCGGAGCATTTTTTAAATACTTAACATTATTCAAACCAATGCTTTTCCAATGATTTATCCCAACATCCACTACTGCATTCCTTTGCAGCATTGCATATGATTTATCCCAAATCAGAACAGAAATATATATATATATATATATATATATAGAGAGAGAGAGAGAGAGAGAGAGAGAGAGAGATATCTTCAACAGAAGGAAATCGTTGGTTTGAAACTAGAGGTGTAAAAATAGAACAGGTAGAAGAATCAATGGTTTAACACTAGAGGTGTAAAAATAGAACATATGCAGCAGATGGTTTAAGAAATCGGTGGTTTGAAACTAGAAGAATCGAACAGATAGAAAAATCAACAAGAAATCAACACAGTAGATCGAAAACCACAGTAGATCGAAGAATCAACAAGAAATCGAGAAAAAAGAAGTATTTTGGTAAAGTCACAGTAGATCGAAAAATGGAAGAAAAGAGATTAGAGACACCGCGGGAGACAACCAGAGAAAAAGATGGAGAGGCTGTCGGTGACAGATCTATCACTGATGGAGAACGACCACCGTGGGGGGAGGAGAAGGCTGGATTATCCTCGTGGGAGAAGACCGCTGGGAGGGAGGGAGGGAGAGACCGAGAAGGGCATATGTGGAACAAATGAGGTTCTGAACGATTTAGTTTAGCCCTGGATGAAAAATGGTTAAGAGGCAATTGTCATCCTTAAGAGGTTGGTTTTTTTTTTTTGCCAAACAACCTTAGCCTCTTAGCGATTCAGACATAACCTCTTAATGTCACCATTAAGAGGTAAACAAACAGCCCCTTAACTTTATAGGACCACACTATAAAGTGTCCTATCTAAAAGGGTTACAATAGGTTTATAGGACGCTTTTGGCCATTCCAACAAGTTTTTTAGAACCCTTCTTAATTAAAGTGTCGTATTAGTTATTTTGTAGATCAATTTTGAGAGGTGTCCTTTAAACTCATCTATTTTATAGGACACTTGTGTTCAATGACACTTTTTCAAATAGTAACATATAAAATAACTAATACGACAAGTTATTTTAAAAGCGTCCTAAAAATTTTGTTAAGACACCCAAAAGCGTCCTATAAACATATTGCAACACGCTTTTATTTCGTCCTAAAAGTACCATAATAGGATGCTTAGACATTTTAGAGGTTCTATAAACCCAATGTTGTTGTAGTGAAATGTTATAACTACCAGCATTTTCTTTCCACCAAAGTACAACATCAAATGAGGGAGTTTTTGGATTATAGATTCGTCAACCAAATATCTATCAACTCATTCATATTCTCCAGCATATCCATTTGTTATTGCTGCAAAAATGATTCCAATAATTTTCTCCTATTAGATTCTTTGCCATCATTCTTTGGTGGTGAATCTCTTTTGGTAACCTATACATTTAGCTAAAAAGAAATACAAACACAAACTCAACAAACATTATATAAAAACTTTAAACATTATTAATATATATATATATATATATACTAGTATATTATACATAGATACAAATAAAATTTTATCGAAGTTACATTTATTAGTGGCGGGTTGGCGGGTTGGGTTGAGCTAGGCTAACCCAATTTCAACCCTCTTAATTGGCGGTTTACAGGTTTAGCGGTTTAATTAGGTTGTTAACGGGTTGGGTTAGGCAAGTTGAGCGGTTTGATGGTTTTTTATACACCCCTATTTGGCAGCAGGCATTGGATGTTTAAACTTCTGTATGCACTAGATCTATAATTATGTGTTCTTCTAGCAAACTAAATCCATTAGAACGTTCAGATGCAGTACTTGTTAGTAGACTACATTTATATTCACAGTTTGATTCTTGTAGTAGTTAATGATTGGCACCACGCCAGAGTGTTCGGGTTTAGCATAAGAAGAATTTGCACTACTAGGACAATCAGTAAGCAGAGAGTATCACAACCCACAGAATGCTTCAGAATTTCAAAGATGTAGGTCAACTCTTGGAGCCATGTACTCTTCGATTATAGATAAGTTACATTTGGTATCGGCTCAAAATATAGGTTCACCATAGGGTAAGATTTCAGGGATTGAAACCAACCATGAGTTGAAATAGTTCCCAATGCATGAGGAAGTGTGTAACATTGCCTCCATGCAAACTAAACAAGCCTTCTATTTGCAATTTTTACAAATATGGAGGATCATTTTTGGGAAGAATGTATAAGATGTAGAACCATTTCAGTAAGACCGCAACTACATGTACCTAATTAATAGACGGCTTGTTTTTTTGTCATTACATATTGCACTTCAAGAGCCCAAGGATGAAAAAGGCCATTCATGCTTTGGAAAGCATCTACCACCCAAACACCGGATAGGGAAGTTATTCCATGCAAAAAAAAACCTAGTAGTCTGCCAAGAACCTAGAAAGGGACCAAAACATTCATCCAGGCTTGAAAAATAAAGGGAAAAGTTATTAACTATAAGCAAAACAATTTCAAAGAAAGGATAGTTGAGAGCAGATATAGAAATTCAAGTGAAAGGACCTTCTTTTTCAAGAGAACATATATACATAAATACAGATTATGTAAAACCAAGGTTTGACAATAAAGCTTATTGTAGTGGCAAGTCACATGATTTAACTTCATTCAAGGATTCTACGAACATTAGCTCGCTACAAAGAGAAAACTGTCATCACGTATAACTACTATACAGAGTAATAGTACCAAACCTTTCTGTAATCCACCACCAAAAAGACCATTAAGATTCTCTTTTCAGTAAGAAGATATTAAGTAGTTAACCAGATGGTGAAAGAGCATACCTTTAAATTGACATCTGAAATTGTGTATGAGCTAATATCTTCGGCAATTGCACTCTTGAATTCTTCAAGAGTCCATGTAGAGGAAATGGAAACCTGAAAGCACCCAAAATTTGAGCAACAAGATTGGCATGTGTAAGCTGATTGTAGAAACTAACCTTTCTCATTTTCACTGCTTCTTTTATTTGATCCCTGTCCTCAAGATACTGTAATATACAACAAAGGATAAAATAACAGGATTCAGCAAAAAGTTCAAAAGTATAACATACACAATTCAAACAGATGACATAATGTCTCTATCAATAACCAGAACATGGGAATTTCTGACAAAACACCACAACTAAACGACGTTTCCTTGCGTAAACACCGATCACGACAATATAATAAAATAAAAAACCAAAATGTGAGGAATTTAATACGAGAGAGAAGATAAATCTTGTTCCAACATAAAAGATTGTATATAAACGTCTAATAAAAATATTCATCAAGGATAACCAAGACAAACATTGCCAGCAGGCAAATTTCATGACCATGCACTGTCCAAAATATTAGGCTTATATTTGATTTCTGAAGTCCTAGCACCAAGTCCAACACAATGAAAAAAGATAAAAACAAGGAACCGCAAGACAATAAATTAAAGAAAAAAGAACAGATGGCACCAAACAAGTCAAACATTTGTTATCCATTGCAAAACACGGCACACCCATTTGGAGAAGTCTGAAACAGAATATTAATATGTTGAACAAGCAAAGTACACATGTTGAATTTAAGTGTCACTTCACGGCAGGGAAGGGGAAGATCTTTATTTGGTGTATGCATATAAATATATATGGTTATGCCAGAGCTTCTTGTACAATTTCTGCCTTCTAACCAAAAGAATGCTAAATGAACTTATCAAAGGTAGGTTGCTTTTGATATAGGACTGCAAACTCAACTCATATTTCAATCAGTTCCAAAACTAGATCAAGGGGATTATTATTGGCTTTTTTAGATGAGGTATACAAAACCAATTCACATGATTAGTTTCTTTATTAGTTAAACTAGAAAATTAATCTCCAACTGAAACCAAATAAGTAAGACGGTGAATCCTGGTTTTTTGAAATAATAAACCAACTTGAGTTCATCTGAAAATTTTACCTGCTTCTCTAGCTCCTCTATTACATCTTCAAACAGATCTTTAGGGGTGGCCCCAGAACTGTTTGATGACACAGCTAAATATGCAGGTAAATCTTTTACCTGTAAGCCAAAACAAAATAATAGAAAGTAAGATAGAATCATGTCCTCTCATGCATATAGTTCTACTCTAAGACCTGGGTAATCAAAAGATAAGAACTATATTAACCAACTTTAATGCAATAGTCACGCCAGTGAGTTTTTGAAGTAAGCATGCCAGAAGCAATATGCCCTTCCATCAACTTGCGAAACTCTTCACGATTTTTACGCTCTGTTTTCCTTAATTCTTCCTGTATGAGTAAAATACAAATAAGAACAGGAGCACAAAAACAATTCAGGGCCACTAATTCAATTTACATAGTAGAGGTACCATCCGCAGTTTCCGTTGCTCTTCCTCATCCTTCTCTAAATCACGTACATATTCCTGAGACACAAACCTTTGGTTAGTTGACAAAGGTATCCCGCAATCGAATGAAATAAATCTTCTCCATCTGAATCAATAGCAAAAAAGAAGTCCAAGACAAGTACTTGGAAAATTTCTAGACGGTCAACTTTTTCAAGGCGCAAGCAACTTTCATCAGCTTCTAAGCGATCTTGCACTTTCCGCCACTGACTGCTCGCCTGAAGATAAAGGTGATGTGTGAAAAACATTTAGGTATCCAACAAGGTTTGAGATGAAAAAGAAACTGAAACTGAAAATGGCAGAATAAGTGAAGAACTAAATAACACTATCTGCTAATAGACGTACCGTGATGAAGTCACAGGATTTCAAAAATTCAATGAACTCCTTTCTGTTTCTCTTGTGCTCCTCTAAAGCCTTAGACCGTTCCTGAGAACAAATTGTAATGTGCCATACATGTTTAATAGTCAAGTCAGTCATTAAAACAGCATTCATTTATCTGACACACTTTCAGTCACATTTATTGGGTATCAACTAGAAAGCTGAAAACAATAACTAAGCTACTCATAGAAAAGAACAACAATAATCGTGAAGACCAATCTACAAGGTAATTGATATAAATGATATAATCACAGTAGTTGCATTTAGCAACTAAAAGTATCTAGGTGAAAGCTCACACTGGCCACTGGCCAAGTCTCCTTTTATGCTGATGTCAATAACTTGCAACTCTGTAACTATTTCAGAAAGTAAATTACATAAAACAGACCATAAGCACAACAAGCTAAGGAAGCTATATAGTAGTCAAAGACTGAAGCTCTATATGCTATTTTTACTATGTAGACAGGATAGCTTGGTCTAGTGAACTCACCAACTCTTCTATGCCATGATTGATACTCCTGATATTTACATCAACCAATCTGAGACCCAAAGTCTACTCTACAGTTTTGCTTCCAGAAAAACATCATCAATATCCTCCATGTACTAAGCAAGGATATTTTCATTTAGTGACATGTAAAAGATTATGAACATTATGTTGCAGATATGCACATTTATGCGTATGAGTGTATGTACGTATACAGAATATACATTTTTTCAATGATTAAAGCAAAGATGAGGGATGCTTCTGACTCTTAAAACTTGTGCATGCTTTCAGAAAGATGGCCAATTTAGAACATATCCCCAGACCAGCTTTCCAGGGAAGTGATATGCCGGCAATAGACTACAAAATTTTGAATTCCGAATTTATAGCAGCAGATAATTTCACATGAATATTGAACCTGTTTATGCAACTGTTCCAACTTCAATGACAGAGATTATCAAACTATCACCTCACACACTCCACATTTTTGCAAATGAAAGGTGTTTCAAAGTGCTCGAAATGTGGTGACAGTAAACTAGACAAGAAATAAAAACAGGGACGACATAAGATTTCCTTTCTTCACCAACGGGAAGAAAGGAGTTTGCTTACTGAAGGAAAGACATACTTCTAAATTTTCACCACAATAATCACAAGGTCACATAAAATTCTCAAAAGTTCTAAAAACAAACATTTATAACCAATAATCGAAAAATCTTTAAGCAATTGACCTTTTTCTCAAGTTCCATTATATGATCCTCAAATAGGTCCTCGCGGTCTTTAGATCGCTCAACAGCTTTGAAACGGTCATCATCCTCAAATATTGCAATCGCTTTGCTACATGAAGTTCAACAGGAAGTAAATAAGAACAGTATACAAAGATACCACCTAACATTTACCAGATTACAAGCAATAACTTAATTAAAAACATAGCCATGTTAATGGTCAAGTAAAAAAATGTATACAAGAAAATAATAATTTTCCAGATTATAAACTGACCTCCATTTAGTGGATGACGTAATCTCTTTTGAATCCTGTGAAGGAAATCAGGCAAAGAAGATTAAAAAAATGATCTCATTAAATTAAATGAGAAGAGCTATCTTCCTAGCCAAACAAAGGGATAAGCACCTTAAGAAAATGCTTGGAAAAAGAGTACATAGCCAACTTACATCTAGCATTTTCTTAAACTCTTCTCGTGCCTTTTTCTGTCTGTTCCGTCTCTCTTCTGCTTCCTTCTTTTTCTTTTGTCCTAGAAACTGAAACATTGAATGACAAAGATATTAGACAAACTATACCAAGTAAAAGGACAAACATTCAAAACCATGCGAGTAAGAAAAAGCCGCCACACTTTGCTAAAGAAAAGATTCACTTCAGTTCATCTACTTAACAATTACCTCATTGAAAGCTTGCTTCCGCTCCGAGAGTGTTCTAAGAGCACCATATCTTCTGTCATTGATGATTACTCTCATTGCCTGATACAACTACAGCCGTCAATACATCTGAACGCCAAATATACTTATTAATAAAGAGTCTGCGAGTACCTGATCCCAGGTCCAGTCGGAGGCAATATTTGCATTTTCCAGAAGAGCCTTGAATGCAATTTTTGCATCCTGAAACAACAATGTAAGACACAGAAAATAAATATACAACTAATACGCGTGAGCAAGGTAAATGAGTGTGACAGTAAAAAGTGCCTGTTTATTCTCATAAACTTGGTTTTCCTGATCAAGTGTTTTTTCTTCCATAAAATTGGCACCATGGTTGATTACATTGCCTTTCTCGGATTCCTACAAATCATAGACGTGATCAGATAACATACTCACAACTAACATCAATAGTGAAAAATCAACCAATGAACCAACTTACCTCTATGTTACCAGCAGGAGGTCCATTTTCAGCAGCTACAGAATCTTTCGCTGAAACATCCTCAGTGTTGCTCCTACAATTTCCATAAAGGTAAATTACAAGGAAATGAGAATGGACAAGTATATTCACAACAAACAAAGAGAAACATGTTATACAATGCTGGTGCAGCAGGATTGAGCAATGTAGCAGGCACTTCTGTTTCTTCAGAAGTAATAGGCACAGTTTTAAGGTCGTCCTGCCCTTCAGCAGCATTTGAAGTCGCATTAGAAGACGGTCTCGATCCTGTTGAGAACTCAGCAGTCACTACAGGTCCTGATTGTGCAGCGGCAACAAGAGGCGCCACTGAAACTGGGCTTGACACAATTTCATGAGCTCCAGATGATGGGCTATCCGCATCACGGGCTAAAGATACGAGACCAGTCACTGACGGAGCTGAGGCTTCATAATCAGGATCCTTCGTTGGCTCCTGCTCTTCAGTAGAAGATTTAGTCTTCATTTGTTGACGAGCTAACTGCATACATTCATATGTCAACTTAGTGAATAATCAACGTAAATGTGAGATTAGTGGATTGTTGTAAAGAGAAATGACCTTGAGTTCATCAGGCATCTTCCACTTTGATTGCTTGGTGCCCTTATTGTAATAATACCTGCCAAGATAAAAATTAGTAGGCATGGATTAAAGATTAACATAAGATAGCAAAGAGCATTGCAGATTACATACTTTCTTCCATCAGGAGCAGTGTATTCCTTCCAGTCCGTGGATGCATCAGCCCTCTGTTCATAATGGACATCATAATAGTTAAGCATATAACTTATTCCTCCAAGAAAACTATGAAGAGCCTAAGGCAATAAGCGTTTCTGTAGAGGCGCTAAAGATAAGATAACTACGTAAAATCAAGTAACCTTGTTACAAGATGCATTTGCTTTCTGGGGATTGGGTTGTCAGGTGTCACATTGACTATTTAATAGTTAGCATGATAAGTATAGCAGGTACAGGGAACACCTGGATGCAAGCTGAGCCAAATCAAGATGTTCAAACATGTATCATGTCTAGATAAGACCTTTTACAGAAATTCAATCTGATGATGAACAGCAGTAGACAAAACTACCTACAGATAACATACTTTTGCAAGGAATTAAGTACTTGATGTTCTAAACTTCAAAATCCTTTAACCTTTTGTGCTGCTGAAGAAGGTGACAAGAAGACAAAGACAATAAGGCAGGCAAGTATCCCATTTCGGTAAGAGTCAAATTTCATATAC
Source organism: Cynara cardunculus var. scolymus (assembly GCF_001531365.2). Classification (NCBI taxonomy): domain Eukaryota; kingdom Viridiplantae; phylum Streptophyta; class Magnoliopsida; order Asterales; family Asteraceae; genus Cynara; species Cynara cardunculus. The sequence goes on from NC_037533.1 coordinate 10,093,302, forward strand.
CTCAAGGTTATATATATATTCTCCAAGTTTGAGGCATGTTAATTTTAGCAATAAGCTGCCAGCTGAGAAAAGCTGAACAACACATAAAAGTTCAAGAATCAGTGTTGAATATTCCTTAGGGGCCAAGCAAGAATTCGCATAGATAATTGTAATTATGCTAGCTTTTGCCACAATACACAAGTAGACTATTGCATAAACGATCTACAAAACCTTCACACCAGTACCTTAGAGAAAAAGCTTTCTCCCTTTCAATAAAAATGGATGTAAATTAAATGCACAACATAAACGCTTTGACTCAACATTATATAGAGTTCAAGGAGGCATGTGCCTCTTTCTTCTAAAAAGAAATTGCAGCATCCGATTTAATATTTTCTTTTAGTAACTACAAGAACCTACTACCACATTTTAATGATATACAAGTTCCATTGTATTCTACAGTACGTACAGAAAATTCCAACAAATTGCAAACTGGAAGAGCACAGAGTAAGTGTATCAAATGCAGGAACATGTAATGCTAGAAGTCTGAGAAGCTGCACAGAACATAAACAGATTATGCAAATCAACACGAAAAGGCAACATTACTCTCAATAACAAGCTGGCAATGTTAACACCATCTCAAATATCACAAGTGCATGATAGAATCTAATGTCTTTCAAGCAACTTAATACACGGACCATCAACAAAAACCACCAGAATTTCCTACCTCTCAAGAGAGTTCACATCATCTACCTGTAAGCACCTTAAATGCTATTGGGTCCAACAGTTATAAAGAGAAGGAAAGAAGTTGGTTGAGTTTCTTTACACAGGAACCCCCACAAACTACATCCACAGAACATGATAAACCAAAAAATAAGTTAAAAAAGCAATAACTCAATCGTTTGCACACCTCAATCGGGCTCATTAGATCAAGAGGCTTCTCCCAGCTAGACAGCTTTGTCTTTTTGTTGTGATAGTATCTGAAACAACGTTTGAATACCTTTTCTTTAACACACAGGACAAAAGAAGAAATGAATTTGAGAAAGCATGTGTCCAAGTAAAAAATAAGTATTGTATATGCCTGATAACAGGCATGAACTATTGGTTCAAGAGAATCATATACAAATCAAATGGTTACAGCACCACAAACAATTACATTTAGCATCATTTACGTAAGGCATGGATCTAGAAGAGAATTAATTGCAATAATAGTTGCTTCTATGAGAACCTACAAAGCATATGTACAGTTTAATTTTTTATAAAATTTAGACTAACAATAACAACAAATAAAAACAAACAAAATGTAAATCTCTATTCATCTTCTCCCTTTTGTGGGCATCATCCCGAAACTCCATTCAACATTTCCATTTATCTTACCTTAATGTTGTGTGTCACAGATGATTATCACATGACCATTTGTTTATAATTTTTGTGGGATCCACATGCTTACTATTTCACTTGATATGACTGCATGCATTATAGCAAACAGGGATTATGGGCTTCATAACTAAATAAATCATAACAGGCCCACTGAACACACGTATCTTTCGAGTTTTTTCACTTGCATTATTTTTTATTTTTTGGTATTATCTTTAGAACGGATAATATTAAGATAATAAATGTGATTGCCTATCAACTAAAAAGGTTGCTACATATCTTGTTTCTCGATTGAATACAATATGGCAAATCTGCTGAGATGTGAAGGGAATTGTGTGGGGTGAACTTTGTGAGAGGAGAAGAGAGGGGTAGAGCAAAAAACATAAAGATAAAAAAGAGTGTAATGCCTTAAGTATTATGGATCAGAAAGAAGTGCAGTGAATTCCTTGGGAAAGATATTATCCGAAATTTGAATGGTGGGTTTGTAGAACAATTCATAAAACGCCATACATCATCGGCGTCATATATATATATGTATGTATATATCTCATTTTTTAAGCTAACAAAGAAATAACTCCAGCCACTGCCAAGGCTGGTATATTTAGATTCAGAAACCTTACGGGGAAATTTTCCCACTTGCAACAAAAAAACAATCCCGATCTCTCAAGCCAGTGGGTTGGAAGCATAACATCATGATACAAGTTTTACTAGAAATTCAAACACTGGAAAACAGATGGTCTCTTGGTCAAAGAAATTAATAACAGAAGCAAATCGGTTAATCTATGGAAAATGCGGGGTGACAGACATCAGCACGTAGGACATGGGGCATATACATATACATCAATACATAAACAAACAAATATATACACACATATGTACAGGCATGTACATATGTATCATGTATGTGCATGTATATGGTATATATTATTATGTGTGTCAATTCACAAATATATACCTAGCATACATATATGTTGAACATATATACGCCATCTATATATATACACATCAATGCACATACACATACAACAATCCGTAATATTAAAAACATCAATATATTAGGTGTAAGATTAAGGAATTTTAATAATTAGCATATGGTACATTTTCGAATATGTTTTTTCTTTACCTGGAATGCCAATTATTGTACAAAAGGATGAGAATGTCATAAATAAAAAAAGCAATTCTAAGATGATCTCTCTTTCTGTGGCACAAATGTTTCAAGTGGGTGACAATGATCATTTCTTCATGTAAGGGGTTGTTTGGCAGTTGCTGAATGGTTTTGTGCAGAATGGTTAAGTGGTCAGAATGGTTAAGTGTTGAATGAAATATGGTTGTTTGGTAAATGTTCTCTGAATGACAACAAATTACCATTTTAACCCTCTGTATGATTTAGTACTTAATGGAATATAGTTGTTTGGCAGATATCTGAATAAAACAATTACTTTGTAACTACATATTTCAAATGAAAGCTAGAACAGATGAAGGTTATATATTTCTTCAAGAATCCGGAAGATCCCCTTTCTCGTTATCCCTTTTCAACAAACCATGATTTTTATCCAATTTTCATAAACCCTTTTCACGTTCACTATGATGTCGACGATAATCCCACAAATTGTCACCAAAATCACAGATTATAAAACCCCAAAACGAATAACCTTTTACCCTACAAAATCACCAGAACCCACGAGTTCTTTCGCGAGGAGATACGTTTGTTGTTATCATCGACAAGTGTTTAATGTTGGTTTTAATTCCAGTCCTAAATTGTCATTGAGCAAAGGTAAATATCGGTTTGATGACAAGATAGGGAAGCGATGAAATACCTGAAGCGATGTGGAAAAGGATGGAGGGAAGCAGTAGGGGCGGCGACCGGAGGAGCGACGATCGGGGGAGGGGGGGATGTGATGTGAAGGAACCGCTGGTGTAGAGAGGGTAGAGTTGGAAAAATGAAATCTAAATGGTTTAGTGAAGCCCTAGACACAAAATGGTTAAGAGGTTGATGTAACCATTAAGAGGCTTCTTTTCTTTTGCCAAACAGCCCTTACCTTTTACCGATTAAGAGGTTGGCTCTTAATGGTGACATTAAGAGCCAAACAAACAACCCCTAAGCTAACTATGGGCCTGTTTACCAAATTTTCCATTAAGTTCTGTATGGATAAATTTGTCTGTCTAGATAAAAGTTTATTGTTGTTTACTTTTTTACCTGAATCAATCGTCTAAATGACAATAATGACCAATCTACCCCACAAACTCAAACCAAAAATCTGCTGTTCATCAAACCAAAAATCCAAAACCGATTTGATCAAAAAAGATGCTCGATGGGGGCCTGTCTTATGGAACCCAGATGATGATTTCCCAAAATATGTTGGATCAAAATAGTAAAGTAGTAAAATCTGTTGGAGAAGACGATTTGCTCCAACCAGACATGAAATCTCCGGGGAAGATAATGGGCTCCCAAAATCTGTTGAAGAAGCCGATGGGCTCCAACCAGGCATGAAAACTCTRGGGAAGACGATGGGCTCCAACCTGTTGGAGAAGACGATGGCTTCCAAAAGCTGTTGGAGAAGACGATGGCTCCCAAAAGCTCCGGGGAAGACGGTGAGACTCGAACCAGTCCCAGACCTGAAATCGCCGGAGAAGACGATGAGAGTCCCTCCCGTCGAACAAAAAAACCTTCCCTGAAGTTGGAAACTCTACCTCTTTTGCATCGATCTAGATTTCTCTCACACTCCATTCGTTGCTCTCTATCTCTCGTCTAGGTTATGAAATGAAAGAGGGGGTGGGATTGAAAGGGGAGGCATGGGATGAGGGGTATAATTGTCAATATTTTGGCTTAATGGGGACAACACACCCCTTCCCTACTGTGCGAATAAGCCAACATATTTATCATTAAGCCGCAAATAAACATCCATATATGGATGTGCGAATAAGCCAAAACAACCATTAAGCTGATTAAGTCAAAAGTAAACACCCCCTAAAGGATCTTTATTTAAATATCATGTGCTTTCTCTAAATTAAGTTCTAGTTTTCCTACTAATTCTATCACTTCCGATTATCTTCATCAACATGAAGCCTCAAAATGACACACTTAGGGGTTGTTTACTTGCGGCTTAATTAGGCTTATTGGTCTATCTGGCTTATTCGCACAACTTATTTGGGTTGTTTACTTACGGCTTATTCGCACAGAACATGGCTTAATCGCACCGATAGAAATGATGTGTTGTCCCCATTCAGCCACAAAAATGACACCCCTACCCCTTATTTAAAGCACCGCCCCCTTCCCATATGAGACACCCTATCTTCGGCCTCTTTAAGATTTTTTGTTTTGATGTTCAAATAATTAATATTGGGGGGGGGGGTAAATCGGTCATTTATGTTATTCAGACTATTGGTTCAGATAAAAAAATAAACTACAACACCCATTTATCCAGACAGATAAATTTATCCGGACAAACAAATTTATACGGACAGACAAATTTATCCATACAGGACTTGATAAAAAATTTGGTAAACAGCCCCTAACTTTCATGAGTGTTAAAACTTTCTCATCATTAAGTTTCAACCCAAGAAATATATCTAACTTGTTTATGTTCAAAATGGGTAGAGGGGTCTACAACTCTATGTTGCACCAGCCATCAAGTGATCTGCATATAGAAGATGCAGGAACATATGGTTCACATATCCTATTCATCACCACAGGTCACACCTTCTCATGATTAGCACTTCCATTTCATCCTCAAGGGTATAGGTCAGATCATTATTCACCATAGCACACCAAGAGCATAGGCCTTCACGTGACTTGGAGAGCAAAACCCAGGAGTTACTTCGCTTTCACACAAAGAGAGCAATGCCATATGCACACACAAGAAAAGATTCTTCGTATGACCAATTATTCAGTAGGTGATACAAACCACCATCTCTTTAGCAGTCTACTATTTACACTCGTCATACTTGTGATAATTCAAGTTCTACTCCGAATCAGCTTTTCTTGCCTTCCCCACCCCACACCCTCCCTCCTTCGAGTTCCATATTGCAAAGAAAAGATAACCCCACATGGAAGAGTCTTCTCAATCATTTATTACTAAAATGTATAAATTTGCACACATAGCCGAACCATTAAAATTGATTATTAAAGGGGAAGTTCTAGGATATGCAATCACAGGAGATCCACATATAAGTAGCACATTAATGCCTGCAAGATTTGCTGACTTTTCCAGGCGTCCATGATTCTTTTACATTTATGAGCAAAAAAAGCCATTCATTAATCAATTTAAGAAACATCCAGATAATTTTTGTGTGATGAGACATTATACAGTAACATATAGCGAATGAAAGGAGATAAATCAACTCAGTAACATAAGGTATAGGTTGCGAAAGCATGCCTTTTTCCATTGCGAGAGGTATGTTCAATCCAATCTGATGGAGCCTTTCCGACAGCTTTAGATGCATCAATCGTTACCTAATAATTGCATGTGCATGTGTGATGTCATACATACTTCTTGCATATATGGTAATTTATTTAAAAGAAACTACAGAATTTGTAATATTTTGGCATTCGAACACACAACAGTAAACTACAAAGAATTCTAGTCCTTACTGGAACAGAAGGTGCAAGTGATATCTGTTCAGCAGGCTGCAACACAGGTGTAACAGCCTTTGTGGTCTGGCCATCTGAGGACCAAGCCGATCCACTTAGAGGAAAACTAGGCATATTCGTTGAGGATGTTTGCTGGTACTGGTTAGTTGCTTCTGCATTTACATGTATTTGTGCAGTTGCTGATGTTGATAGCTGCTAAAAGAAAGTTAATATAGATAAAGAATGCAAATCATTCAACAATATATTTATAATTTAGTAACAGTTCAGTTGCAGTATCTTACACTATACGTTAAAGAAAGAGGCACCCTTGGGCCACTTGGACCGGGCAAATAATTATTATGCATTGGAACAGCATGTTGGGGTTGAGGTGATACAGATAATCCAGGCCTGATCGGCTGACCATCAGGCACTGAAAAAGCTTGGGGAGCTGGCACAGGAGGAGGTGGAGGAGGTGGCACCATGCTATGTGCCGGTGGTCCAGGTCTAGGAGGTAGATGTGGCATTGGCTGAGACAACTGGAGTTGCTGCGATTGAGAAGGCAGTCCAATGTTTGGCCTCCCCACAGGTAAAAACTGTTGAGACACCAAAGGCATATATGGTGGTGGCGGCCGTGGTGGACCTGCTGGGTGGAACTACATAAAATTTGAATATTAGAACAGCTGCTTCAGATTCAAAATAATGGAGAATTTACATAAAGCAAAATAAATTACACCTACTTGCATTGGCACCGGTGGGTAAGCACTTTGAGGAGGACCCATGGGAGCAACAGGAGGTCGAGGAGGCTGTTAGAGTATCAAAGCAAAGTACAAGAATAAGAAAATGTAGGCATCTAAATCACAGTCGATGGCTCGGAGCAAAAAATAGAACGAACTAATATGAACAGCAAGAGATCATTCACCCTAACCAAGATAAGCAAGCACAGCATGAGGTATAGAATAACCTCTTGCTGAAAAAGTGTCGGTTGCAAAATATATGAGGCCTTAAGGCACTGAAATTTAGACATGTTCAAAACGACTTTACATGTCTTCATGAAGATGAATATAGAGGGTTTGGGTCAATGATCAGCAACTCCCTCAAAAACGGGCAAGGTTTGCTTACGAAACAATGTGAGGTATGTTTACGTCTGCTCATGTTAAAACTTCACAAAAGATTTGAATTAAGTGACACTTGATAACATCTTTAATTTACTAGAGATTGACATTTAAGAACCCACAGTTGGTTTGAATAGCTAATTTACGACCGTTGCTGACTTCTTGCAAAAACACCACAACCCCAGAAAAGCAATTCACTTTTCTCAGATTGTTTGCATCAGTATGCATCAATTGTGCCCAATGAAACAAGTTCAAACTTAGTCTTGAGAGAAGTCTTTGAATGAAGATGCAAACACATATAACTAACACCATTGAAGAAATAACTGTCCACCTCTATATCTACAACTTTATAGACTACCTGTATGCCAGGATATTGAGAATTGTTGGCCATCCGAGCAAATAAAGAATCCCTGAAATATCATACAGTAGCTTGCCATTGGTTGAAACACAATGATAAAATAAAATATAATAGAATATTAAATGATATAAAGGAAAAGAAGGAAACTAAAAGATCGTTATATAGGGAAGCATGCGGCAAATCAAATACTTGTTATTTATGGCAGTGTTGCTGTTGTTTCGTTTTGAAGGAGCACATCACACAACCAAAAAAACATGACTATTTTTCCATAATCAGATGTAGAAGAAAAAGAAACAGAAGTAGCACAATAGCAAAAACATTAGTTAACCAAGTACATTCTCTTGTAGCCCAATTGTACTTGTGGTTGACGAACCACGGCTTTTTCTTTCCAATAGGATAACAGAGATTCGCATTTCTTTCTGCAGCAAAGGTCTACCACCTCCCAGCGCATGCACTTGCTCTGTCGCCTTAAAAGGCTATCATACTTGGAAAATGCCACATAAATTATGGAAATCCAATGGGGATGCTAATATATATAAACCTATATTGAATATAGATTCAGGAGAGATGGATCTAAGAAATCTCTACGTAAGTTCAGTACAAAAGCTCTAAAAAAGTATCAGTTAAGAAGAATTAGATAAATAGATAACAAGATGAACTACAGAGATGAACACAAAAATGAAATGTTAAGAAAACTAAATTCGGTGCTTATGGCATCAGTAAACTATAACCTTAAAATTTATTAGCTTACAGATGTTTGGATCAGCAGTCTTGACTTCAACAATTGTGTAAAAGTTTGTATTTTGACATATTTTAGAACATTTTGGAGGCTGTAGAATTGGAATGTTTAAGCAAAAGCATGTGAAGTTGGCTCTTTCTTGGATAAATATATCAGATCGTTTCAGTAAAAAAAGCGACATTAATCATTTTCAAGAAACAAAAGATGCTGGTTTCAAGTATAGGAACAATGTTGTAGTTATGTGCGCAACCTAGTATGGAAGGTGGGAATTAAATAACAGAATAAGCATATGGCAAATATTCGTAAATAGAAACTGTGTTCGTCTTGACATACACTTATATCTACGTAATACATACATATGGTGGGAACTGATAAAGTTCTCATCCGAACCAACTGAAAAAGGGGTTAAGCAAACCGGAAAATAAAACCAAAGGAAATTACAACTACTATCTTAGAGAAATCTAATTAGAATGCAAAATATAAGTCGCAACTCAAAGCGGTGTTATACCATCATTTTAGAATGTTGTTGTGCATAGTTGGCAGTTAAAAGACTGCTTTATGACCAACCTTGAAACCATCAATAAGTCATCAACCTAATTGGAGAATAAGGCGACATTTATCATCAAACACTAAAAAGCATTCTTTCAAAAACCCTAGAAAGAAAAGGTAATTTGCTCAATAGGTTCAAAAAGCCAAGTGGGTACCCATTTCTACCGCTTACAGACACTTGAGGTTTCATTTTCTTCGAAATTTTAAATATATACATACATGATTGGAACCGCGAATATACATCAATCTCAAGATACAGCACAAACATTGTGCCACGACCAAAAAAACTGTTCCAAGAAACCAATTCCAGTCCACAACATTCAAGTAAGAAAAACATATATTTCTAAGAAGTTGATGATCAAGGAAAAACCAAAGCCAGTCCAGCTTTTATCAACAAATTAACTCAATTCCAGGCAAAAACCCTTAATCGAACGACAAAAAATAAAGTTCGGATATTACTAGCAAACAACATTGATGGATACCTAGATGATAACAGAGCAGTTCCGATAAATTTTGAATTTTGAAGAAGATAAGTGAGATGGGTGATCGATGAATGTAGGATTGAACCTAAGTATTCGTGTTTTAGAGAGAGATCAAACCAGTGATGACTGCGAGAGAGAGAGGGGGCTAGTTGGAAGTGCGCTCCACTGGTTCCAGGGGAATGGCAGCAAAGGTTTTATGTTGGGGAAGAAGCGAAGACAAAGGGAAAGGGCGGTCTGGTCTCTATTTTGCCCTATTTATTTACAATCCCACTTTTTAAACGCGTTCAATGGTAAAAATAAGAGTAAATTTCATTTTTGATATATATATTTGTCACCCGTTGTCAAAACTGGTTTTTGTTTTAAGATAATTACAATTTTGATCCTTATAGTTGTCATTTTGTTACATTTTTAGTTCCTCTAACGAAATGTTCGTTAAGAAAAATCAAAACAACATACAAATCCAAGAAAAAAAGTGAAATCAAAACTAAAACCCAAGTCGTTACATTCCCATAAAACCCTAAATTGAAAGTATGTCTCAAGATAAACAACACTAGAATGATAGGAAGGACTCCTTGAGATTTACGGTTGCCAATTTTGATGGAGGTTTGGTCCATTAAATAACTCCTCCCATTTGAGTACATGAAATTTGGTCCCTATGTTTGGTCTGATGGTATCAACGGTTGTCAAATCATGAGTTAACTTCTACTTTTGTTACTATTTATTTGACGGGGAACATCAGATAGCAACTAGGGTTCACATATCCACGTCGGGAGAAAGAGAGAGGAGGTTGAATTCACTGTAAATGATGGTGCCCAAGCAAGCAGCACTGGTGGTGGTGCAAAACGATTTTGTTTGCCACTTGTACGATGCTCGACAATGACATCACGTTCAAAATTACTTTCAGTTAAGTCACCAACTATCAAACTGGCCACCTCGTTAGCATTGGGCATATTGTAAAGGTGCCTATCTGTATGATGATCTTTAATGATTCTCAGACGAAAACAAGTATCAGGATTCGAATGATATGTTGAAAAATTTAATTAAATAGATTAGAAAACAAAAAAAAAATATTAAACCTTTATAAATAAATTTTTGACTTTATTAATAGGTAACAAAACCAGGATCTATAGAAATTTAAAAAAAACGAGATAGAACACTTAAGATCGAGATCTCAACCAAACCAATAATCCCACACGGTATTGAATCTATCCTTCACGATAGATTCAATGGTAGAAAGGAGTAGAAGCAGAGTGTTCACTAAGTGAACGGAAATTAAATACAATGTTGAAAATTAAATACCAACTTGGTTTTCTTGAGGTACGTAAAGATAGAAGACAACACGGTACAAAACCTATCCTTAAAGATTTTATACGACTACTCTTTTGACGCTAAGAGTCTGCAAGTCGAAAGCTCCAGGATTTAATACAGTACACTTTTCAGTTTTCCAACAGCGATGAAAAACCGAATATTAAAGCAAGATGGATGCAGAGATTCGGTAGAGAGAAAGAACGGGTAGAAGCAGAAAATCAAGAAAGAGGGAAGTGATTTCTCAAGTGATACTTTAGGGGTGGTATCTACCCAGTATTTATACTGGTAAAACCCTGAGGATCAACGTCATCGTCCCCCAAAAAATGGAGGATCGAGTTTAGTTGGAGGATTATCCAAAAACAATGTTTATCTCCAAACTTGATCAAATTATCCTCCAACAATATTTATCCCCAAACTTGGTCAAAATCTAATTTCTCATCTCTCTCGATGACATACCAAAAAGACTCTCTAAAATTTCTTTATCTACCTCACATATAATTTCCAACACGGTATCTGTCTCTTGTCATGCGAAAATACTTTATTAAGATGTTGTGTTCCTCCAACATTTCTGAAAGTTCTTGGGTAATTTGTAAATCAATACCATCTTTTTCGAATGTCCTTCGAATAACTACAACCTATTAGCAATCTCATTATCTCTATCATAGATATAGAGTTGTGCAAATTGTGGCTTCTTTCCGCTTCCCGGCAACAAAGAACCAATTCTATGATAATTTTGCCCACCAACTCTATAAACATACAGTCTTTTGCCACGGTTAATTGAGGAATCGATGCGTGCACTGAGAGATGTGAATGCAAAACATAGAATTATATGTCCTTATTTCCTTGCGAAACAAAAGACCATTTTTTTCCAGATTCGATGCCAAATAGATTAGATAATGTTTTTGGAGGATGTTGAAGTAGCAATACTTACACATGTCCTTCTGAACAACAAAACATGAATTTTGGCATTGCGGAGTTTTTGTTCTTTTGGTGTTCGTTCTTCGTACCACATAATGGCATTGCAAAACTGGCAAGTATGAGTTGATGGTCCAATGGTCCATGGTACTGTTCTTGATGCTGATAAACAGAAAACACATGTAATTTATAATTATCTCTTAATAATACAGTGATTACAACTTTTGTAATAAAACTTTGTAAGACAATTACCTTGGATGCGGTTTTTTCTAGAATATACATATTGGTTTTGATTGTCACCAATTGAGCATGTGCCAACCTCATCTAGTTTGTAAACGCTATATGATATTAATTTATTTGTAAAATGAAAAGATAAAGTTCAAAATAATTAATTAGTGATGTAACATAATCACCTGTATGTGTTGTAGAGATTGGGGATTGATGCAAATTCCGAGCAAGACCATGAAGAGGGTGAAATGATAAACCATTTAAATTCCGTCGTGCATGCATGTTGAGGGGGAAAAATGTACACATCGAAGTTTCATGTTGATCCTCATAAAAGTTGAGTGCTGGAACCGCCTATCGATGATTGCAAGTTTCCTTCGCAACCTCTTATGTTTGCAAATTTGCATACCTTCACCGACACCATAGATGTATACTTCTCCTCCAAACTATCAATCGACTCAAACGCATTATATACCGAGAAAACATCACTACCATGTTTAAGGTTGTAGTCACTCAGCTACAGTTTAAAGATTAACTTTTTTCCACAAAGATCGGTGATTTATTTTGGAAATTCATCATCATTTGAATCATATTTGTTGAACAACTTCAATGCTGAAGAATCTATCATACGTTCTGCAAGTTGATGTAATACTACGCATGTGGTTACACCAATTTCATCCCGCACGACCAAATGGAGTTTGTACCTAAAAATTAAAATTAAAATAATGTAGAATATGTAACAGTAAAAATCAATCATCTCTCAGTATTTTTAAACATTACAAAGTTAATGGAGTGTCTGATTGAATGTTGGAATGACACTTGTGTAGACACCTTCAACATGATAAATCTTCCCACAACAACCTTTCCATACCAAGTAAAACCATCCATATCATCTATCAATGTCATCGACAGTACTCATAATAGTAATGGTATACCCCTGAAATAGTACATGGATAAATTTAATTTATGAAATATAGTTATACGATAGTAAAAGACGTAATAAATTAACCTTTGATTCATTAAGCCATTCGGCTCTAATAAGCTGCTTTATAGTCATTATGTTCGAACATTGCATCTTTCGTTGTTTTCTGAATGACATCAGTGGATTCCAAAAACTTCACCCGAGTACAAACCCGGGAAAATCTTTCAATTAAAGATGACAAATAAGGATGCTCGAGGTATACACTTTCTCGCGCTTGTTGTTGTGAAATTCATGACACCTTCATGAAACGTCAAAAATTATACGTTAGCACATAACCGGAACATCCGAGTGAATAGAAAAAGAGACACCATAAATTTATTGAATGACACTCATTTACATTAAATTAGAAATTAATCATAGTGATGTTATAAGAATTAATCATTATAATATTATAGTCACATTTATATAATTATACGTTCATTTGATAAATTTGGAAATGCTCATTGAAATTGGTAATTTACAATTTACGACTATTGGATTTGAACATATAAAAAAACATAATTAGCATATATGAACATAAATAAGCATAATATAAACATTTATAGTGAAATAAATAGCATGTAAGTGTAAATGTGTATTATGTAGGTTTAAAGATAAAAGATAATACAGTTATAGTGAAATAAATGACATGTAATTGTAATTATTATGATGCAGGTTTAAAGATAGAGGATAAAGGAGTTTAACAAAATATATCACAACACTACAATTTAACAAACTATACGTTTTGGCACTTCAAGAACCTGTATCACATAGATGGTGAAGTGTCCTTGGCGCTGTGGCATTACCTTGTCGTTATCGCATTCCCTTGCATTTGTGTCGAGTACGAAAGACTATTACAACCGCATTAAAGAAAATTTATGATGATTCATGGATGAACTAAAGGATTTGAAGCAGACCGCTTCTTCTAAAAAGTATCATGCTAAGTGTGATAACATAGTTAGCATAATGCAGTTGTCTGCCGAGTGTGGACTTAGTTATTTTTATCACTGCCTTGAAGTCAAAATCCAGTATGTAGTAAGGTAGCTCCAAATCGTTAAAGAGGCCTACTGTTGGGCTAAGTTACATGAGGCCACCCTCAAAGCCAAACAAAACCAAAGGCAGTGCCAAATCACCCATTTTTATTCACAACTGGCACAAATGTTGTTCCATAAATCAAAACAGAATCCTAGAGACTGGAATAATGTAATTAAACACAATGACGTGAAGAGGCAACGTAAGCAACACCAAGGATTTGCTTTTATATATATATATATATATATATATATATACAAGAAGTTAAATCCTTTACTGTGTCATATTGTAAAATGTTGGTCCCGTGAGGGTCTACAAGAAGAGAAACAGTTTGTAGAAGGGGGGGGGGTGAATACAAACACAATACTTTTAAATTTAAAATATATATTGATAAAGAAGATCAATACAAATTTTACAAGATTGTTTGCGGAAAGATAAGGTAGTAAAAACGTATTCAAACAATCTTTAGTTACACACAAAGTCTTAGCAAATACAAGAAAAGAAATGTTGTACAGAAGATCCTTAAGCTAGAAAATACTTGAAGTAAGAATTAGGGTTAGGGAGTGAGTTGTGCGCACTCTGCATGGAGAAGAAACACTTCTATTTATACCAGTGCATTAAATGGACATTTAATGCAACATAGTAGGGTTAGAGTGTGTGTCAAGCCTTAAGAGGAAGACTTGTCCTTTGCTACAGTGAATAGTACAAAAAGCACTATTCATGAGCAGACATCCTTACCTAAAGTTGGTGGACAATAGAGTCGACTAGTCGGCTCCATAACATACCAACTTTCATAAGGGTATGAGTTTTGTCCTTTGTGTGCATAAGGACAAGACAACAACAATCGTGTTAAGCAAGCTTCCTTTGACCGCTGAATGTTGGAATGACTTGAAAGTCTCATCATCATTCATTGAAGCTTGAGCAGTCTTCACATATATGTAGACAGACTTGTGATCACTGAATACCGCTTCAGATCACGTACTCGTCAGTCTCTAATCTTCAGTTTCAGTCTTCGACGTTTGCTGAAGGTTCTTTGGTGTGAGTGTTGTCTTCTTGAAGTATTGTTGTCTCTGATAGAATTACAAGGCGAGTTCTTTATCAATCACTGAACATACTTAGTGAAGATCGCTGGAACTGAAAATACATAAACATAAATACAAGGTATAAGTGAAAAGGGATTATCATCAAATCACTGAAAGAGAGGATCAACAATMTCCCCCTTTTTGATGATAACAAGATAACATAAAGAAGATTATCTTATCAAATAATAGTAAGAAAAAGTTACATATAAAATACATGTCTCTTTTTACTATTTTGAGATCTTTTTCAGTTAACCAGTCTCAACTTGAAAATTTTCATAAGTTATATCTAAGAAAATTTCAAGTAAGAAAACTGAAACTGAAAGCTTATTCACTGACTTATAGATTGTCAGCGAATGTGAAAAGTAACATCGGAACTCATAGACTTGTGTTCCTATTACTTTTTTCAGGGATCTTTTTCAGTGAAGTACATAGAATACTCATTTTATTAATCATAGGAAATATTACAAGTATAACAGTACATGTCTAGAACTTACAGAATATAAGTACAATCATTGAAAGTAGACATAGTACATGAAGTTACAAGGAAAAGTGGATTGTTGTTACAAAGAGAAACTATTCTAGAGCTCTTAGATCTATGTACCCAGGTACAATTTCACCAAGTTTTATTCGACGTAGGAATTCCCTTCGTATCTTCAGATCTACGACTTTTTCAGGCATGCTATCATCTATCCAGAGCAAAAGATAAACCAAATGATCCATTGGACATAGATGTAGCTCTGACATTCTCTGAAATGTGACTTCACCTTCATAGTGAAGAAATATAACTCCTAACTCAGGTTTAAAATGCATAGAGTTGGGTGTATAGGGACCYTTATCTGGCAAGTCAAGATTCAACATAGAAATGTTTGTACTCTTATGACCCTTCAGGACTTCATCTAAGGAGAACCTTGTTTCATGTCCGTTCCTTAGGAATGGTCCATCATTAGGATCAGAGAGCTTGAGTTTCTTCTTCCCACCCTTCTTTAGAGTTGGCCTGTCAAGGACCTTGACATACCTGGACATCCTTTTGATAAGCTCGTTGATGGTGTCCTCGATAAGTGTCTTGTGTCTCGACTTGGATTGCTGAATGGCTTGTCTGCTCCCCTTCTATTCGCTGAATCCATAACGGTCTAGGTAGGAAGGATACTCAGTAATGGCATCAAGATTGTCCCTGGTGATGAGCATTGAGACCAGCGTTCCATCTTTAGAACGTCCACTGATGCTGACGTTGATAATCGGGCGGTGACTGATTCTCTTTTTCAGCTTGGCTTCACTTCATCGCTTGTCCTTTTCCACCAGCTTCAGATTCTTCTCATGCTCAACTTCTGCAATCGAAAGAAGTTTAGCCCGGGCTTGGACAACATTCACCGTTTTCTTGGACTTTTTCTTGGGAAGGACTTTTTCAGCTAGTGACTTGGCCAGCTTCAAGATGTCTTCAGTCTGCTTCTTTTGAAGCTCTAGCTCTTCTTCAGCCCTTAATGCCTCGAGTCTTTCAGCTTCAAATAAGAAGTCGAACTCACCACCACTAGAGGTACGAAGAGGGATTTTTACTCTAGTCTGGTCGAGTGACTCCTTCAACTGAGACATCTGCTGGTCGGTAGGAGCACAAGAGATGGGTTGATCAGGTACCCGCTCCAGTCGACCACAGGTTGTTGATGAAATATGAAGTTGATAATTTGAAGTAATCACTACCTGAGAGGTAGAGTCTTCAAACAAAGGTTGTTGAGGGATATTGAACAATAACTTTAAGTTTCCTTCTTCAGCGACCGCCTTGCCTTTCGACTTGGGGTCCTGGTTCCCTGATGGAGTCGATTCACCTTGCCTTTGCTCCCTCTGGGATGCGGAATCCCCGAGAGTAACACTTTTGGTGACGGTTGATGACTTCTGGAACTTAATGGTAAATTCATCTTCATCATCATCGTCGTCGTCGCCATCTAGATCAATTCCGGTGTCTAGAATGGTAGGTTCATCATCATCATCTTCATTTTCTTCATCATCGTCACCAGCAGCAGTGATGGTATGGGAATCATCCCTAAGGATGGCATCGACAACCTCAGTTGGAGCAGCTTTGGTGGTCGGGATTACAGGAGCAGCAACTGCTTCAGCTCTAGGAGCCTCAGCTTCAACTACAGCTGTAGCTGATACTGGACCAACATCCTGAGAAGGAGTAAGCACATCATCGGATGATTCACCAGCATTGGACCTCATCTCCCCCTCTCTGGCTAAGACTTGAGAGAACTGGCAAAGAGTTCGTACAAGCGCTGACGCTGGAGAACCATTATATCCTCTAGCCTTTGCAAAACACTGGCTAGAGTTGTCGTTACCTCACGCGTCTCATGGAGCTGGGCGCGATCACAGGCAGAGAAAGAAGAAGGGATCACTGGAGCTGGTTGATGAAGTTGAAAAGGCCAGTCTGCTGATCAGCAATAGCCCGAGCATCTGCAGCCCTGCTGTGAAGAACAACAATGACATCGGTGTTGGCTTGAACAACTTCTTGGAGAGTCTGGAGAATACTCTGAACTTCTTGAACGTCCGCCTGGATGGCAAGGAAGTTCGCATCAAGATCACATTGGCGGGGCATCTCTTGGTGGACTTCGTTGATCCTGCAGAGGACGGTATCAACGGTTGGAAGGAGAAATTTGATGTTAGACGCCATATCATAGGCATCATCGATCTCTTCATCTCCTTTATCATCTTTCTCTCTTTATCCTCCATCATTTTTGTAAAACCCAAAATTTTAAATATATAAAATAATCTATACTATATTATAAAGCATTTGGCTAAAACTCTTAAAAACTCTTAAACTCTTAAAAACTCTTATACTCTTAAAACCGTTCATCCCTAAACGATTTCATCTCTATCCGATTTCACCCCATAACTGAATTTGTGTAACTAACTGCAGATAAACACAATCAAATACAGGATAAACATCTCATTTT